>NC_052357.1:92270226-92296479 GCF_009727055.1 Benincasa hispida
CAAGGATTAACTTCACTCGCTTAATCCTTCCCCTTTACCCAGGGGATTAGTTACACACGATGAAGAAATGGATTATGATGTGTGGAAAAGAACAGAGAAATGACAATTATTACGATAATGATATTAGAATCTAGAGATCAGCGTTTGTTACAGATGGTTAATGAAAGATTAAAGATAGATGAACATAGTAGATGAATTGGAAAATAAGAAACAAATACGAAAAGAGTGTCAATATCTTGACACAGATCCCGATCGGAGACGTTGTGCTTGCCGACATGTGGATGAAATGGAGTGGAAAGCTTCCCTCTCAGGCTTGCTTTCCAGGTAGAAGTGACCTCTCGCACAGTGCTTGTTCTTCGGGAATGGAAATAATTTCTTGCTCGGAGATTGACCGTTCAGTCTTGTCTCGTCGTTCTCTCGGATTTTCTCTGGATTGTCTCTTTAGACCAGCCCCCTCTTCATTGAATTTGAGGAAGCTATTTAAGACCTTGGCTTCTTCTGTATTAGTGGTCCCACTTTGAAAGTCTGTTAATTCCTGCCATGGCTTGGTGGAAATGTTTCGCTCTGCTCCACAATCAATCTGTCAGAATCGTACAATAGAAAAGCTGTACACTTGTCAGAAGGCCTTGCAAATGCATTGCTCTTCACATCTTCGATCGATCGCCGCATGCGATGTAATGTTTTGATCTTCTATAATTGTCGCATGCGGTGGAAATGCGTTGATCGTTTGAGTCCATGATCGGTCGTCGCATGCGCTGCAATTGCGTTGATCTTTTTCGTTCTTGATCGATTGCTGCATGCAATGTGGATGCGTTATTCATTTTTGTCCTCGAGCGGTTATCGCATGCGGTGACCTATTTTCCTGCAAAAAAAAAGACTTACACATTCCATTTTGCCATCGCAATGGGGTTAGTGGGTGTGCTTACGATACTTATAATTTTCGTATTTCTAAGCCAAGTTTCTATACTGTCGACGCAACTTTTCCTTCTTTTTGCCGCATAATCTAAATAAAACGGCATAAAATAACTTGTATTTCTACAAGTTATCACACCCCCAAATTTAGATATATGTTTGTCCTCAAGCATATCCTCGACTAAGGCAATTCAGCTCAACTCCTATCTAACTTTGCGTCGATCGGCTACTCCGAATCCTCCACCTTTACATAATTTCTCAATCTGCAAGTTCCTTCTATCCTTTAACATTTCTTCACATGCTCTACTTTATTCTTATCTAAGACAAACAACTACCCTCCCTTCTAGTTTTGAGAAGAATGTTTTACCTCTTCTTGCGAAAACAATGAAGTGCGTCTTTTATGCGGTGGCCTGGTTGGTCATCGTATAGAGAATGTTGATCATGGTTACACCCTTTGTTTTGGCTTGCTCCCACGAGTGTCATGCGAGCATCCAACTTCGGTCGTGTACCAATCACAACTTCAACTCTTGATCCTCAGCCAAGTTTTACTTTTTGCTGATCAGTGGAGTTGTCTATTTTATCCTTATTTCTCTTTTTTTTTTTTTTTTTTTTTTTTTTTTATATATTTGCGTCGATCCTGGAAACCTACCTTCATTTTGGCTTTGCTCCATGGTGTCATGCGAACATCCAACTACTAGCAGGTTCCTTTCACGACTAAACTCTTATCAGGTTGGGATTTTCCCTTGCGCCGACACGGAGATTTTTTTTTTTATTTTTAATTTTTAATTTTTTTTGATGATGATGAACGCATTTGCCTTGATATTGACCACATCCGCTTGATTGCATCTACTCAGGACTTCCCATTGCGTTGTTTTGGACAGAAAAGATTAAACACTTAGTCAAAATTTTGAAAAAGAATTTGAGCAAATTTCTTGTAATAGAGAAGGTAAAGTAGAGCTATTGCGATGAATTGTTTAAGTGTCAGGCAGAAAATGCAATGTATAAAGAAATTTTGCTAAGGGTATGCATACTACTCATCATGGCAGCGCAATTAAACAACGCAAAAGAAAAGAGAAGAATTACCTGCAATAAATTGACAAAGGATGATAAAAGTAAAGAGGCCAATGCATAAGGAAAGAATGATTACTCAGTTGTATAAAATTTGTCTAAGTACACAAAGAATTATAAATATCACAACACAAAATTTGTAAGTATGTACAAAGAATACAAGGTATAGCTTCTTAACTAAAAAAAATGGAATTGGCCGAAAAGAAAAATTGGCAAAAATTGTGGAGAAGGTGGTACAACCTCAAATTTAGAGTTGCGGCGGGGGCTCTTTGATGAAGAGGATGTTGCGAAGAGCTCTTTGTGGTGCTTCTTGAAATTTCAGAGGTTTGCTGTAAATGGGGAGGACCATGGGACCATGTAGATATGCCGTTAAGAAATTGAAATTACTGCATGGTTGCGATCGACCATCTGTTCTTTGGTTCAGGCGAATGATAAAGATGTTGCATTGAATATTGACCATCGCCTGTCACAACATTGTGTTGCTGTCTCGTAACTCTGCGTTGCTCTCCTGCAACTCTATTAGTGCATGGAGGAAGAAGGTAAGCTGTTGAGATAAGAAGACCCACATATCGGCTAAGGCAACAACAAGGGATGTGGTGGTGGGTTGCGCCATCGATGTTTCACCGACATCGGTTTGAGGTTGAGCGGAAGAGCCTGCTCCCAAACTGTGTGAGTTATCAACATGCGACAATGGGGGTGAAAAGTGAGGTGGCGATGGATGGTGGGGGGATGCTGCTGGAGATGCGGGGTTGGAATCAGGAGCAAAGAGGAGGTTTATGAATTGTTTGAGAAGAGGAGAAAGGGGTTCGATTGGAGGGCTTGGTGGGCGAATGATTAAAGACAAAGGGTCCAAGGGTAAACTGGTTTGCTTCTGCGACGAACTTTCTTGGACGATTTCCTTTCCTTCATCATTGCGGCACTACTTCTTTGATTTTGGTTGTTGCAGCGCATTCAGATCAATGAGGGGCCTTTTTATTGGAAGCTTAGGGCAATGCGGTGAATCCTTGAGAAGAATTCTCAGGATCTTCGTGTGGATGATGCTATGAACTTTTAGCATGGGCTCTTCATAAATGCCTTCACCCACAGAGAGGCACAGGCTCAAAATTGTCCATGGGAATAAGTATTGACCTCTCACACGGCCAAAAAAACCTCGAATCTACTTTACAATGAGCTGGCCTACATCGATCGAAATGTCGCGCGCTATGTAATATGTGACTATAACTCGATCCCTGGAAATTGTTTTGTCATGCGTTGTTGGGATGAGTCGTCGTTTCACCAAATAAACCTAAAGTCGCACTTCTAGAAGCAGCCTATTGGAGGCAAGGGTTCTTTTACCTTTTAATGACACGACCACTTGGTGCTCGTTTGCGTTAATACCTTCAACACATCCTTCATGTGTTCTTTGTCAGGATCATCAATCAACTTATTACCTGGTGCTTCCGGGAGGTGCTTCAACTTATAGAGTTCATTGATGTCCTTTACGCTGAACGACACTACCCTCCCTCCTATGATCACCACATCTTTAGTGTCATGGAGCTGGCCGTGATAAAAGGCCCTCACTACTGCTGGAATGACAATGGATGGACAATGGCAGAAAGTTTCCCACCCATGTTCTAACACAACACTAGTGATAAGATCCTGTAGTGGCATCAACACAGGGAAGAAGCCCATTTCCATCATCAGATCATCATTTTCTTTCTTGGTTGTTGGGCGCCTCCTGGCCGACGTAAGCTTGCTACTCTCAACTTTAGCTTTGCCCTTTTCTTGAGTAGACGCAAGGCGGGATTTTTGTTTTTGTTTTCATTCTCTCACCTTGCGTTGCTCTTATTTTTCCCTTTTCCATTCCTCCACTTCTTTTCTCTTACTTTCTCTAACGCGTTGCACATTTGCTTTGCAGCGTCTTTCCTTCTCCTCCTTTTTCTTTTCTGCTTCTTCTTCTTTTCTCATTTCTCTTTCAAATTGCTCCGAGGCAAGCAAAATGCGTTGCTCATCCTCGAGCCTTCTTCTTTCTTCTTCCTCCGCTCTTGCATTGTCACGGTAGACAGCCTCATTGTGAATTTTTTTGGGCAAATCGCCTGATGCGATGATTTGACGCGCACGTGACATCTTTTCTTGCTTCTCCTCTACTTCTATTTTTCTTTTCTCCTTCTCCTCTGCTATGCGTTGAAAGAATAATGGGTCACTTTTAAACCCTTGTGGCACATTCTCCTTGTGACGCCGCATAAGAGGGGTGAGGTCTTCTCTATCTTCAGACGCAACCAATCTGGTATGCAGTGATGAAACTTGTGGTTGTGCTGATGCTCTAGCTTGCACTGATATCCCCTCTTCCACCCTTGCGGTGGTTGATTCTCCATAAAAATCAAGACTTTCCACCCTCTTCCTTTTCTCCTCTTTCTTCAGGCACTTCTTCTCCCGCCTGCGTTGTTTTCTTTCACTTTTCTTCTTTTCTTTCTTCTCTTTTTTTAGCCGGGCGACTTCATCTCCTTCCACCCATTTTTCTTTACCTTTTCTCTTCTCCTTCTCTTCAGCCGTTGTCACATCCCGCCCTAGACCCCCCTCTTAGCCTAGGAAAGGGTGTGACTGCAGCAGTTATCAACCCTGTGGCTGACACTTACTACCTACTAACTATTGCGGAATAACTCTGATACCAATATATAACTCATATACAGCGGAATAGCTTTATTCCAAAATTTATTAATTTAGAAGAATAACATATTTAGAGTCATTACAACACTAGATTGACAAGTACCAAAACCCACAAACCCTAGTCCCTATATGAACAACAGTAACATGTGTACAATATTAACAGTAACCACCTAAACAGACGGGTTACAAATCTCGTTATCCTTTAGTGGTAGAGCAAATGCAGAGCTATCTTCAGAGGATTTGACCACTACCTGTGGGAGGGGGAGGGGGGAGAGAAAACATTTGAAAACGGGGTGAGCTTGCGCCCAGTGAGTGACTTAAGAAAGATAATTGATTCTCATGCAAAATCTCAATAAAGTGTTTAATTGAAATATAAGCTTCTACAGTACTTGTACTGCAGTATAAACATTTTTCAAGCATAAAACATATAAAGTTGTTTTAATCATATAACAGTAAAACTGTTTCTCAGTTGAGGATAACCCTACTGTGGGTAAAAGCAAACCCAACACCAACTGCTAGTCAAGAGAGAACCCTTTTGCTAAATCTCTGACTCTAACTACCTATGTGCACATGGCCATACTAAGTACCGTCATACCTTAGGTACTTCTGCTTAGATACCTTCTCAAACGTCCTTCAGTATCTGGTTGGTTTGGTACCTTCTCAAATGTCCTTCAGTACCAATAGATACCTTCCCAAATGTTCTTCAGTATCTAGTTGGGCGGATACTTTCTCAAATGTCCTTCGGTATCGCGTTTTAAGTAAAACTAGTTATAAATGACTTTTTCTTTAAAGCATGTAAAGTATAACACATATACAAACATGGCTTTAAAGGTACTAACGCATGCTGACTATATTTAACACATATAAATTGCTTTTCAACAATTTCTCACACATGCATGCATTTAAAACATAATTCATAGTTTACTTGGAAATCACTTTGTAAAACTAGCTGGCATGAGAATAATCTTCTTTAAAACATGCTTTCTATAACATGTTGTAATCAAACATTTTAAGCAAATGTTTTAGTCAAAACGTTTTAGCCACTCACTTTGATTGCTTAGGAGCTTTTCAATCTAGTAGCTCCCTTTTCCACCTTGGGCTCCCTTTTCACCCCTAAAATCCAGATTCAAATTACAGATTAAATTACTCATAGTTCTAGACCTTATTTTGAGATACTTCCTTCTACAAACATGTTCTAAAATGTCTCAGGAAGCTTACCCTAAACTTTGAGCTCAGAAATCCTCGTGGTTTGGCCGGAATCACAGAATATTCAAGAATGGCTAAAACTTATCCGATAGCCTAACCCTTCCGTCTTATTCTCTGTTTCCAGCCCAATCCCTTCGAGCTTTTCTTCCGGCAACCTATCCTGAAAACTAGACTTTAAGAGCTTTCAGGTGGCTTTAAAATCACTCCAAACGCACGAGTAAATTAGGAGAACTCCTCGTCCCAAGTTGATGCATCCTCTTTAGACCTCACTGTCCAATGCGTCCTCTATGACTAACGCATGGATTTGGCTCCAACGCAAGGTTTGCTCAACTCCCTCACTTTTTTTATAGTATTTCTGAATTTTGATCTAAAAAGGAAGTCTTTTGGCCCTATTTATAGGCGTCTAAACCTTCTCCAGAGTTGACACCACCTATTTGGCTGCATGGCCAAGTGTCTCCTTCTCACCCCATCAACGCAATGTTGTGATCATCGCAAGCTAAGTGTCTTCCTCCCACATTGCCAACGCATGAGCCTCCGATCTGATGCCACCACCTCAAATTCTTAAGGCTTAAGGCTTTCCTCCCAAGAAGACACATGGTTTTAATGATGTTCTCCTACTGATCTCATTCTTTATATGCGTCCAGCTTTTGGATGTTCAACACATAATCCATACTCAATGCATAGCCTATCATCAACGTATAGCAAGTCAAATCACTGCCATCACAATTCAACTTAGCCATCACAAGAGATAACCATCATCAACGCATAGGGTGACCGTTCATCCTCGACGCATGGCTCACTAGGTAGCATTGCACGGCTTGCTTGGCATGGGTGCATGGTGCTGGCCACCAATACTTAGGCGCGCTGCATAGGCCGCATGGGCTGTGCGCTTGGCTGCATGGCAGGTCACCACAACGCACGGCATGGCTACTCGGTAGGGCGTTCAATGCATGGGCGTGCCCGCTCGACGTAATTGCAGGGATCTGATCGAGGCATGCTCGATGCATGGGCTTGTCTTCCAATGCATCCACCTTCCATCTTTCTTCCTTCAGCCACATGCATCCCCAACCACTCTTCCAAGCATCAAACACCACCCTTCCAACGCATCGGACACACAAAAATTATACTTAGCCAAATTCCCAAATTTCCCTAAAAGTTAAACTTCCAATTTCTCTTTTTCTTCTAATTTCCACTTTTCCTCTATTATTCCACACTAGTTTCCACATCAACCTTACTCATCAAACTGATCTCAATAAGGGAACATAATTCAAGTAGTGAAATTAGGGATTCAGGGTTCACAGCCGTCCCCGGCTGCTTCTTCGCCTTCTATGACTCTAAAACGGCCCTGATGGGTCCCTCATTGGAGTCTTGTTGGAACAGTTCCTCTAGGATTCGCAACGGCAGGGCCATTCTCTGCGAAGCTTCCGCCAACTCTTCCTCTGAAGGCAGGGCTGATCACTACTCCTACTTCTGGTAACCCCCCTCTCTTTCTAGATTGCTAAAATCTTCTAATACTTCTTATGTCCCTTTCGCTTCAGTTCGCTTTCAGTCGAAAGTACTGGGAGTGCCACCTCAGGTCTACTTGGTAGGGGCACTCTCCGTTGCTCAGCCTCTCTCGGTCGTGGGTGTTTGGCTGGTACAGAGGTTTTCGCTGAGGTTTACCGACGATTCTGGGAAGGCTTAGGCTGTAGGCAGCAAGCGGCGGCTGGCAGCAAGGAAACTTGCCTCCCGTGTTGGTGACAGAGGCTTAGGAAGGGGACGATGGTAGGGAAGATTAGTGTGATGACTGTCCGGCCATAGTATCAATTAAGTAAAGAAGTTTGAATTTTTCTTTGGTCTTAGGAAGAAAATCGAAAGGGATTGGGTATGCAGAGGAAATTCTTTAGGGTTTTCTTTTGCGAGAGATGCAAATGAGCTCATCGGTTGAAGAAGTGTGACTTATAGGTTGGGCCTCGATGGGCCCAACGCAATCTCTGTGAGGCAGGCTTCGGTATTCCAAAAAGTCTGCCGTCGTGCCTCTCCCATTATGATTTAGTAGAAAGGACGTCCTTTCGTCTGCTAAGCCATAATTCCCTCAGAAGCTGAAGCGATTCGGCTACTATCTCCGCGAATATTTTATCATTTTCTTTCTTTTTTTTTGGACAGGCACAATGTTAAGCGATCAATGCAATGCATCCGTTACCGCAAATACATATTTGCGAAGGACGGGCACAACGTATGCATTAGCGCAACACACCCCTCAACGCAACACATTTCTGGAGGACGGGCGCACGGTATTTCTACCAATGCAACACTACCATCGACATAGTGTGTTTTTGCTGAGGACGGGTGTAGTGTACATATGCACGTAAATCATCTGTCAACGCAATGCATTTTTGGAAGACGGGCGCAATGTTAAGTGTTTAACGCAATGCATTCGTTACTGCAAATGCATATTTGCAGAGGACGGACACAACGTATGCATTAGCGCAACACACTCCTCATCGCAATACATTTCTGGAGGACGGGCACACGGTATTTCTACCAGCACAACACTACCATCGACATAGTGCGTTTTTGCTGAGGACGGGCGCAGTGTACATACGCCCAACTCACCGTCAACGCAATGCATTTTCGGAAGACGGGTGCAAAGTGTATCTATTAAAGCCATATACACCCGTCATCGCAATGCATACCAGATTTATTTATTGCATCACTAACATCCCAACGCTTATCCCAAAACCAAAATGATAAGACATTGCAGTGTTCCTTTTTTTTAATTTTCATTCACAGAATTTAGGATCAATGCAATACTGAGACAGGAATGTAAATAAATTCAACAAAGCATGAAACTAACGTAAACTGGAATTGAAGTAGAAGTGAATTCAAGTAAACAGTAAAAACTAATTTAAGAAAGCAATAAACTGAATTAAATAACGCAATGAAGGAATCAGTAAAAAAAGCGATAAAGAAAGCGGTAAAGATAGTGATAGGGATGCTAATTGAAAAAGGTTCTTTAGGGTTACCACAATCGCATCCCCGCTAGTGATCAGTCTTGCTTGCCTAAGTCGATGGTCTCCATGCCTCATTCCACATTGCCCCCATGGTATGGCTTAATTCGTTGACCATTGACTTTGAATGCGCTGTTTCCATCCTCGGTCGTTAGCTCCACTGCGCCATGGGGAAAGATAGTCTTGATGCAAAATGGCCCAGACCAACGAGACTTCAACTTTCCTGGAAATAATTGCAAACATGTGTTAAATAAAAGTACCCATTGACCCACGAAGAACGTCCTATTACTTATACGGTCATCATGTCACTTCTTGGTTCTCTCTTTATAAATCTTGGCATTTTTGTAGGCATTCATTCGCCACTCAACCAGCTCGTTCAACTGCAACTTTCGGACTTCCCCCACAATTGACAGATCAAAATTTAGTTTTTTAATTGCCCACATTGCCTTGTGTTCTAGCTCGAGAGGTAGATGGCAAGCTTTTCCGAAGACCAGGGCATATAGGGACATATCGATTGGAGTTTGAAGGCAGTCCTGTATGCCCATAGTGCTTCATCAAGCTTAGGTGACCAATCTTTCCTAGAGGTACTGACTACCTTATCCAAGATGGTCTTGATTTCTCTGTTGTCTGCCTGCCCATTGGTTTGTGGGTGATATGCAGTTGCAACTCTATGGCTGACATTAAATTTGATCAATAGGTTGGTAATGATGCGGTTGATGAAATGTATGCCTTCATCGCTATTAAGGCACGAGGCGTTCCATATCGCATGATGATATTTTTCTTGAGAAATTTCACCATCGTGGCCACATCGTTTTTAGCGCATGTGATGGCCTCAACCCACTTTGAAACATAATCAACTGCAACCAAAATATATGATGACCCTCTGAAGGCGAAAATGGGCCTATGAAGTCGATTCCCCATACATCAAACAGTTCAATTTCTAAGATCGAAGTCAAAGGCATTTCATCTCGTCTAGACATGTTCCCTGTTCCCTGGCCTGTCGCATTGCACAACATGGGCATAGGTGTCCTTGAATAGTGTTGGCCAAAAATAGCCACTCTGTAAGGACTTTTGCGGCGGTTTGCTGCCCCCCAAAATGTCCTCCATAAGGGGACTCATGACAAAGATCTAGACTGTGCTTGGTTTCGTGCTCAGGAATGCATCGACACAGAATATGATCAGGTCCGAGTCAATATAAGAATGGGTCATCCCGGAAATAAAACTTGACTTCATGTCTCAACTTCTTCTTCTACTGGTATGAATAGTCTTCGGGTACTTGGCCGCAAACTATGAAGTTTACAATATCTGCATACCATGGGACATTAACACATACCGTCATAAGTTACTCGTCAGGGAATCTCTCTTCAATCTCTTTCTCTTTCTTTTGAACCTCGTAATTTTCTAATCGTGATAAATGATCTGCGACTTGGTTCTCAGTGCCCTTCCGGTCTTTGATCTCTAGGTCAAATTCTTGCAGGAGTAATACCCACCTTATCAGTCTTGGTTTTGCATCTTTTTTCATCATGAGGTATTTGATCACAGAATGATCAGTATACACCACTACATTTGATCCAATCAGGTACTGCCGAAATTTCTTCAGGGCAAACAAAACTACGAGCATTTCTTTTTCTGTGGTTCTATAATTTCTTGTGAATCATTCAGCGTCTTACTGGTATAATAGATAGGATGCAAAATCTTGTCTTTTCGCTGGCTCAAGACTGTGCCCACTGCATATCCACTTGCGTCACACATCAACGCAAACGGTTGCGTCCAGTTAGGTGCAACTAGAATAGGTGCAATGATGAGCGCATTTTTCAGCATGTGGAATGCTTTAGCGCATGCGTCATTAAAATCATATTCGCGGTCAATCTCGAGGAGCGCACTTAGGGGTCTTACGATTTGAGAAAAGTTACGAATGAATCTTCGATAGAACCCCGCATGTCCCAGA
This sequence comes from Benincasa hispida, assembly GCF_009727055.1. Taxonomy (NCBI): domain Eukaryota; kingdom Viridiplantae; phylum Streptophyta; class Magnoliopsida; order Cucurbitales; family Cucurbitaceae; genus Benincasa; species Benincasa hispida. The sequence goes on from NC_052357.1 coordinate 92,280,997, forward strand.
AAACTCTTAAGTGTTTTCACATTGACTGGTGGTGGTAACTTGGATATTGCGTCAATTTTTGCTTGATCAACTTCCAATCTTGCCTTAGATATCTTGTCACCTAGCACTATTCCTTCTTCTATCATGAAATGGCATTTCTCCCAGTTTAGAACCAAATTTGTTTCAACACATCTCTTCAAAACTTTTTCCAGATTTGATAAACAAGAGTCATAGGTGTTGCCAAAAACCGAAAAGTCATCCATGAACACCTCGACTGACTCCTCCAGGAAATCTAAGAAAATGGCCATCATACATCTTTGGAAGGTGCTTGGTGTATTATAGAGTCCAAATGGCATGCGACGGAATGCAAATGTGCCGAATGGGCACGTGAAAGTTATTTTGTCTTGATCTTCTGGTGCAATCGCGATCTGGTTATACCTTGAATAGCCGTCAAGAAAGAAAAATAATTCATTCCCCGCAAGCCGATACAACATTTGATCAATAAATGGGAGTGGAAAATGGTCCTTCTTTGTGGCCAAAATTAGCTTGCAGTAATCCATGCATATTCTCCACCCTGTGGTTGTTCTGGTAGGAATTAATTCATTTTTACTGTTAGTGACGACTGTCATGCCCCCTTTCTTTGGAACATACTGCACTGGGCTTACCCAATTGCTATCAGATATGGGGTAAATGACGCCTGCATCAAGCCACTTCACAATCTCTTTCTTGACAACCTCCCTCATGGCAGGATTTAGATAGTGCTGCCTCTCTACGGATCCTGTTTTTCCCTCTTCAAGAAGGATCTTGTGCATGCAATATGAGGGACTAATCCCTCGAATGTCCGCTAAGGTCCATCCCAAGACTTTTGCGTATTTCTTAAGGATATGAATAAGTGCTTCCTCATTTTCTTTGCTCAGTAAGACAGAGATTATAACTGGTAGAGTGTTGTTGCCCCCTAAATAAACATAATTGAGGTGCACTAGTAGTGCCTTCAACTCCAACATGGGTGGTTTCAAAGATGGCTTAGTTCGCTGTGTTGCTCGTTCAGATAACTTTATTGTTTCAAAATCTGGGTCAGTCTGTATCTGTCTCTTATACACATCTAGATGTGTATAAGAGACAGGGGTGGTTCTTCCAAAGATGGCTTAGTTCGCTGTGTTGATCGTTCAGATAACTTTATTGTTTCAAAATCTGGGTCAGTCTGTATTGCGGCGCAATTCTCCTCCAACATTGCGCTAACCTCAAAGTCTTCTTCCTCCGATTCTTCTCGAAACTCGTGCCATTGTTCTTCCTGCAATTCTTCAATATACTGGCAGTTTTCTATATCACCTAGGTATTTCAACGCATTGAGAACGTTGAACTTTGCTTGCTGATTGTCGACTTTTATGGTGAGTTCTCCTTTTTGCACATCAATCAATGTTAGTTTTTCACTAATCTTCTGAATCACACCCAGGTGGTGCTCAGAGTTTTAGTTTCCATCTGTTCAAAATTTAACACGTCCCTCTGTCTTCTTGCATTGACGGCTGGTGGGAAAAATTTCTTCATAAACCTCTCAACCAACTTGTCCCATGAGTTGATTTCATTTGGCTCTAGTGAATAAGCCCACCTCTTTGCCTCATCCCGAAGTGTATATGGGAAGAGGTATAATCTAATTCCTTCTGGAGTCACACCAGGAATGGAGAATGTGTTACACATTTCGACAAAGTTGGTCAAGTGAGATGCGGGTCTTCTCCTTGAAGACCTCCAAATTGTCCCACACTTTGGATCATTTGAAGCATGACTAGCTTTATCTCAAATCGTGCATTCTCCTCAATTGTGGGTCTAGCAATTCCGGGCAATAAATCATATAGATTTGATGCTGCATAGTTCCTCATTGGGATATTGTGGTCGGCTGCCAGGAAAACTGGGTCTTGCGCCGGCCGATTTACCCCTTGATTCCCATTGGGCCTATTGTTGTTAGCCATGTTCCTTCTTTGCCTTATACGGTTTTAGCGTGGTCGTGCGCAAAAAGTACGCTCGATCTCTGGGTCGGCTTCAAATTCTGGTTCAGTCCTAATACTCATAAACCGTCAGCCTGCTCTCTGCATTAAACAGACAGTACAACAGAGATCTGTCCTGCAAAATACCACAAAAGTATTCAACACAAAGAAAATTGCCAATCCCCAACAATGGTGCCAAAAACTTGTAAATATATGAAAATGAATGATTATGATGCGCTATGACTTATGATATTGCGATACTACATTCTAAATGTATGCGATGATGCTTAAATGCTTCGTAGTATGCGTTCGTGTAGTGTGTGTCACAAGTTTTCTTATGCTGGAACCAAGTATAATTCCAACGCAAGTTTCTCAGAGTGATCTGAGGTCAAACACGGGGATTGTTGTAATTAATGTGATACTAGTGTGGTATATGCGACCGGTTAAAATAAAGAATAATGAATGGTGTTTGCAGAAAAGTAAATTGCAATCAAAAGTAAATTGCGGTGATAAAATAAAGTGCTGTAAAATAAATTGTGGTGATAATGTAAATGAATAAACAATTAATGATACAGGTTAAGGACTGGCTATGAAGTTGTGTAAAAGAATCTAATGAATGCGGTGGCAAGTTTTGTGAAATGAATTAGAAAGAGAATGGGTTGAGGGAAAGGGCATCGCAAGTTCGTCAATCTTGATGAGGACGCAACTAAGGTTTCGCTTTCCCTTGGCTTACACCTTTCAGTGATCGTTCGTGTTCCCATATGTCTATGGTGAAAAAGAGATGAACGTGATGAACGAAGGTTGTTTCCATCTCTGGAAATACTTCTCTCTTTAGTTAACGCATTCTTCCAACCTTCTTTCGATAGGCGGAATAACATCTTCACTTTTGCTCTCACAGGTGAAGATGCCATCGAGCATGCTTTAGCTAAACTTAGTCGATTTCCTTAACAAGGATTAACTCACTCGTTTAATCCTTCCCCTTTACCCAGGGGATTAGTTACACATGATGAAGAAAATGGATGATGAATGTGTGGAAAAGAACAGAGAAATGACAATGATATTAAAATCTAGAGATCAACGTTTGTTACAGATGGTGAATGAAAGATTAAAGATAGATGAACACAATAGATGAATTGGAAAATAAGAACAAATACGGAAAGAGTGTCAATGTCTTGACACAGATCCTGATCGGAGACGTTGTGCTTGTCGGTATGTGGATGAAATGGAGTGGAAAGCTTCCCTCCCAGGCTTGCTTTCCAGGTAGAAGAGACCTCTCGCACAGAGCTTCTTCTTCGGGAATGGAAAGAATTTCTTGCTCGGAGATTTACCTTTCAGTTTTGTCTCGTCATTCTTCTGGATTTTCTCTGGATTGTCTCTTCAGACCAGCCCCCTCTTCATTGAATTTAAGGAAGTTGTTTATAGACCTTGGCTTCTTCTATATTAGTGGTTTCACTTTGAAAATCTGATAATTCCTGTCATGGCTTGATAGAAATGTCTGCTCTGCTCCACGATCAATCTGTCAGAATTGTACAACAAAAAAGCTGTACACTTGTCAGAAGTCCTTGTGAATACGTTGCTCTTCACATCTTTGATCGATCACCGCATGCGGTTTAATTGTTTTGATCTTCTATCGATTGCTGCATACGGTGAAAATGCATTGATTGTTTGAGTCCATGATCTAAATAAAACGGCAAATAACTTGTATTTCTACAAGTTATCAGGTGCCCAAACATTTCTCTTAATGAATCTATTATCTCTTTAGCCGTAGCTAAGGATTCATGTTTCTTTGCCAAAACATCAGACATGCTGGTAAACACGGGCCTTTTCATTGGCTTTGACCCATCAATCGTATGCTTCTCGAACAGTTCGGTTAGCATTTGAGGTTGGGGTTTGAGGACATTCCTCAGTTAAGACAAATCTTAGATCGTCAACTACCAATATTGTGTTTAGATTTGATTTCCATGCCGAATAATTATCGTCGTTTTGTTTCTCGGAAGCTAAGAGTTGAATTATTGAGCTATTCATGCTGAAAAAGATAAACATATTCTTTTAGAAAAACTATAATCACAAAGAAAACAATTTAATTTAGCAACAACTTAATAATGTACCCTTCATTATTATATTTTGCAATGATATTTCAAAAGTTTGGAGTAACCTCCACCGAAGGGCAGTCGATTATTCCTCTTTTGAACCAAGACAATCTTAACTAGATGTTAACCCCAGAATAACTCTTTAGTTACCGCTACTTTGGTCGAGAATATACTAACATCTTAGTAATTCTTGTAAGTGTAACCTTCCATTTTTGGATTTCAGAAACCAGAATCAACATGCTCCCGAAAGTGGAAAGTCAATATGAAAACTGATCTAAGAGAGCCTATCCAGATTTGAAGTTCGCGGTGTTCTGAATCCTATAATACAACCCTCCGAAGTGAAAGGTCGCTACAGGGTAGACATGCAGGCGCATTATAGGAATCTCATGGTACGACCTAATGGAAGATACCATGGGATATGTTGTTACATACCCCTCACCCAATTACTATGAACTACTTCCCCTATTCACCTTGATATTGATCCATGCAAACACTCTCCGAAGGGAGTCCGCTCCTAAGCACGGCCTAAAGCCCTACATGAACTTCACGATGTGAACTGTTAGGGACGCTAGAGCTAAAAGTACGCTACTTTTCTCTAGCTGAAGTGTTCTATAATGGTTTAGGGTATATATTAAAAAGTACTTAGAGATATATTTTGGCTAAATTAAACATATCCTAAGTCTAGGTGATAGATCTATGTATAACTCTTATACTATATTTTAATCTATGATGTCTAGGTGATAAACAAATTTTATTACCTCACATCTCTCAAGCATGCTCATTAAAACTAGGGTTATTTAACTTAGACGCCAGTTTGATCTCTAGGTAGGAGGTGTTTCGTAAACCGTCATCTTAAGAACCCACAACCATAGACAAGATCTCCCCAGGTAAGTAAATAACTCTTTGTTTAACAAGTAATCGACCTATTCTAACTCTTTAGAAAACCCGATTGAAATTGCACCAATTTAATCCTAGGTGAGCATGCAACTTTTACCTTTGTTATAGATTTTAAAGTCTAGGTTATTTTATAACAATTATAAAATAAAATTATAACCATTATAACCCTAGAATCATACATCTATAACATACATTCATACTTAATAATCATGCTTTAATATAACACTTTATATTAAAAAAAACTTAACATGCATACTATATACATTATAACAACTATAACATATATCAAATGCATGTACATGTTAACCTATGGTGGGATTTTTAAATCTATATGGCATACTATATGTACAACAAGATTCAAAATTTAATTAAAACAATTAAAACATGCATCAACATGCATAATTAATTAAACACCCTAAAATGGATTGGTTTTGGTTCTTAAATTAAGCTAACAACTAAATTATTACAATAATAATTTGGTGTAGTACAAAAAACTGCTCTCGAACCAGCTTCAAACACCTTTGAATCAACTTGAACCGGCCAAAAAACTCTCGAATCGACCGAAAAACTCTAAAAACCAGGTTGAACCGGTCAAATCGGTTCGACTGGACTGGCTTGTCAATGCTTGCTGGTGCAATGAAAGCGTAAGGCGGGTCGACGGAAAGCGTACGGGCGCGCAGGTCATGGAAAAATCTGGTCGGGTCGCAGAACGAGCCAGAGCACGTCGTCAACAGCTGGCACATACGGAGCTACTCCGAATCGAGTCGGATCTTGGGCTGGCGAGCGAGTCGTCGGCTCTGGTGGCAATTTCGAGTCTGTGAGCCAATTTTACTCTAATTGCATAAATTAAACATACAACCCTAAATTAATTAATTAGGGTTTTTTTTAAATATTACCTTTGAAGCTCCCGAAACTCTTCTATCTCCGCTCGAACACGAATCGAACAACCACTAGAGTTGACCTTCTATCCACTAGACTCAGAACCGGGTTGTGGGACCCGATGGATGAAGAACCCGAGAGAAAGAAAGAGATGGAAATAGAAGATGGATTTTTGGGTTGGGTTTGGGTTTTGAATTTTTCTTAAAAAATTGTGATTTTTCCAGCCTAAATTTAGAAACCAATTTTGGCAAAATGTCCAAAAGTCTTTTCTGAAAATTGAAAGCCCAAACTTATAGAAAAAAACCATGCAAAATTGCATAAAACAGATTCATAAAAACCCAACACCACAAAATCGAACCTGCATCGTTAGCTTGGAAGGCTAGGGGTTATAGTCGACGTTGATTCATCATTTTGAACGTATCTAATTCAAAACCGAACGTGAAACTTTGGTTTCATTCGGCTCCTTTATGGAAAATGGATAAATTCCTAAATGTAAGAAATAAACAAAAAAAAAATGCCACCCATAACATCTATGTCAGCCTTTCTGTCTAAATGCATTCAAAAGGACCCGCTTTATAGATGATCCCTATACAAGAGAAGATTATAACAATCTTTCCAGATATTTAATTCATTCCCTATTTCTATTTAAAATAATCCTTAGGAAAAGTATTTTGTTTCCGCCGAGCTAAAAAACGATGTCGACGTCTCTAGTAAACCAAAGACATTGTGTAATAGGCTATTTTGTTTTGTTCATTCTCCTTGATACAAGAAAAATTGAAGATTTGTTACGATTTAGAAAGAATTCCACTTTATCCATGTTCCCTTATTCCTTTCAGTTGGAAGTATTGATCCAATTTCAGAAATTAGTTTCATAATTTATGATCCATTTTTTCCATTTTTTGAACTGATTTTTGGATACATCCGGAGAATTTATTTTTTCCTCGAATCTTTCATCGAGAGGTAAAGGATTTTTAATCCTTTTTAAGAAATAAAGTTTTTGTCGGATATATTATACGACCGAAGGATTCCCCATAGTAACCAATTCTAGCCCTATTACCGTTGTTGGATATCCAACAAAGTTTTGGATTTTCCATTGAACTTTAGTCAAGGCAAATAGTATTTTGTCAAAGTCAACTTTTGACCGAAAGAAGTCAAAATTTTGCATTCTATGATTTCTTTTTTGTAGTGACTAATTTTGACCTCCGGTGAATCCATTCATTTTCTCGAAATTCAATACATTTGAATATCAAGGTCGGTCAAAAGTCAACTCTTTGACTTTTAACATCTTTGACCATTTCCATTATTTTCGAGCTTCTGAATATGAACGTATTCATATTCTTGATATTTAAATCACATTTAAATATTAAAGTTGTATCTCTAAACTGAAAAACCGACCACTATATCACATATACTTGTTGGTTTCTCTCTCTTCACCTAATTCGAACAATTCGAATTATTCTATCATACTGTTCTAAGTTTATTCCTTATGAGCTAGTAGGGGAACCTAATGAACTTATAGATCATGGGCTCCAACGATTCGAGATTAGCTAGCTAAACTCTTTAGATGGAGCTAATCAACATTTGTTAACTCATGAGTCATTCCACTATAGTCTCGTAGTTGCACTCCCCTCATTATAGATATATTTGTGTCCATATGATATAACCATGGTTAGTAAGTTAATCCTTCACAGGTTATTCGTAATCTCGGCTGGGTCATAAAAATCGTTTTACCCCCGATACTACATCTTATTCCTTAAGTTCCACTGATCCTTTAATGAACAATTGCTTTAAGGTCCAACCTATAAACCGAACCCCTCTCGGGCCAAGGAGAGGATGGGGCCCCTTGTTCAAGACCTGGATTCAGTACTAAAGGGAACAAGCTATCTACTATCCCTATAACGGGTAGGAGCAAATTCCATCTTGCACCCTATGTTTCCAACTATCCACCTGATCTTACCCCTGAAATAGGAGGCTTATTGGGCAAACGATAATGAGCTGCCCTCACCTATGTAGATCTAAGGATAATTCTGAATGAACAGGAGTTCATAGTTAGCTTAGAATTATGATTAAGTTACCTAGGTCATCAATTAATGAAATAGTCAGTTTTATACATTAAACGACGTTTAGAACGTAAAAAGTGTGTTTCATGGTTCAGTCTTATGTAAACTCTTTACATAGGATGCCCCCATTTTCATGGCTCCACATGAACGGTTTAGGATCACATCGTTTGTACTAACTACAAAATGGGCCGCATCCATAGTGTCCCCAGAATAAGGAGCCCAACCTTATTCATATACTATAGCCCATTTTAGTTGTATATTTGAACTTGATCTATATTTATGTCACTACATAAAGTTCAAACTTAAACTTAATAGCCTTGAATCCTTAGTTTATTGGATTCATGAATATAGAATTTAAATTTACTAAAGATTTTCAATAAAACCTTTATTGAACAAGAATATGATATTACAAACTATGTGTTTTAGGACATAAAATCCAACACCAGCTTCATCAACAACTTTTGTTGATGGAGTTGCTCTGTCAACATCTCTCGTTGATGTATTTGTCGTTCCTCTAGACATTTCTTCTATTACTAGCTTACTGCGAGGTTGATGATTCTTCATGTGATCTTCCTCTAGGAAGGTTGCATTTGTCGATACAAATAGCTTGTCTTCCTGAGGATCGTAAAAGAAACCACCTTTCGTTTCTTTTGGGTAGCCTACAAATAGGCATACTTTTGAACGACGTTCCAGCTTTTTAGGATTTTGCACCAACACATGTGCTGGGAAACCATAAATTCTGAAGTGATGTAAACTTCCTTTACGTCCTTTCCATAGCTCGTAAGGTATTTCAGAAACACTTTTCGAGGGAACCATGTTCAAAATATACACTGCAGTTTCAATTGTGTGTCCTCAGAAAGAATTTGGTAACTAAGCATAACTCATCATGGAACGAACCATGTCCAACAAGGTTCTGTTTCTTCTTTCTGCCACACCATTTTGTTGTGGTGTGCCAGGGGCTGTGAGTTGAGATTGGATTCCATGTTCTATTAAATAGTTATGAAATTCTAAGTCCATATACTCACCACCTTGATCTGATCGAAGTGTTTTAATATTTTTACCTAATTGGTTTTCAATCTCCGCCTTATATTCTTTGAACTTTTCAAATGTTTCAGACTTTTGGTGCATTAGGTAAATATGCTCATACCTAGAATAATCATCAACGAAGCTGAAGAAATATTCATACCCTCCTCTAGCTTTAACATTCATTGGACCACAAAGGTTTGAATGTTCCAGCTCCAAGGGTTCTTTGGCCCTAAGACCTTTTTCAAAAAAAGATCTTTTAGTCATTTTACTCTCAAGACAGAATTCACAAGGTGGTAATGAACTGTCTTCTAACTTATTTTGATGATCGTTCTTAACCAGTTTCTCAATCTTGTTGAGATTTATGTGATCCAGTCTCAAGTGTCAAAGGTAGGAATTTGGAGAAACTTTCTTTTTCTTATGAGTTTCAATAGTTTTAACATCTCTATGTTCAAAACAGCTCTAACCTCAGTCGGTTTTAATAAATACAAATTATTTTCTAATTTTGCATAACAAATTTAGTTATTTCTTGAATTGATGAACACTTCATCATTTTCGAAAGAAACTTTATAATTTTTTTCTAGCAAACAAGAGATATATATTAGATTCCTTTTCATAGAAGGAATGTAATAAACATTTTTAAGATAAATGTATTTATCTCCTATAAATAACTTCATATCTCCCACTGCTTTAGCTGATACAATCTCTCCGATCCCTACCTTAAAGATTGTTTCACCTTCTGTCAACTGTCTCTAGAAACTTGTTTCCTGTGAGAAAGTACAGACATGATTCGTGGCACCAGAATCAATTATCCAGGTTTTATCGTTTTCCACTAAGCATGCTTCGATAACAAGTAAATCATATTTATTTTATTGTTCGAATTTTATATTCTCCTCAATATCGTTCAAAAATTTAGATGAGTTGGAAGGTAGAGGAAAATCCTTTGTTAAAACTCTTTTAGAACCATTAACCGTTAGTAATTTGTATGTTGATTTGATTTTACTTTTAGCTAATTTGGAAGCGAGTATTCTAGAAGAATTCGACATGCTAAATTTTTTTTAACAAATTCTAATTAACAAATTGCAACTAAATCCAAAGTCAAGTTTTAACAAAAACAAGTAATAATGTACCCATAACCATTATTTATATGCAACAACACTATAATGAGTTAGAATACGTGCTACCAATGGGCAGTAAAATACTCCTTCACTAAAGCAAAACAATTTTGACCAAATACTATCACCAGAATATAGTCATTTAATTACCGTTTTCGGTTAGAAGTTACTAACACTTTAGTAATTCTGTAAGTGTAACCCTCCGTTTTCAGACGTCAGAGGTTGATCCCAACTATGCTACCGAATTGGAGAGTCAATGTTGGGAATGAACCTAAGAAATCCCATCCATTTCTGGAGTTTGAGTTGTTCCAAATCCTATGTTACAACTCTCCTCCGAGGGGGTAGCCATTGTTAAATGACTAGCAAGGGCCGCCTAAAGCAAACAGCAGGCACAAACATAGAATCTCACATCCAAATAACGAAAGACACGCAAAGAACACGTTACACATATCCTTCACCCACTTACTAATGGAACTATTTCCCCTGTTCAACTGTTATTGACTCATAAAAACACTAATTCGAATGGAGGTCACTCCCAGGGTAACACGAAGCAATATATATGAAGGATCTCATATTGAAGAGTTCCTTGAGCGTGTTTGGATCATTCCGATCTCACCGTGGCCAAATACAACAATATATATTCATCACATACAGTTATGCAAATAAAATCTAATTATGACATGCTCAAAACAAGATAATTAACATGGAAAGGGTTCCATACCAGTTGAGACTATTTTCAAATTCAGATCCCAACACAAAACGGATTCCTCCAATCATATTATATTATATCCTATTGTTTGATATCACATATCTACTATAGTATTTACTCCTTTACTTGATAAAATCATATTTATATCTAATTTCCTCCAAAATAATGTATCTCATACACTTAGCCAATTCTATCATATATAATTAACGCAGTCCAATTATATCATGTATAATCGCCTTCCTCTTGTCAATTTGAACATTTCAAATTAACCAAATACTGGTTCTCGACTTTATCCAAGCTACCCAGGGGACCTAATTGACCTATGGCTCGAAGCTCCAACGGTTTGTGGAATAGTGACTAAACTCTTTAGCCACGAGACTCACCATCCGTTAACTGCCAAACATTCCACTAAAGACAACCAACCTGAACTCTTCTTACCACAGATATATATCTGTGTGCATCGAATATAACAATTCAATCATGAGTACGATGACCTTTTACAGATGCTCGTAAGTACAGTTGGGCCAATTTACCGTTTGCCCCTGTAGTTCATCTCACTCCTTAAGTATACTGATTCCTCTAGTGAACAATACAAATAGTCCCACTTATGTGGTGAACACCTCTCGGGCCAAGAGAATGTGTGTGGCGCCACATCGTTCAAGCCCCAGAATTAGCCCTTAAGGGAGCCATCTATATAGGTACACCTGCCTCGGGGAAGGAGTGAATTCCATCTTGTGTAGCTGAGTTCCCAGCTCCCAAATCAGACGAATCTCCAAAATGGTAGGTTTGAATCGACGACCTGACCACTCGCACCCATAAAATCAAAGAACCGCCCTTAATGGCAGGAGTTCCCAACACACTCAGGATTGAGGTTATGTTACCTATGGTCATCCTAGTGATGTGAAGTCTTTGTCATAAACGGTGTTATATAACGAGACGTTAACACTTCATGGTCAGGTCTTATACAAACTCTTTGTATAGGACGCCCCCACTCGCATGTTCCCAACATGAATGATCAAGATCAGACCATCTATGACAAGTCACAACACTTGTGACCATTCCACAAAGTGGGCCGCATCCGTAGCGTTACCAGGATAAACTTTTAAAGAGGACATGAGATGTATTCTTCTAGCCATATACTTGATAGGCATGAAATGTATTCTAATCTTCTTATCTTATTCTTATGTCATACAACACATGGATGAATGATGACTTTATTTTCTTTATGCGATACTACTTCTAGATATGCGTTATTAATGAAAATCATGTAGTATGCTATGTGTTGTCACAAGTTTCCTTGTGTTGGAACCAAGTATAATTCCACCGCAAGTTTCTCAGTGTGATCTGAGGTCGAACACAGGGATTATTTTAGGTTAATGCGTTACATTCGTGATATATGCGACCGGGGGTTTTTCAATTTAATAAAAGTGTGGTTTGTACATGCGATAAAGTAAATTGTGCAGTAAAGTAAAGATGCGTTAAAATAAATGTGCAATAAAAGTAAAGTGCAAATAAAAGTAAACCTAAGCTATGATGATACAAGATACAGGTAACATGATACATGATACCGAGATTGAGACTAACTGTGAAGAATATACAAAGAATCGTGTTATGCGGTGGCAAGGCTTATGTATGAAGCAGAAAGAGAAAAGATAATTAGTATAAACATCACAAGTTCCTTAATTGCATTAAAGACATAACTGCGGTTCCGCTTTCCCTTGGCGTACACCTCTCGATGATCGGCCGAGGGATGAACGTAATGAATTCAAGGTTGCTTCCATCTCTGGAAGTACTTCTTACTTTAGTTAATGCATTCTTCTAACCTTCTCTCGAAAGATCAGAATGGCATCTTCACTTCTGCTCTCACAGGTGAAGATGTCGTCTAGCATGCTTTAGCTAAACATCCTTATTTCTTTAGCATAGATTAAGTTACTTGTTTAATTCATATTAATTACCAGGGGATTAAGAAAACATCATGGAGGAAGCAATTAATAGAGGAATGGAAATAGACAGAAAGATGGAGATGAAAATGATCATGACATTCAATAATACTATTTAGCGTCTGATACATGATTGAGAATGAAGAGATTAAGAAAATGAAATACAATTGATGAATGAGAGTTAGAAACAAATATAGATGAGTGCCAACATCTTGACACAGATCTAGATGGAGAAATCGTTTGTCGCCGTCTGGAGTGAACAGAAGGATGAGCTTCCCTCTCAGGCTTGCTCAACCGGTAGAAGGGATCTAGGTATAGAGCTTCACGACGGGGATTTGGCAAATTTATGCTGAGACTCACCTTTCGGCCTTGTCTCTTTTCTTCCTGGACTTCTCTGATCAGCACTCAGATCAACCTCTCTCTCAATATACAGATATTAAAATAGTCTCGTATCAAGTATATCTTTCAGTGAATTCTATGAGGGTATTTATAGGCTGAAGGCTTTGACTCTTTGACTTGTGGTCCCCACTTTATTGTTATGGAAATTCCGAGAATGGTGGAATAAATATTCCTTCTGTTATGCAATCAGTCCATAAAAAATGCACAACGGTTAGTTGTACACGTGTCAAAATCCTCCGCGATTGCGTTGCTCATTTGCATCTTTCGATCGTGTGCCCACATGCGGCTTTGTTTTTATTACCGCATGCGGTTGAAGTTTAGCTCTGGATCGACTGTCGCATGTGCCATCATTGCGTGGATTGTCTATTCATTGTTGATTGATGGGCGTAATGCGACGGAGATGCATTGTTCAGTTTCTCTTTGAGCCTTGATCGCAAGTGGTGACTTGGTTTCCTACAAAACAGAATAGAAATATCCTTTTCTACCATCTTGATGGTGTCAGTGGATGTATTGGGGATAATTTATAATTATTGTATTTCTTAACCAATTTCCATACAATCGACGCATATTTTCTCTCTTTTAACCACAATATCTAAGTAAGGCAGCATAAATAACTTGTATTTCTACAAGTTATTATCCATATACTACAGACCATTTTAGTTATCACTCAAGACATGATCCACTTGTATGTCACCACATACATGCTTGAGTCACATACAGATAACTAGGGATTTTATGTTTATTGGTTTGTGGTAAAGCAAATAAAACAATTAAGTGAGAAAAATACAAGATGGGAAGTAAATATCATATATTAACAACACAAGTGTTCGTACATACTGTTTACAATCTACAAGACATGAGACTTTAGGACATTAACCCCAACAATCTCCCACTTATCCTAAAGCGAAGTGGGGTGTACTATAAACTTAGTACAAAACAATAAACTAGGGCATAAAAGCCCAGTACAAGAAAATCTCCCACTTGCCCTAGTCCAGCCGCGGGCGATCCTGTAGACCCATGCTCCGTAGATGACCCTCAAACACTGTAGCTGTGAGAGCCTTCATAGATGAGTTAGCAACATTGTGCTTCGAAGCGATCTGTGTGATGATCACGTCCCCTCGATGCACTATCTCGCGGATCAGATGATACTTCCGCTCTATGTGTTTTGTGTTTGCCAACGCCTGTGACTCCTTGATTCCTTGGAGTTCGCCACTGCCCCACTATTATAACAATAGAGGGTAATGGGCCTAGACATATCTGGAACAACCTCCAAGTCTGTCAAGAACATCCTGAGCCAGATGGCCTCCTTAGCAGCTTCAACAAGCCGCTACGTACTTCGCTTAAGTGAAGTCAGTGATGGACCTTGCTTAGTGCTTTGCCACACTATAACTCCTCCGTTAAGAGTAAAGACTGAACCCTAATGTGGACTTGCGAGAGTCCTTATAAGTCTGAAAGTCAAAATCCGTGTATTCTGTAAGGAATCAAATCCCCTCGAACCATAACACGAGCATATAGTCCCTCGTTCTCCCGAGATACTTGAGGATGTTCTTCACTGCGGTCCCAGTGAACCTGGCCTAGGTTAAGACTGATACCTCTAACTATGCCCACAGCCTAACAGATGTCTGGACGAGTACAGAGCATTCCGCGTACATCAAACTGCCAACAAACGGACGCATATAGGACCCGTCTCATCTCCTCAAACCTCTTGAGGTGTCTTAGGCACATGTCCTTAGACAGTGACTCCATGCCTGAATGGCAGTAGGCCCCTCTTGGAGTCTTGTATCGAGTACTTGAGCAACATCTTGTCAATGTACGATGCCTGAGATAGTGCTAGCACTTTGTTCTTCGATCTCGAAAGATTTGTATACCTAGAATAAACTGAGCCTCTCCAAATCTTTCACTTTGGAATTGGGTTGCTAGCCAGTTCTTAACTACAATTAGTAGACCTATATCATTCCAATGAGTAGGATATCGTCTACATACAAACTAAGAAGACTACCGTAACGTTGATAATCTTCCTTGTAGACACAAGGTTCATCAATTTTGGTCAAAGCCATACAACTTGATCGCAATATCAAACATATGTTCCAAGATCGAGACACCTGTTTTAGTCCATAAATGGACCGATTCAGTTTGCAAATCTTTTGCTCTTGACCTGGGCTATGAATCCCTCGACTGCACCATATAAATGGTCTCCTCAAGATTGCCATTCGAAAAGGCCATCTTGACGTCCATTTGCCAATATCTCATAATTATGATTAAGCTGCAATAGACAGGAGGATGTGGATCGACTTTAACATGGCAAACAGGCGAGAAAGTCTCGCTCATAGTCGACTCTCTCTACCTGGTATAAACCCTTTGCCACAAGTCAAGACTTGAAGGTTCCTTACTTCCCATTTCGCACCCCATGCCG
>NC_052357.1:92296652-92298523 GCF_009727055.1 Benincasa hispida
TTTCGTGAAACCTAGATAGCGAACGGGTGGTTTCGCAATCCTCCCACTACGTCGAGGTTCCCTCAACTCTTGAGGTGGAACCGACCTACTGGATGAACTCCCATCAGTAACTCTTGTTGATGTAGCAGGCTCTTCAATAACTCTTATTGAAGTTTCAGTAGTTTCATTCAAAAGTTCACGTAACACTACTTTGCTTCGTGGACTGTGCTCCCTTATATGATCCTTCTTCAAGAAAATAGCGTTTGTTGAAATAAACACCCTATTTTCCATCAGATCATAAAAATAACCCCCTCATGTACCTTTGGGATAGCCTACAAAGAGGCATAACCTCGACCATGGTTCCAACTTCTTGGGATTAGCCTCAAGCACATGTGCAGGGCAACCCCAAATGCAGAAGTGACATAAACTAGCTTTATGCCCCTTCCACAACTCCAGAGGTGTTCTGGCAACATTCTTGGAGGGAACACAGTTGAGTATGTATACTACAGTCTCCACTGTGAAACCCCAAAACGAGTCCGGTAAGAAAGCGTAACTCATCACCGAGCGAACCATGTCTAACAAGGTCCTATTTCTCCTCTCCGCTATACCATTCTGCTGAGGTGTACTCGACGCTGAGAGTTAGGAAATGATTCCATGTTCTATCCAATAGTCCTGGAATGTCGAGTCCAACAACTCTCCACCTCGATCCGATCGAAGTGTTTTAATCCGTCTATCTAATGCGTTTTCAACTTCAGCCTTGAACTCTTTGAACTTTTCAAAGGATTCAAACTTCCGTTGCATAAGATAAACATACTCGTACCTAAAGTAATCATCAGTAAAACTGATAAAATACTCATAGCCACCTCGGGCTCGCACATTCATAAGACCAAAAAAGTCAGAATGTACTAACTCAAGAGGCTTCTTGGCTCTATAACCTTTTCGTGTAAAAGGTCGTTTAGTCATTTTACATTCAAGGCAAGATTCACACACAGGTAAAGATTTTTTTTTTAACTCACTTAGAAGTCCATTCTTCACCAATCTCTCAATCCTATTGAGATTGATGTGCCCTAAACATAGATGCCAAAGTTGGGCATTTTCTTTTGGAGAAGTTTGTCGACGTTTTGATTGAATTATGGTAGTTCTGAATATTTCAGTATTATGGAAGGAATTACTAGCAAACGACCTTAGCACATATAAATCCGATTCCATATTTGCTATGCAAATAAAAACACCATCTTTATGAATAAATACTTTATTCACATCAAAAGAGGCAGTATATTTACAATGCAATAAACACTTTACAGAAATAAAGTTCCTTTTTAGTTCAGGAACAATATATACATCATTTAAAATAAGAAACCTATTTTGTAAAGCTAACTGTAGTCCTCCCACTGCCACAACTGAGACGACGTGCCCGGTGCCTACTTGCATTATCATCTCACTAGCCTCCAGCTGTCGCCAAGATCTAATCCCCTGAAAAGAAGAACGAACATGATTAGTGACACCTGAATCAATTATCCAGGCAGAATCATCAGTTTCCACTAAATAAGTTTCAAGCACAAGCAAATCACATTTACCTTTATCGGCCTTAGCCTTAGCCTTGGTTGCTTTCTTCTCTTTTAAATACCAAGGACAGTTCCTCTTCCAGTATCTATTTTGGTTGTAATGGAAATATTTTCCTTAGCAACTTGTGGATGCCTCCTTCGGGCGATAGGCGATGAGTTAGCAGGTGCCTTCCCTTTTCCCTTACCACCCTTCTTCTTCTTCCCCTTTGCAGAGTTAGAAGTAGAAGGTGCAAACTTCGTTCCTGAGGTCGAACCTCTATGGAACGTCCTGGAGGATGAAGCAACATTTGCCTCACCCTTCTACCTCTCCTTACTTTTCAGTAAAGA
>NC_052357.1:92299793-92331415 GCF_009727055.1 Benincasa hispida
CACGGTGTGGACTATTTAGGAGAAAAGTGAAAGGTTTAAGTGAAGCATCTCATGCCTCAAGTACCTCCCACCGAATGTTCTACCTAGGGATTCATTAACCTAGACAATCCGGCTACTGATTTTAGTCTAAGTCATCTTTTTAATCTCTGCTCATAAACAACGTTTGTCTATGAAATATGAATAACTTCAAGTAGTCATATTTAAACACTTTAATGGACTGTCCTTAACTTGTATGCATGCATCAAATCTATCTAATTCACCTTTCCAGGTAAGTTCCTAGGTAGGGGTGTTATGTTTCCGTCAACCTAAATACCCCAGCCTAAACAGAACTCGCCTTAGATAAAAGGTCCCTTATAGATAGATTTGCTACACTTTAACCTTTTATTAGCCGATTTAATCCTATTAAACTCATGAAAAGATTAAAGCCTTAGGGTTGCTAATCATATTAGAACCGTGATCTTAGGTCTATGTGATCCAAGTTTTAAACATTTTAAGACCATGAATTAAGCCTAAGTGAGCATGCATGTCTTTCTTATTTCTTTTAGTTCTAATTTCTCTTTAACTTTTAAAAAGAAACAACTAAAAATATTTCACACAACGAGGCGTTTATAACATTTATAAAATAACCTATGTGTCATGCTTCATGTAATGTCCGGTCATTACTATATATAACTTTTATATATAAAGCGTAACAACCTAGCAAACATGCTATCATTCACCCGTATACTACAACAATTATAATATAAAGATGATGCATGTCAATGCTTTTTATGCATGCATAAATATAACTCTTATATTATATGATGCATGAGCATGCTCTTATATAATTAAATCACGCTTCTCTAAATTATAAAAATTATAATAAAGAGATGATGCATGACTATTGCATAACCTAAGGTGGGATTTATTATATGTGCATACCATATGACATAAAAAACATACATCGCATGTAATAAACAAAAGATTAATGGACCGGGATGAGCCTTTACAAAAAAAATCGGAACGAAAAAATCGTATCTATTACATTTTTCATCGAGCAAACCGGTTCACAGGCGAACCGGTTCTTGAACCGCCAGGAGGTCTTCATCGTGTAGCAAACTACAGCAGGTAGACGATTGTTCAGCGCCCACTAGACGATAGGAGCATAAGTAAACGATCGCGTAGACAACGACAAGGCTGCGAAGCCTGACCGTCCATGCGATCGTGTAGCACGACTACAGGTAAGCGATTTACCTTGAGTTACTAAGCGATCATTTAGTCAGTTACTAAGCGATGAAGCTTGTTGACCTAAACGATCGTCTAGCACGCGCGCTTTAAACGATACATGAACGTCTCATCGTCTACACGATGCGTGCAATCAGGTAAACAATTTGCCTTGCGATACTAATCGATTGTTTAGTCAGTTACTAAGTGATGAAGCTTTCTAACCTAAACGATCGTCTAGCGCATGCGCACATTAAACAATACTCAGTGATCGCGTACCCGATCGTCAACCTGATGCGACCAATTCTTGATCGCATTCCCCATCGTTTAACCGATGCGTTCAACCGTGATCGCGTACTCCTTCATCTTTATGATGCGATGGATAGCGATCGCGTAGAACTTCTTCTGCACGATGCGATCAACCCTAGATCGCCTCCTTCCTCGAAGAGCCGCAACGCTTGCCCAAAACTTCGACGAACGACTCAAAACTTCAAACAAACTTTGAATACAGACTCGATAACTATTATTAATGCCCAAAAATGTAGAGGCATTTACAAATAACTGCAAATGTAAAAGGATCTAACAAACCGATGCTAATAATCCCGAAAACATCCATTAATCCGGCACATCCACAGCAGATTTAACAATTAAAACAGCGTAGAAATACACCCACCATGAATGTAAAAGTCATTTCGTTGCAACAGATGAAATCGGAGTATCAGAACCTGGCTCTGATACCAATTGAAGGATCTCATACCGAGAGTTCCTTGAGCGTGTTTGGATCAATCCGATCTCACCGTGACCAAAATACAAACAATATACATTCATCACATACAGTTATGCAAATAAATCTAATTATCGGCATGCTCAGAACAAGATAATTAACAGGAAAATGATTCCATACCAGTTGAAGACTATCTTCGAACTTCAGAACCCCAACGCAACGGATTCCTACAACAGATCTACCAACACCTAGCGGGAACATCGACTGCAACAACATGATCAACGCGAACATGAACACCGCAACGAAGATGACACCACCACTAATGAGCCCCAGGTATTCTCGAAGTGAAAACTTAAAAGGTGGGCTTTGGTAAATTTGGTAGAGGACGGATGACAAACAAGTCGTGTAGGCGATAAGCAAGTGGGAGAGAAAATAGTGCTATTGTATAGCAGAAGTGCTTATCGCATAGAGAAGCTACACGATCGTGTATGAAATGTTGAACGATCGTTTAGGAAAAACGTATATGATCGTTTAGTTAAATCGCGAGGTAAACGATCGTTTAGATGGAGAAGCAACTATCGTATAGGCTCTCGAGCGATCGTTTTACGAAATGCTTTGGGCGGTAAAAGAAAATATCGATTGCACACCGCAAAATGAAAACCTTTTTCATTTTAACCCATCGGTTACCATAACCGACGCTGCCCACTACCCACGTCCGAACGTGGAAAAATGATTAATTATCATATAATTAATCAATCAATTAAATAATAAATATAATCATATTATATTTATATCCTATAGTTTGATATCACATATCTAGTACAGTATTTTCTCTTTTACTTGATATAAATCATATTTATATCTAATTTTCTCCAAAATAATGTATCTCATACATTTAGCCAATTATATGATATATAATTAATCAGTTTAATTATATCATATATAATTGAACTTCCTCTTGTCAATTTGAACATTTCAAATTAACCCAAATACTAGTTCTCGACTTTATCCAAGCTACCCAGGGGACCTAATGGACCTGTGGCTCGAAGCTTCAACGGTACCTGAATAGCTGACTAAACTCTTTAACCACGAGATCCACCATCTGTTAACTGCCAGGCATTCCACTAAAGACCAACAACTGAACTCTTATTACCATAGATATATTTCTGTGTCCATCGAATATAACCAATCATGAGTACGATGACCCTTCACAGATGCTCGTAAGTACAGTCGGGCCAATTTACAGTTTTGCCCCTGTAGTTACATCTCACTCCTTAAGTACCACTGATTCCTCTAATGAACAATACAACATAGTCCAACTATGTGTGAACACCTCTCGGGCTAAGAGAAGGTGTGTGGCACCACATCATTCAAGTCCCGGAATTAGCCCTTAAAGAAGCCATCTATCTACTTACCCCTACCTCAGGGAAGGAGTGAATTTCATCTTGTGTAGCTGAGTTCCCAACTCCCAAATCAGACGAATCCCCAAAATGGTAGATTTGAATCGGCGACCTGGCCACTCGCACCCATATAAATCAAAGGACCGCCCTCAATGGAAGGAGTTCCCAACTCACTCAGGATTGAGGTTATGTTACCTATGGTCATCCTAGTGAAGTGAAGTATCTGTCATGAACGGTGTTATATAACGAGACGTTAACACTTCGTGGTCGAGTCTTATACAAATTCTTTGTATAGGATGCCCCCGTTCACATGTCCCCAACACGAATGATCAGGATTAGACCATCTGTGACAAGTCACAACACTTGTGACCATTCCACAAAGCGGGCCGCATCCGTAGCGTTACCAGGATAAGGTTTTCCTCTTTTATCCATATACTACAGACCATTTTGGTTATCACTCAAGACACATGTCACCACATACATGCTTAAGTCACATACAGATAACCAGGGATTTTATGTTTATTGGTTTGTGGTAAAGCAAATAAAACAATTAAGTAATATCATATATTAACAACACAAGCGTTCGTACATACTGTTTACAAACTACAGGACACGAGACTTTAGGGCATCAACCCCAACAATATGAATCTCACGATGTGAACTATGTGGAGACGTGGAAGTTGAGATCTGTGTATCATATATTTTATTTATGTTTGAACGACTTCCCCTTATTCACCGGAATCTAGATTTATGCAAATACTTTCTGAATGGAGGTCATTCCCACGATACCGCTTAAATCTCGATTGTGAACTCTTAGAGACATGAGAGCTAAAAATAATGTATCGTATATGTTATTAATCTCCCACTGAAGTGTTCTAATAACTTTATCATATAAGTTATTAAACTCCCACTAAAGTGTTCTTCTATTAATTTTGGTATATTTATACTTAAGTTTAATTTAAACAACCCTAAATCTGTGTAGCTTATCCAAGTATAACACTTATAAATGGATTTAAACCTACAATGTCTAGGTTATAAACCATTTTATTTACCTCACACTACTCACGTACGCTTATAAAACCAGTTAACAATGCTTAATTATTCGGCCATAATGCCCAGATAGAATGTATTCCGTAAATCGTCAACTTAAGTACCTCCAACCTTAGACAGGATTATTTACCAGTTGAGTTCGTAACCATGTTTTACAAGATATCGACCTATTTTAACTTATTAAAACAAGTGGTTAACTTACGTGAGCATGTAGTTTATCTTTGTTATGGATTTTAATGTCTAACTCAATTTTATAACAACTTATAAAAATTAGACATGCTCTTACATCCACAACATGCATCAAAGGCATTCAAATTTATATAACAGTTATATTAAATAATAGAAACCCTAAACATGCATCCTATACATTATAACAATCTATAACATATATATAATGCATGTAACATGCTTCCTATGGTGGGATTTTAAATCTAAATGGCATACTATATGCACAAACATGTTTAAGTTTAAATATAACATACATCACATGCATAATTATTTAAATTATACTGATATGGTTCAACTTTGGCATCCTAATCAAGTAAAACAACTAATTTATTACAAATTAGGGGGGGAAAAGCTTCAATTTGGTGTAGAACCACCCGAACTGCTCGAACTGGACCTCTAAAGCATCAAAATGGGTCGAACCAGTCCAAAAATGGTCAAACTGGACCGGATAGGAGTTGATTCGGTTGAACCGAAAAAACCCCATGTGAACCGGCTTGAGCGTGCGCCTTAGATCTGGGCTGGGATGAACAACGACGTGACGCTGCATCCCAGTGTTGCGACGCTGCGGGAAGAACATCACGATCTGGGCAGCCACGAAGAACAGCGTTGCAACGCTTAAGGGTAGTGTTGCAACACTGCTTGGACAGAAGCCATTCTGCAAAATTTTCTCCTCGACCTTGCTTACTTCAATCTCCAAATTACAGCTTAATTCGGATTTTAATGACTCCAAATTAATTACAGACTCTAGAGCACACATATAAGCTCATCAATCAAGAGCCAATTACAAATTTAACTTGGAAAACAAAGAGAAATCTAATGCCAAAGCTAAAAAACCATCCATATCAGTCCAAAACATGCAATATCATAAATTCACCCACCAAAACTCAAATTAACGTTAATTGAATGCTTAAATCATGCTCTGATACCAATTGATGGAATAGACAAGCATGCAATGGAAGCAAACATAATCAATAAGTACTCCAATTACATTTAATTTGAGTTCTAAAGCATGCATTTTTCGAAAAACACAAGAGGGTTTCAAAATAGACTTACCTTTGATGAATTCTTCCACTTCCAAGCTGCTCTTCACGTTAATTTAGCTCTAAATCGACAGTGAACCACCAGAGATCTTCTCTACTATTCTCAACCTTGAATTTGAGTGGTGGAACTCAAATTTGAGTGAATTTGGTGAGGAATTTTCAGGGTTTGAGAGGGAGAAGATGTAGCAGAAAACTCATTTTTCTAGTTGAATCTCATTGTTCTTCTCCATCATTTAGGAGGTGTTTGATAAATGGGTATGAGTTTTTTGGTTAGATGGGTATTTATTACCTATGTTTGTTAAGCCCATAAAGAAAACCTATGGACTATTAAAACCCTTTTTTACCCATTCAGAACTCCCTTTTTTATCCCCTCAAAACTAATCCTAAAAATCAATATATTTTCATTTCTTTTTCTCTTCCCCATCTTTGCCGTTTGGATCTTTTTTTTTTTTTTTTATCGTCAAACCTATGGGTTATTAAAACCCATTTTTTACCCACTCAAAACTCTTTTTTTTTTATCCCTCAAAACTAACCATATTATATAAAAATAAACGGTATGATATGTGAAATAATAAAGTTAAGTTAACAAGATTCAATATATATACATACAATATACCAATTAGTAATTGGGATAATTACCTTCAATATATATTCATACATTCAATATATAATATACAATATACCAATTAATTGAGCAGCAATATGAAATATATTTTGTTGGTATGTTTTATCGATGGAAGAGAATTAGAATTATTATAGTTTTTGAAAAGAATATATGAAAAATAATATATTATGTTCTACAAATTGAGAAAAAAATTGAGATAGTCTAGTTTATGTCATAAATAATTTGAGAAAATACGTGTATATTTGAAAATTAATCAACAATAGCAAAGCATAAAACTAAAAAAATAAAAGAATGAAATAAAAAAAAAATAAACTGAAAAAAAAAAGAACAATCTCATTAACAAAAAACTGCATCAGAACAACTCTACAAACAAACATAGACAATTTAACTCTTCAGATAATAATTATTAACTCAACTCAATTCAACTCAACTCTCTACTTTTATCACATACCAAACACACCCTTAGTGTTTTTAATCACGGAATACAGGCAAGCAACATCAGCAGGGAAGTTGCTGATTTTTTAATTATTAATTTAAATAAATAAATAATAATTTTCGTTCGATAAATAAGGATTCTCCGGTTCGACTTCGACTTCCCCCAAAAGGAAAAATGGGACGAAAACGGATATTACAAATTCCACGGAGATGAGATGAAAAGTGGATCCCGACCATGCCCTGTTGCAGTCCCACCCTGATAGCAGAAAATTAAAGACCTAAAAAATTTAAGCTTTTTAGTTTTTATACAAATTTAAAAAACTAAAAAGGAAACTGAGATTTTTAAAAATCAAGCTTACCACTACTTAATCACTATATGCTAAAAACAAAAAACAAAATATTATTTTTTATTTTAAAATTTGAGCTTCTTATATAAATATATTACAAAATTTTGAAACCCAATAACTAAAAACAAAGAGATCATATATACACAAAGTACAATTTTTTTTTTTTTTTTTTTGAACAACATACAAAGTACAAACTTAGTTTAACATGCTAAAGTTCAAATTTATTAAAAGAAAAAAAAAAAAAAAAAAAAAAAAAAAAAAAAAAACTTGAGGAACAGTCTCCATATGGATTCACGTCCACTTCCAACACATAAAATAGCAGAACAAAGAGAGTCCTTAAGCTCGGAAGAAGCGCAAACAAAGGCATCGATCTCACCGGTCCGATTCAACCAAAGCGGCGGCCAGCGGAAGGATCGGCAGTATCGCATCCTGTTCCGCCCTCATCATGCTCATCGCCTCCGCGCCGAAACTGATTGGATGAAATTGATTGAGCAGCGGCGGCGGGAATAACGACCGGCAGAAGTATCTTGAGAAATGTTGTGCGCACTGGAAAAGAGATCGATAGTATCGGACTCCGAAATTTTTCCCGATTCGAGTGGCGTACCGTGCTTGTAAGCGACTCTTAGAGCTTCGTCTTCGGATAATTTCGCTTGAGCAGCACCGTATGCGATATCATCCTTGCTCTTTGCCATTGTTGAATGTTGATTAACTTCTCTCACGCACAATCTCCCTCTCTCTCGTGTTTGATTGTGCAGAAGATAAATTAGATTGTGCAATTTGTATGTTAGGCGATTTTAATGAGGTGATTGGTGACACGAAGCAGATAGGCCGCTGAGAGATCGACAGATACATTTCCTTACAATGACTCGTTGGCTTTCGTGTCTTTCTGATGATTTCACAGTAGGGGAAAACAGTCCATTAGCATTTTGACACAATACAACTTTCCAAATGCGGTTGAATATTTTTCAATTTCCTCGGGAAGCCGCCCGCTCCGAAGCGGGGATTTTCGGGACACGGAAGAGGGAGTGGAGAAAAAAAAATTCTCCATATTTCCAATCCTCTTTCCCGTTCCAATTAATACTCTTTATTTATTTAGTATACTTGTTGATATTACGTTGTTATTTATTTATTAATAATATATATTTAAAATTCAATTTTGTTTATTCGTTCGGATAATAAATAGGTTTAAATTAAATATTTATATTTAAATTATATACGTAAATAATTTGATTTATATTTATTTTTTTATTAAAAAGTTAATTTTTTAAGTCAAAATTGAGATAATTTATTTTAAATTCAAATTGTCATATAAAACTAACAATAATAAACAATTTAGTGTAGAGTTAATTACTCAACTAAAATTTTTCCACATTAATAATTTAAATTAATTGATTTTTTAAAAAAAAAAACTAAGGAGAAAAAATTCCTTGTAAAAAATTCGATCCAATTTTTTGAGATCCCTGCTCTGATTCTTGTAGAGAATTACACATAATGGAGAATAAAAGGGGAACAATGATAGGAAGGGAGAATGACATCCCAACTAGGGGTGTACATGGATCGGGTTGAGGGTATTTTCTAGACCAACCTGAAAATCCGGATTGGTTTGATTGGCAATACAAATGACCCAAATAAAGTTCCCAACCCAACTCAATTCGAGGGTTGGATTGGATTGAGTTGTCAGGTTATAATTTATTTTTTATTTTTAATGAAAAATATGAATTTATATATAATACATAACTAATAACCAAGATCTCATAAAATTACAATGTTAAACACCAAATATTTATTGTAAACTTTAAAACAAAGATAAATATCATAACAATTTTTTTAAAAAAATATTAAAAGTTCACAAATTAATCAATACAAAGTAATCAAATTTTAAACAAAAAGGAATATATATATATATATATAATTCAAGTTTAGTTGAGTCAACCCAAATTTTTTTTAGCCAACCCACAATTCAACCTAACCCAATAAAAATAGAAAAATTCAATCCAACCCTATCCAAGAACAAAACTAGCTCAATCTAAACTTTACATTTTGAATTCGATAGTCTAAGTTGTTCGAATTATTAGATTATTTGAACACCCTTAATCTCAACCCACCGACCACCCTATTCCTTGGACATCTCTAAAGCTAACCGAACAAGTGCCTTGAAAAGACTTGAAAGGATCCGGACGAGTCGCTTCTTTAACCAGATTTTGTCCCTATGAACCATGAAGGCGAAAGCGCGTGTTTCACGCCATGAGAAGGCGCGTGGGATTCATAGAACCTAAAGGCTTTGGATAACGAGATGTGGAGGGGACTGGTCTAGAGAGGAGCCAAGTCATTTTAGCAAAGGCTTCATAAAGGAAAAAGGGATTAAACCCAACCCAAATAGTGGGATTTCAGCTCTCCAAGATTCAACGTTTTTTTGGGATCGAAGGGAAGAATTCGCTCTGTGATTGATTTCTCATTCCAGTGTATGTTTATGGTTCCTTCAACCTATTTCTCTTCTGCAAACAAATTTCACTTTGAAATCTCAGAAAATGAACTAAGTTTCATACTTACAATCTCTGCATATAATTCATTTTATTCGTTGTAAAGAATACCGTATTATACCGAGTTTTAGATGATTGAAGAAGTTTCAAATCTTAGAATATGATATTGATTTCAGAGTTCTGGTTCTAATCTTAAATGCCAAAAAGAGAGCGATTATTGTGAAGAACCAGGATTTTACCGAGTTTCTTTCAATGGCTACTCTGCTCAATACAGTGTCTCCAATTACAAACCCATTGCCAGAAACCACAAGAAGAGGATGTGGGTTCTTTTCCCATATCCCGAATCTCCATAAGCTCTCACTTAGCAAGGGATTTTCTAAAGTTTTAGCATCAACCCAGATTACCATTTCTCCAAAGGACACCATTTTCACACTTCCCAATTGGAGGACTGCGAAGGGTGATCAAAAGAGTAGAGAACTTAGACTTAATGATGCTTTTTTTCATTTAGAGTTCCTGGTTGAGAAGGGCCAAAAGCCTGATGTATTTCAAGCAACTCAGTTATTGTATGATCTCTGCAAGGCATGTAAGATGAGAAAAGCTATTAAGGTAATGGAGATGATGATTGGCTCTGGAATCATTCCAGATGCATCATCTTATACCTTTTTGGTAAGTTCTTTGTGTAAAAAAGGGAATGTTGGTTATGCAATGCAACTAGTGGACAAAATGGAGGAATATGGTTATCCTACCAACACTGTTACTTATAATTCACTTGTGAGAGGGCTTTGTATGCATGGAAATTTGACTCAGAGCTTGCAACTTTTAGATAGATTAATTCAGAAGGGGCTGGTCCCAAATGCTTACACATACTCTTTTTTGCTTGAAGCTGCATACAAGGAAAGAGGAGCTGATGAAGCAATTAAGCTTTTGGATGAGATAATTGCAAAGGGTGGGAAACCTAATTTGGTAAGCTACAATGTTTTGTTGACTGGGTTGTGCAAAGAAGGTAGGACAGAGGATGCCATCCAGTTATTTAGGGAATTGCCTTCAAAGGGATTCAGTCCAAATGTTGTTAGTTACAATATCTTGCTAAGGAGTCTATGCTATGAAGGGAGATGGGAAGAGGCAAATGTACTTCTAGCTGAAATGGATGGTGACGAACGCTCCCCTTCAATTGTCACTTACAATATATTGATTGGTTCACTTACCCTCAGTGGCAGGACAGAACATGCTCTTGAAGTTTTGGAAGAGATGATTAGAGCACGATTCAAGCCAACTGCTTCTAGCTACAATCCAATAATTGCTCGTCTTTGCAAAGATAGGAAAGTAGATCTTGTTGTAAAGTGTCTGGACCAAATGATGTACAGGCATTGCAACCCAAATGAAGGAACATACAATGCCATTGCTACACTTTGTGAAGAGGGTATGGTGCAAGAGGCATTCTCCATTATACAGAGTTTGGGCAACAAGCAACATTCCTCGACTCAAGAATTCTATAAAATTGTTATTACCAGTTTGTGTCGAAAAGGAAACACATATCCAGCATTCCAGCTTCTCTATGAAATGACAAAGTATGGGTTTACACCCGATTCTTTTACCTATTCATCTTTGATCCGGGGGTTATGCATGGAGGGTATGCTGGATGAGGCAATTGAAATATTCAGTGTAATGGAGGAAAATAACTACAAGCCTGATACTGAGAATTATAATTCACTCATTCTTGGTTGCTGCAAATCTCGAAGAACTGATTTGGCCTTGGAGGTTTTCGAAATAATGGTTGATAAAGGTTATCTGCCTAATGAAACGACATACACCATTCTCGTGGAAGGGATTGTCCATGAAAAAGAGATAGATCTAGCAACCAAAGTACTTAGGGAGTTGCAACTCAGGGATGTTATAAGTCAAAGCACAGTGGAAAGACTTGTTATGCAGTATGACCTAAATGAATTACCATTGTGATAATTTCAGTTGACTTGCTGGCAGCAAAAGCAAACCTAGCAGACAGTTCATCAAGAAGACAAAGTAATTGCTAGTATGACAAAAAAGAAGGTACTTCACGTCCATCTCATGCCATATTTTCTTTGAGCTTATTACTTTGTCTGGCAACTGAAAGCTTGTGAACCTGTACAAGAGGATGCTGCTTTTTCTTTTTTTTTTAGTTGCATTATTTTAGTTCACAAGGTTTCTTATTTGTACAAAAAATTACCCCAGCTAATTCCTTAGTTTCTATTCAGGTGTTTTACCCATCTGTTGGCAATTTCATTCTTACAAAAGTTTTGGTAGTTGAAAGGAAGCCTTTATGCGAATGTTCTGGTTCTCAATTCTCATCTCTTTCTTGCATCACATTCATATACCTATCTACTCAGTTCTTGTTTAATTCTCTAGATCTTGCCTTTAATCTGCTGTTTGGTATGATGTTAGATGGAAGAGAGGAAATAGAAGAATCTAAGCTTGTGATAAATGCATTTTAGGCTTGTAGGGGAGTTTGATCATGGGTGCAATAGGCTATGACACTTCTGTCTTTTGGTTGAATTACAAGTTAGTCCCTTAACTATGAGGTTTCTCTGTTCTCTCCTCTCCCTAAACTCTTAAAAGTGTCTAATTAGATCCCCGAGCTTTCAGTTTTGCATCTAATAGACCCCTAACAAATTCAGAGATTTTGAAATTAAATTGATCTATGGGTATAAATTTGAATTTTATGTTTAATGAAACCACAATATCTAGCATATTTGTGAGTTTTAAAAAATTCAAAAGCTTATGGACTAATTTTGTAATTTTAAAAATTTAGAGTCTATATAGGCACAAACCTCAAAATTTAGGAACTAAATTTATAATTTAGCCTAGTTTTTTCGATAGTTTATTGATGTTATGAATATTCTCGTAGATCAAAAAAAAAAAAAAAAAACAACTATATTCGCCTAAAATTCCCTTACAAAGTTGGAGGGAGGTTACGAGGGCATTCAACTTAACACTAGAGTGAAGTACTTGGCTCCATCTTTCCAAGACATTCCAATTACTAGAGTATAAATATAGAATGTCCAGTAGTTTTCTTCTTTCCTTCGTGTTTACACCCTCTTACTTTTTTCGGCACCAAATTTTTTGGTTTTGATATTTGGAACACTGCCTGATCTTTAGAAGGACCAAGCCTAGCAAAAGATTAGTGGAAAGGAAGGTGTTTAACTTTGAAGTTCCTCCATGTAATTGTTTCTTTCACTTGAACACCGATGTCGGTGATAGACAATAAGATAATCAATCAATTTCTTTGATTATATGTTTGGAAATAAAAATTCGACAAAAAAGTTCGAGAGTTCAAAATATTCAAACATGTGGTTATAAAAAAGAATTGAATGCTTAGTAAAAGTTTGATAGTTGATTTGTAAAAGTCTAAAAGAGAGAATTCACTAGAGTATCTTTTCTGTTTTATTTAGACATTGGAGGGTGAAGGTTTGAACTATACTCAAATTGTCACAATAAATATAACTTTTCAAAATAGTTATTCAAATATAACTTCTCTTCATCTAAGACTCGATCGAAACGTAGAAGATATGAAATGAATACATTCCAAGATTTGTATTTAGATGGTAACTGAAAAGAAAAAAAACGTAGTAATTTATTTTATTAATATATACCTTTAATTCGATTTCACAGTAGACAATTAAAATATGACAAGAACAAAAATCAATTTACCTTTAAATCCTATAACATATTACAATTGTTTTATAAAACGTCTCTACTTTATTTAAAAAAAAAAAAAATGAATGAGGAGCCCTATTGATAGTTCTTTATATCTTCCCTACCTACTAGTAGGTCAATTATCCAAAATAAATAATCAATTTACCTTTATTAATATATACTTTTAATTTTTATTTCACATTAGACAATTAAAATATGAAAGAAAAAAAATCAATTTACCTTTAAATCCTATAACATATTACAATCGTTTTATAAATTGTCTCTACTTTATTAAAAAAGGAATCAAAAGAATGAATGAGGAGCCCTATTGATAGTTCTTTAGATCTTCCCTAAGGTCACTTATCCAAAATAAATAATCTAATTACTTACTAATCATCGTGAGAGAAAAATGAATTGCTTCAGAATAACTGATTTTAGAACGAGTGCTCTTTATTTATTTATCTTATTTAGCTATGCACAGATTGACATATTGCCTACCTATTAAAGCATTCACCATTGGAACCAAACCTACATTATGGGATCGGTAAACTTTCATTTTCTCATAGGTAAATGAAGTCAATAGCATCCAAAATTCAATTTCTCACATGTGATAACAAGTACGTATGTCGATCCATCAAGGTTAAAATGCTTGTAGAAGGCACAATTTCAAAACCCATCTTGGAATGAACTATGAAGCATATAGTAAGACGCCAACAGATTGGGCATGGTTAATAGGGGCTTCTACAAGTTCAGTTTGATGCAGGTTACACTAAAATACAAAGCTCGATACTAACCTTTCAAGATCCTTACATTTTCAATTAATAAAATAGTTCAAAGAATGACACATTATAAGTTCAACATTAAAAATTAAAAAACTTATTGTACTTGTTCTTTCGAGACTCCTCTTCGACTCATTCTTTTCCCTCTCTCTCCCCTCCTCGAAAGGTTTCACCCATCTCATTGACCTAGACAAAGCTAGTTTGCAAGACAAGTATATGATTTCCAGGTTAGCGGTATATGTGCATACCCTTTATCACACCTAGATTACTTGTTCCACCTCACTCTATCGAGTGACTACGTGAATTCTCTAACAAGCATATACCCTTGATTAAGTACAGTTTTCCGATCATTCTATCATGTTAAGAGCTAGCTAAATCTTTCTAAGAGGCACACCTCTACCCCATTACAGTTCATGAACGGACGTTTCTCAGCTCTTAATCTTTCTAAGCGGCACACCCCTACCACATTAGGGGTCATGATCAACTTTTCAAGAGAACGTCCGTTCATAGAGTTTAAAACTTGCTAGGTATAATTTGACTAGTTAACTACTTGTGCCAAGTGAGTGCATATTGTTTTGGAAAGATATCAATAGACTAATTTTCTTCCCAATGAACCCTTTATCAAGCCTAGTATATCCGAATAATGATGCTATCAGATAACAACAAAATATATATGCTTTTCAAGAGCACTTGCATTACATGATCTGTGTGCTCATCCTTAGTGTTGAAGAAATTGGCACAAAAAGAAGAGGGGATCAAAAGAAAGAAACTTCTTTAGAATATATAAAGATTGACACTCTTTGAGAGAAATACTTTTTTCTCCTAATACACACCTACTTCTCTTCACTGTTTCGTCTAACTCTCTAGCTTTGCATTTATAGGGTTTGTCCCTATCTAAAAAATTTCTAGAATTCCTTGAAGCCCGAAGAAAGCCTAGGATATCTCTAGATATTTTCTGAGATATTTATTTACATACTTCAACATAATTCTACAAAAATCTATTATACATACTTCAAGAAGCTTTTAGGGTAGTTAGTGTTACTTCTACCCATTTTGGCTGCAAGTAAAATATTAACAAGGCCACATAATGATATTCTTCAAGTCTGAATAAACTGACTATTAAATTGCTGAAGTGAGTTCGGAGAAGGCATTAGAAAACGTATAAGAAGCACAATATAAGTTACGACAAATCTTAAGCCAAAAACAAGTCAGAGCATTGGTCCTAAGTAATAAAAACCATAGGAAATGGGGCAAAACTATCTCCATAAGAATAACTATAACCTCCACAACTTCAAGCAAACAATGCAAGAGAGCAAAGGAGATATTAGGCACTCCAGGGGAAAGCTTGATCAGTTTCCTGATAACTGCAACTACTTAGACCTCTGTCTCATCTTTCTGCGCTTTCTCTTGAGCCTCCTCATACGCTTCTTCTTCCACTGGCATTCAGAATCCCCCATTAAAGAAAAGTTAGAACTCATAACCAAAAGAGGAGGACGAAATCAAAGAAGTAAACCTCAATTTACACACAATGGTGGATGATAAGAATAATAATACTCCAATGTAAACTTCAAATTGGAAGCAGAAAGAAAAACCCACATATAAAGCAGCCAAAACTACAACCCGTTTGATAACCATTTCTTTTTTCTTTTTTTTTTTCTTTTTCGAAAATTACACCCATAAACACATCCTCCACCACTAAATCTCTTTTTTGATATCTACTTTCTACCCATGTTTTAAAAACCAAAGTCAAAATTTGAAAACTAACATATTTTCAAAAAACCAAAGACAAACGAAATGGTTACCAGGCTTAAGATTTTCAAATATTGGCTTCATTGATGAGAAAAGAAAACGTATGATCAACCATTCACCAGAGGCGTATTAGGAATTTATAACTTATGAGCTCATTAAATTAAGAGAATGTAAAAAACTTCCAAAACATTTGAGTGTAAAACAACAGGGAAAAACCCGAAGTATGCAAAGCAAAACAAAGAAAAACCATCAAAACGTTCGCAAATTGTATAGTTGTTTTTAGATAATCTTAACCATTTTCACTTTGCAATCTCAGTGATTAATATTAAACCTACACCTTACTGCGATATCAGCAGAAGGAAACCCTAGAGACCCCGTTTAGGAACAACAATAGGTAGATTTTGGTATTGTAAGATTAAATAAAAGCAATTACGAAGTCGCATATACATGCATCAGACTGCTAGACCTAAAAAACTAAAAGCATATTTTCGTACACCAAAATGCATCCCAGGATAATAGCAAAAAAGCCAAAACCATTTCCCAAATCATAAACCCTAAAGACATTAACAAGTAGTTTAAATACAACTTCAGAATCGAAATGTTCAAACCGTACATATAACATTGAGAAAATTGCAAGAATGGAAAAAAAAAAAAAGGTTCCGGGAATACAATTAACGTAAGATGTAGAGAAACGAAGAGAGTTGGGAAGATGAACCTTAGCTCTCATTGTCGATGGCGAACAAGCTTTGCCTCAGAAGAACAATGGCGGACGGTCGATCCTTCAGCCTCTCACGTTTGTCGATGAAGAGCATAAACTGGAACGATTATCTTAGGCGCCTTCCTATTTATAGGGGGATATCAGAACCCTAAACCTTGCTATCGAGTGTTGACCGAGTCAGAAGGTTATTTTAGTCTTTAAAATTATAAATAAATATTCGTTTTAATTAAATCATAAATCGATAAAAACACCTTTTTCATCCCAAGTTTTTTGGAATAACTGCATTTGATCACTGAAGTTTTAAATTAGTCATTTTAGTCTTTAAAACACGTTTGAGCAAGAGTTACCATCAAAATATAATAATCATTTCTTGTTATAATAAAAGATATTTCAAAATCTCCCATTAGTTACCGTATTTATTATTTACTATAGTTTTTACTATTTTAACATTCATCATTTTTTTATTATTATTTTCTACAGTGTTTACTATTTTCTTCTCACACTAAAATAGTTTACTCCTCAAACACATATTATTATATCCCGAACTAAAATAATCTACACTCCAAGCACAAACTATCATAACTCAACTATAATAACCTACGACTATAATGACTAACTTATTATCCTAAATGTTCCCTAAGTTTTCAATAATAGGTTTAAAATGTCCTCTTCATTAACAAATTTGTCCAAGTAGATTATTTAAATGTTAATGTGGCAACTTGCTGACTAAGTTGATAATTTGGATTTAAATTTGTCTCGTAAAGTTCTCTTCTAGAGACCCTAAGCCACCATCCAAAAAACCAATCTCATAATACAAAAAGTCTTAACTTAGTTAGAGGTTGCATTTGGTAAGGACTTGGTCCCAAGGATCCATACTGGCTATGTGTTCAAGATTTTATCTTTCAACCTTCTTCTTGTCTCTTAGAGACCTTGAAAAATATAGAGAAAGAACAGGTATAAGGAACAAATATTAGTATTGTTCTTGCCATTTTTTTTTTCTTCTTCCCTTGGTTTATTTATCTTCATTGTATCCTTGTGATATTTTGTTTATTTTTACATGCATTTGTTTTAGATATATAATTATTGTTGGTTTCATTTATTTGTTTATTTGCTTTTTTTTTCCCACATTCTTTCTCTTCTATGTGGCCTTTCTTTTTTTTTTTTTTTTTATATTATTATTATTATTTTATTTTTTTCTGGAGGAAGTTAAGTATATACAGCAAAAAGAGTTGAGATTAAGGTTAAAATGGAGGTAACATACATTTTCCTTTGTATGTTAAAACAAGTCTTTGTTTTGTTAAAGAAGAGAAGGTAAAAAAAATTGTAAAGAGAGTTTGAAGAAGAAAATAGAGAAAATAGATCGGGGGTGTGGGAAAAATTAATTTGAAAAAGTAGAAGAAAAAAAAAATGAGAGATGTGAATTTTAAAAGAGTTAAGTATATATATATATTAGTTTTAAGTTATTATTGTTATTTTAATAAAAAAAAATGGAAAAGATGTGATCTGATGGGTAATGACACCCATTACACCATTTTTTTCCCTTTCCTTTTCCTTATTATTATTATTGTTATTATTATATGGATGTGTGTGGGTTTGAAACGAGAGGCAATTTTGCCGCCCATTTGTAAACACTACTTTTTTAAATTTTTATATTGTCATCATCACTTATTTTGATTTTTTTTTTTTAATATTATTGCTATTAAGCTCGCTAAACTTTGCTTCCCTATCTACTTCTCTTTTTCAATGAAGTGAGGGATCTCGAAAGACCTGTAATGAAATTCTATAGCAAAATTAGCATTTTCGCGGAAATCCTTCTATTATTATTTAATTTGATTTTCTATTTGGTTTTATTTCATTATTTTATGGTATCTTCCTTTCTTTTTACTCATTAGACCATCTTTTTCATTTTGAATGTTGTATTTAATCACTTATTTGTTATTATGCTCTTATTTTAATATGTCCATGCGTATGTAATAAATTATTTATTGTTATTATTCTTAATCTTTACTTATATTTTTGTAGAAAAACCAAGGATGGAATTTAGAAAATTTAGGAGTCCCATTTTCTAAAATTCTCGAGGTGAGTAGTCGATTTTTTTGGGAGTTTGAGACCGATCTTGGATATATATTTATTAAAATCTTAATATGTTATTTTACGCTACCTAATTTATTATGATGTTTCTTTAATTATGTTTTTTTTGCTTTTATATGCTTATATTAAAGAATTTTGTTTTCTAATTAATGTTTCTTTAAGTTTTTAAATCTTTTCTAAAATATATTTTTTTAATTATTTAAATTATATATTTTTTGTGTGTTTTTGAATATTTAAAAAATTAATATATTATTTCAAAAGGTTTTATAATAATTTATTTTTTTAAGA
The DNA here is from genome assembly GCF_009727055.1 of Benincasa hispida. Lineage (NCBI taxonomy): Eukaryota > Viridiplantae > Streptophyta > Magnoliopsida > Cucurbitales > Cucurbitaceae > Benincasa > Benincasa hispida. Next base: position 92,318,620 of record NC_052357.1, read on the forward strand.
CCTCCATTTTCCTTTAAAAAATCCTAGGATGGAATCTAGGAAATTTGGGAGTTTGATTTCCTAGAATTCTTAAGTGAAGGACCACATCTTTGGGAGTCCGAGATTTGATAAAAGAAAATGAATTCAATTAATGTTTTAAAAAATCATTTATTAAAATGCTATACCTATGATGGATTTTAATAAATTGTAATAATTTCTCGCATTCTTGAGGTGAAGAATTTTTCCTCCGTTGTAATGTAGCTCAATGAATGAAATTTATCCATCTATTTTATGGGATCATTATTTCAAATATTAGAATAATGAAGGTAAAATAATGTTGGGATTGGCATCATTTCTCGCATTCTTTGGGAGTCAGAGATTTCTCGCATTCTTTAGGAGTCCGAGATTTGATAAGGTAAAATAAGGCAAAATATTTTTTCTCAGTTCTAGCGCGCGCCTTTTACTAAACGATAAGCATCACATGCTCCCACTACGATCGTCTACCTCCAGCGCCTACGCGATCGAGCAACCAACTGTAGGATTGTATCAACAACAACAGAAGCACAAGGATCATCTAAGCACTCAAATTCACTAATTGTGGCAAAATATAAAGCATGCTCTTGCAAAAAACAAGTGAGTTTCAAGACATACCTTTTGTAGAACTTTTTCAAAGCTCCTTCTCCAGTTGCTATCTTCTCCAATTCTTGTTGCAGACTACCTCAAAATCTTCCCCACTGTTCTCTTGGTGCTCTAGATTGAGTTGTGGGACTCAAAACAAGTTTGAATCAACGAATGAAGGAGAAATGCTCACCGCAGCAATCTTGTTGAAGAACCTTTCTTCAAACTGAATTTTCTTTAATCCTTATACTACAGACCTATTTAGGTTATCACTTAAGGCATGATCCACTTGTATATCACATATACATGCTTAAGTTCACATAAGATAATCATGGAGTTTTGCTTATTGGATATGAGTAAATGGCAGAATGAAATAACATTTATTTTATTCATCAAACAATGTGTAACATTACAAACAACGAGACTCCAGGAGAATTAGGACATCAATCCCAATATACACAAGATGAAATTCAATCATTTCCCGAAGCAGGGATAAGTAGAGAGATTGCTGCCTTAAGGGCTGATTCCGAGATTTGAACATAGTGGCCACAACTTCTCTTTGGAAGAGAGGACTCAGTCATAGTAAGACTATGACTTATGTTCATTAAAGGATTCGGTGGTACTTAAGGAGTTAGATATAACTACACGGGCATAACGGTTATTGGTCGAGTTGTACTTACGAGCGATTTGTGTAGGGTTGTCACACTGCTGATTGGTTAAAATGGACACATAATATATATGTGGTAAGGAGAGTTCAGTTGTCGATCTTTAGTGGAGTGCCTGGCAGTTAACGAATGGTGGATCCCATGACTAAAGAGTTTAGTAAGTTATTCACATATCATTGAAGCTTCGAGATACAGGTCTATAAGATCCCCTTGGTAGCTCAATGGATTCAGTTAAGGATTAATTCTTGGTGTTGATTTGAAATGTTCAAATTGACAAGAGGTAATTCGATTATATATGATATGATCGATATGATGTATGAGTACATCTAGTGGAGGATTAATGTAAATAAGATTTATATTAAGTACTATGGAATAGAAAAAGAGATATGGTTTATATGTTTTATGAGATGAAATATTAAAACTATAGGTTATAAATATAATATGGTAAGTTAGTTATCATTTATATATATAATAATACTAATTATTGGATAATTAACTCGTTTTCTCTATAACCAATTGAGTGGGAGGTTATTGGTGGTTTCATGGTAACCATGAGATAAAAGGAAAAATATTTTCCTAATTTTAGTAAGGTTGTTGAAAATTGATGTTTTGAGATTTCCAATCTCGGAATTACTCACGGGAAGTTGTCGAGTAAATTGGATTTACTAAGCAATAGCTTGGAGTAAGGTAAACGATCGTGGAGTGTTAGTAGGCGACAGACACTCAGCTAAGCGATGAGCTAAACGATCGCATAGTTTTTGCTAGACGATCGCTTAGCTTTTCCTACACGATTGGGCATCGACCTATACGATAGGTTCTGCCATCTCCCACTTGCTCAATCGTTTACACGATTGTATTTCCTCCGGTCTTCTGTCTCAAACCAAGTCCACACAGAGCCTACTCTCTGGATTCTCACACCGAGAATACCAAGGTAGCCTTCTTGGTGGTGTCATACTCAACTCGACACTGTCGAGGTGCTGTGGAGGCCGTTTGTGTTATTCGGGGTGTTCGTGACCTAGGCGATCGCTGAGTTCGAGCGCGCGGTGTTCGTGCAGTGAAGCGGTCGTGTTGGACAAACGTTCGTAGTTGCTGTGTTGCTGTGATCGAGCGTTCCGTTGATCAAGAGCTTGGTGATGAGTCTGCAAAAGTGTGTAGCGTTTGTCTTTGATCTTTTGTTTATCATGTTGTATTTCTATAATTAATGCATAACCGTATGTTTCTATTAGGACTGTAATTGTAAAGTTCATATACGAGTGTAATTGGAATGATCTTTCCACTGTTCATGGAAATCCTCGTATTTCGATTTCCTTCAATTGGTATCAGAGCATGCGACATTTGTCAAAGACCTGTTAAAGAGTTTAATGGATGATGATCAAAAGTTGTTTAACTATCCAAAGTAAAAGTTACTCTTGGACAAACCTAAAGTCACTTAGTTAAAATCCTTAGCTGTTTTTTCTAAGTAAACTAAACCTTAGGTTATAAAATACTCAGTGGGAGGAAGAGATGTATCTAATATGTCTATGATTTCACTTATGTTTCTCCCTAAATGTTCCCGTGAGATTCATTGCTTAGCCTCGTGGTGCCCTGGGAACATCCCTTTGGATAGTGGTTGCATGAGTCAATAATCAAGTGGTGGAGGAGTGTTTTAGTAAGTGGGTAAGGTGTGTGTCACACGTCTATAATCTTTGTCATGGTTTCACACCGTCAGATCATTCTATACTCCATCATGGCGCCCTGGAGCGTCCCTCTTCAGATGGGTTTTATGCAGTTGGTCAAGATCAAAGATGAACTCAGAAATGGATAGGGTCGCTTTAGGTTTTTCCCCAATCGGATTTTTCCCTTAGGATTGGCTGCTTGGGGCGAATCTCTAGGGCCTAAAATGGCGGGTCACCACTTACGGGAGATTGTTAAGTAAGTTAATGATTTCTTACGGGAGATTGTTAAGTAAATTAATGATTTTTTTGGCCAAATCAATGATGGCTAGTCGTTATAGGAACAAGAGTTGCTCTGGTACTAATGACTGGTTAAGAACTTCTCAATTTAGAGGAGGGATAATTAACCTCCCTTCGATGGCTTTGTCCTAAACCTTTGAAGCGTCATTGCAAAACTAAATGTCACACGGGGTTCATATTAGTTCTGCTAAAACCTTATTGGATGTTATTTGTTTTATAACGAGTATTTGCTTAAAAACCTAACGTAGGTCAATGTGTTTTTCTTTTCAGCAACTCATTAGTATTTTTGTTTAGTGCTTTTAATATGACCAATTATATATAGTGGAAAGAATTGTGTGAAACATATTTCGTGGCAAACAACCTCGAATTTGTCATGGTTGAGGAGTGTCCTCAAGTCTCGACTCTTGATGCACCGCAAAGTGTTCGCAATGCATATAAGGTGTGGATGAAGGCTGATTCATGGCCTAACTTCACATTTTGGCTAACATACCTAATGTTTTGGCCAAAAGGGTTGAGAACATGGTCATTGCACGAGAGATTGTGGACTCGTTGCAAGATTCGTTTGAACGTCAATTCTTACTTATCGAGCGCAAAGGGATGGATGACAGCGCCAATAGTGTCAATTATTATGACACTGATCCCACAACTCTCCAAAAGAGGAGAAAAGACAGTAAATCTGATTTATTAATCTTGGAGACGTGTTTGGTAGAGAATGATGATTCTGTCTTGATCCTAGATTTGGGTGCTACCAATCATGTCAGTTCCTCTTACTAAGAATTCAGTTCCTGGCAAACGTTGCCACAGGGAGAGATGACTCTATGAGTCGATACTGGTGAGGTTGTTTCAGCTGTTGCTGTAGGCAGGCTGAAGTTATTTGTTGACAAGAAACGTTATCTGTTACTGGATGATGTTTTCGTAGTTCCTCATATTAAGAGGAACTTGATCTCGGTTTCTTGTCTCATTGGACAAGGGTATACCGTCTCTTTTTCTGAGAATAAAGTATTTATTTTCATGAATGGAATGAAGATTAGTTATGGTTCAATGGAAAGTAATTTATATGTACTAAGGTCGTTAGTCATAAACGCCTTGTTTAACACTGAAATGTTCAGTACGACAACTATAGCTAAAAGACCAAAGGTTTCTCCCAAGGAAAATGCCCATCTTTGGCATTTAAGGTTAGGTTACACAACCTCAATAGGATTGAGAAGTTGGTGAAAAGTGAACTTCTAAAGAGTTTAGAAGAAAACTCCTTGCCGGTATGTGAATCATGCCTCGAAGGCAAGATGACCAAACAACCTTTTACTAGAAAAGGTTATAGAGCTAAGGAAGACTTGGAGCTTGTACATTCAGACCTCTATGGTCCGATGAATGTTAGAACTCGGGGTGGGTACAAATATTTCATCTCTTTCATAGATGATTATGCAAGATTCAGGTATCTCTACCTAATGCAACGTAAGTCTGAAGCCCTTGACAAGTTCAAGGAGCATAAGGATAAAGTTGAAAACTTGTTAGATAAGAAGATAAAAACACTATGATCTGATCGTGGTGGAGAGTATATACACCTCAAATTCCAGAACTATATGATAGAACATGGGATTGTGTCTCAACTCTCAGCCCCTGGTACACCTTAGCAGAATGGTGTAGAAAGGAGAAACAGAACCTTGTTGGACATGGTTTGGCCTATGATGAGTTATGCTCATCTTTCAGACTCGTTTTTCAGTGCAGACTGCATGTTATATTCTGAACAACGTTCCCTCGAAAACTGTTTCTGAAACACCTTTTGAGTTATGGAGAGGCCGTAAAGGTAGTTTACGTCACTTTAGGATTTGGGGTTGTCCGACACATGTGTTAGTGACTAATCCAAAGAAGTTGAAACCGCGTTCGAAGGTTTGCCTCTTTGTAGGCTACCCCAAGGAAACGAGAGGTGGATACTTCTATCATCCGAGTGAGAACAAAGTGTTTGTTTCTACAAATGCTATCTTCTTAGAAGAAGACAACATGAGGGATAATAAGCCATGAAGTAAACTCATTTTGCTTGAGATTTCTAGTGAGATTGAGACTGTTGAGTGTTTAACAAGAGTTGTTGAACAGGCTGACGAATCAACAAGAGTTGTTGAGGTCGAAACATCTTGTCAACCAGCTCAAGAGTTGAGACTGCCTCGATATAGTGGGAGGGTTATGAACCCACCAGATCGCTACATGGTTTGACTGAAGCCCAAAACATCATTTCGAATGATAGGGTCGAGGATCCGTTGTCTTTTAAGAAAACAATGGAGAATGTTGACAAAGATGAATGGGTTAAAGCCATGAACCAGAAAATGGAGTCTATGCACTTCAATAACATCTAGAAGCTTGATTATCCTATCCATAGCTACATTTTATGATTATGAAATATGGAAAATGGACGTCAAGACTGCCTTTCTTAATGATAATCTTGAGGAGACCATCTATATGACTTAACTAGAGGGGTTCATAGTTCCAGATTAAAAGCAAAAAGTTTGCAAGCTTAATAGGTCCATTTATGGGCTGAAACAAGCATCTAGATCATGGAACATCATATTTGACACTGCGGTCAAATCGTTTGGCTTTGATCAGAACGGTGATGAGCCTTGTGTTTACAAGAAGATCATCAACAACTCAGTAACTTTCCTGTTACTGTATGTGGATGATATCCTACTCATTGGGAATGATGTAGGGTATCTGACTAACATTAAGAAATGTCTAGCTGCTCAATTCCAAATGAAAGATTTGGGTGAGACACAGTATGTTCTAGGGATCCAGATCATTCGGAATCGTAAGAACAAACGATTAGCCGTATCTAAAGCATCGTACATCGATCAAATGTTGATCAGGTACAGGATGCAGGATTCCAAGAGGGATTTATTACCCTTCAGGCATGGAATCGTTTTGTCTAAGGATCAATGTCCTAAGACACCTCAAGAGGTTGAGGAAATGAGACGAATTCCCTATGCTTCAGCTGTAGGAAGCTTAATGTATGTAATGTTGTGTACCAGACCGACATTTGCTATGCAGTAGGGATTGTCAGTCGGTATCAGTCCAATCTAGGATTTGATCATTGGACAGCGGTCAAGACGATCCTCAAGTATCTTCGGAGAACAAGAGACTACATGCTCATGTATGGAGATAAGGATTTGATCCTTACAGGAAACACAAACTTTGACTTTCAGACCGATAAAGATTCTCACAAATCGACATCAGGGTCAGCTTTCACTTTAAATGGAGGGGCTGTAGTATGGCGAAGCATCAAGCAAGGATGCATCGCGGGATCCACTATGGAAGCTGAATTTGTAGCCGCTTGTAAAACAACTAAGAAAGTTGTTTGGTTAAGGAAATTCCTTTCAGATTTGGAAGTTGTTCCAAATATGTATTTACCTATCACTCTGTATTGTGATAACAGCGGGCTGTGACAAATTCAAAGGAGCCTCAGAGTCATCGTCGGGGTAAGCACATAGAGCGAAAATATCACTTGATCATGGAGATTATGCATCATGGTGATGTGATAGTCACGAAGATCACATCAGAGCACAATGTTGCTCATCCCTTTACAAAGGCTCTCACGGCTAAAGTGTTCGAGGATCACCTGGTGAGTCTAGGTTTGTGGGACATGGGCATCTTGTCTAGGGCAAGTGGGAGATGATATTGGGGTATGCCCTAGTTTATTGTATATTGTACATGTTTTATATTGTATTGTACATTAGTCTCCTGAGGTATTAGGACAAGTGAAAGATTGTTGGGATTTGTGTCCTAATTCTCCAGAGTCTCGTTGTTTGTAATGACACACATTGTTTTATGAATAAAATAACTATTATTTCATTCTGGCGTTTACTCATATCCAATAAACAAAGCTCTATGGTTATCTTATGTGAACTTAAGCATGTATATGTGATATACAAGTGGATCATGCCTTAAGTGATAACCTAAATAGGTCTGTAGTATAAGGATTAAGGTGGGATACTTGATCCTGTCAACACTACGCATACGGACTGCTTTGTAGAGGTTTGCAAGTGTTGTAAGCTACTACATATGGTAGATCCTAACCATTCGTGTGGAGACATGCGAGCGGAGGTGTCCTATATAAAGAGTTTGTATAAGATAGGGTTGGCAACGGGGTCGAGGCGGGGCGGGGGAGGGTCCCCCATCTCCGGCCCCGTGGAGGAAATTCCCCCCCATCCCCGTCGGGGAAACGAGTCCCCGCAGGGCCCCATTCCCCATTTCCTTGCTGGGATTCCCCTACTAATTCCCCGCGGGGAATCCCCTATTAGATCCCCACGGGGATTTCCCATTTTTTTCTTTTAATTTTTTAAGTTTGGGCTTGACTTTTGGGCTTAAATTTAGAATTTATATATTCAATATTGGGCTCATAACACTATAAGTCTATAGTATACATTATAAACATACATATAAATAAGTTATTTTATATATTATAAATATATATTGATAAAATATTAAAAATATAACTATATAAAATCAGGGTCGGGATCGAGGTTAGGCCGGGGATACCATCCCCGTCCCTGTCCCTGTCTCTTATACACATCTAGATGTGTATAAGAGACAGATCCCCGTCCCCGCGAAAAATTTCCCTGGTTTGACCCCATCCCCGATCAAACTGGGGATTCCCCGCGGGAAATTTTGCCAACCCTAGTATAAGATCGGACCACGAGATGACTAGACTCTGTATATAACACTGTTGATATTGGAGACTTACATCTCACATAAACGACTATAAGTGACACGACCTCAATCTTGAGTGTTTTGGAAACTCCTACCTTTGAGGGCAGTCCTTTTATTAGTATGGGTGAGAGTGGCCAGATTGCCAACTCAACATGCCTACCTTTTTGGGGACTTGTCTGATTTGGGAGCTAGGAACTTAATACACAAGATGGAGTTCACTCCTTTCCCGAAGCAGGGATAAGTAGAGGCTTGAACATAGTGGCCACAACTTCTCTTTGGAATAGAGGACTCAGTCATAGTAGAACTATGACTTATGTTCATTAGAGGATTAAATGGTACTTAAGAAGTTAGATGTAATTATAGGGGCATAACAGTTATTGACCGAGCTGAACTTACGAGCGATCTGTGAAGGGTTGTCGCACTACTGATTGGTTAAGATGGACACATAATATATCTGTGGTAAGGAGAGTTCAGCTGTTGGTCTTTAGTGGAATGCCTGGTAGTTAACAGATAGTGGATCCCGTGACTAAAGAGTTTAGTCAGTTATTCACGTACTGTTGGAGCTTCGAGCTACAGGTCCATAAGGTGCCATTGGTAGCTCAATGAATTCAGTTGAGGATCAGTTCTTGGTGTTGATTTGAATTGTTCAAATTGACAAGAGTTAATTTGATTATATATGAAATAATCGGTATGATGTATGAGATACATCTAGTGGAGGATTAATGTAAATGATATTTACATTAAGTACCATGGAATAAAAAAAGAGATATGATTTATATGTTTCATGAGATAAAATATTACAACTATAGGTTATAAATATAATATGGTAAGTTAGTTATCATTTTTATATATAATAATATTAATTATTGGAACTAATTGAGTGGGAGGTTATTAGTGGTTTTATGATAACCATGAGATAAAAGGAAAAATGTTTTCCTAATTTTAGTAAGGTTGTTGAAAATTGATGTTTTGAGATTTCCAATCTCGGAATTACTCATAGGAAGTTGTCAGGTAAATTGGATTTACTAAGCGACATCTTGGAGTAAGGTAAACGATCATGGAGTGTTTGAGACAGACACTCAGCTAAGCGATGAGCTAAACGATCGCATAGTTTTTGCTAGACGATCGCTTAGCTTTTCCTAAACGATTGGGCATCGACCTATACGATAAGTTCTACCATCTTCTACTTGCTCAATCGTGTACACGATTGTATTTCCTCCGATCTTCTGCTTCAAACCAAGTCCAAACAGAGCCCACCCTCTGGATTCTCACACCGAGAATACCAAGGTAGCCTTCTTGGTGGTGTCATACTCAACTCGACACTATCGAGGTGCTGTGGAGGTTGTTCGTGTTGTTCGGGGTGTTCGTGACCTAAGCGATTGCTGAGTTCGAGCGCGTGGTGTTTGTGCAGTATAGCGATCATGTTGGACGAACATTCGTGATTGCTGTGTTGCTATGATCGAGTGTTCGTGATCAATGAGCTTGGCGATGAGTTTGCAAAAGTGTGTAGCGTTTGTCCTTGATCTTTTGTTTATCATGCTGTAATTTCTGTAATGCATAATCGTATGTTTCTGTTTATGACTGTAATTGTAAAGTTCATATACGATTGTAATTTGGAATGATCTTTCCGCTGCTCATGGAAATCCTCGTGTTCAATTTCCTTCAAATAAGACATTTGTTTTAAAACTTTTTTTTTTTCAAAATGGATTTTTTCACAAAAATAAAAAAAATAAAAAAAATTCAAGATTTAAAATTTGACCATTTTTAAATTGGTGTTGTGGGGTGCTAACATCTTCCCAAGCACACAAATGACTCATGAACTCAACGGCTAGTTTTCGCAGACTATTTTTATTTGATTTTTTTATTTTGATGTCCAATCACAGTGTAAAAAGAATTGGTGGCGACTCTTTTTTATTTTCTTTTAAAATTAACCCTTTTAGAGGACGACGACTACTCTGCGTCATCTCAGGCACGTGGTGGCAAATATGGTGTATTAATTAACAAAACAACCAAAATCAGTTTAAAAAATAAATATGTTATGATTAAAAAATAAATATGTTATGATTAAAAAATAGTGAACTATACTTAATCAATGGTAAACTAATTATAATTGTTAAAAAAATAATCTCATAAAATATTAATCATAAAGATAATTAATTAACTACATATATAATTTATTAATAAATTAATGGTATTAATACATCAATTCTTTATGGTTTATTATATAATTAATTAATTTATTTATGAATCTGGAGTAGTTAAATTCAAATATTATAATTTAAAATTTAATATAGTTTTCTAAAATATAAATTAAATATTCATATAATAATTAGTTGTAATAATATAAAATAAAAAAAATAAATGTGTGTATTAAAAGGGAAAAGAGAGTATGCATAAAAAAATACACTTTTGGATGGGTATAGAATAACTTATTCTCATCCTAAAGAAACTTGTACGAGACGAGGGGATGTGGATGTGTATCCTTTACCTAATCTCACCCTTATTTTTATCCCAATTCCCTCGATCTAAATACCCACTCAATAGACAAAAGAACGAAAATTTAAAAGTCAATTATAAGATTTGAGAATTAAATTTGTAATTTAACATTATATATCATTCATTTGGTTTATACTAGATTAAAAAAATGTTCTCTTTTCCTTGAAATGAGATCACAAAAGTTATATGCATATCAAAGAATAAACAGATAATATAAGCTATAAAGTATTTTGATTTAATTTACTATCCTTTGATAAAACCCATTGAATTAATTTTTGAAATGGATTGGCGTCTCATGTGAGCTGTGTTAGAGTGAAAAATATACAAAGTTAGGAATGATACAAGATTATTAAAGGGGAAAAAGAATAAGAATCTCTGTACCCATATTTTTATTTGCTTCTTTTATTTACAACTTTTTTTCTTTGCCCTTAATCTTACTAAAAATATGCATAGGTGTGCACTCAAGTTGCAATATGATTAAAAATATGCATAGGTGTGCAGACAAGATTCTAATCTTATTTCAACGACCCTCAACCAAAAACTTAGATATTTTAAACTTGGTTTTAAACGACAAAATTTACAAAAGTCTAAAAAAAATCTAAATAAAAAATTAAAAAAAATTAGTTTAAACTAATAAGTAAATATGTGGTAATTTTCAACAAATTTACATTTTTATTATTTATATTATATTTACAATGACATTTTGTACTGTGAGTCAAGAATTTGAATCCTGATTCAAAATCTAGATTTAGTGCCCAGTCCCAACATCTCTCTGCAACCTAACCACCACTATCCTATCTATTTATTTTGAGTTATCTCTAATAGTAAAGATTGTCCCTATAACCCAACCTGAATTCTTTTAACATGTTTGTCATTAATGCATTTTTTTCCACATGAATTAGAATGAAAATTCCTATTTTACTCAACTTTCTCTTACTAATTAAAATAATTTGTATGAACACCACAATGTTTGAGGGGAAAAAAGTACTCATTCACAAGTTACAAAGTCAGAAATATATTAATTATGTAGGTTGTATATGCGTGTATAGACCGATATATCGTAGGATTAGGTATTACTTTTATTTATTGTCAACAACTTCAACGTCATTCTTTGGAACCAACAATATTAACAAACGAGCAAAATTCTAGTATGATGGACTAGGAGAGCACAAGCTTCTCAAGAGAGAGTACCAAAACTCTTCTGACTTATAAATGTATAATTTAAATAGGTTGTAGATTCAAAATTGTTAGTCAACGTAAGTATAATTGAACTGACATGAACTTATATTATTATCAAATTGGATCACCCACTCCACATGTGTGCAGGTTGTAATTCCAAATTGTTAGTCAATAGTTTCGAAGTGTGTGTTGCGTATTTGACATCATGAATCCTTGGATAGTGTCGAAGATCGAAATATTGGAAAAAATCTTTTCCACAACGTTCACAACGGATGAAGATAACAATGTTCTTTCTCTCTCAATTACAAATTTAATCTCATCGCTCCTTCTCATAATATTTTTTTTTGCTAATTTTGTGGGGTTATTTTAATTTTTTGTTTTGATTGAATAAAATAATTTGTAAATGAATTTTCTATTTAGATGATTAATCCTTAATAAAAACTATCATTTAAGGAAAATTTTGTTGAGTTTTATAATTAAACAAAATAAAAATATTCATAGATGACCTAGGTAACTCGATCTTAATCCTTAGCTAACTATAAACTCCTGTTTATTCGCATACTCGATTTAGGAATAGGAGAAAGATTGTTCTCTTAAGTACTTAATCTAGGTCTTGAACAAGGAGACCCACCCTCTCATTGACCCGAGAGGGATCCGGTTTAGTGATTGGATCATAAATCAATTGTTCATTAGAGAATCAGTAGGAACTTAAGAAACAAGACGTAATATCGGGGTAAAACAACATATTGGTTAAATCATGTGGACACAAATATATCTACAGTGAGGAGAGTGCAACTATCAAGCTATAGTGGTATGACTTGATAGTTAACGAATAATGATTAATTTGGTCTAAAGAGTGTTAGCCAATTAATCTTAAATCGTTGGAGCTCATGATCTGTAGGTCCATAAGGTCCCTCTACTAGTTCGTAAAATATGAACACCTTGAATTATTAAATTGAGTGAATTTGGAATAATATCTGTAGGTCCAGATAGAATTGAAGTACATAGACTCCATTTCGAGGTCCATGGCTTTGATCCACTGATCACAGTCCACATCTTTTATCGCCTGTTTATAGGTCGATGGATCCTCTATGCCATCATCAGGTATGACGACTTGTGTTTCTGTAAAACCCAAGTAACGGTCAGGCTGATGAACAACCCTCCCACTATGTCGAGGCATTCTCAACTCTTGAGAAGGATGTGACTGACCAGATG
>NC_052357.1:92336825-92350341 GCF_009727055.1 Benincasa hispida
GTAAACAACACTAAAGTGGACCGATTTTGACATTTAAAACAAACAAATAACTAATTTATTACAAAAAAAAGCAACCAACTTCTCTGAACCGGCTTCAAACACTTTGAACCATCAGGAACCGCTCAGAAATCACTCGAACCGGCCTGAAAACACCAAAAACCAAGTTGAACCGGTCAAACCGGCTCAACCAGTTCAAATGGACCGGTCCAGACTGTCTGGACCAGATGATCAACTCCCGCTAGCATGGTCAACGGAGGTGTGGGCACGTGGGTCGCGGAGCGGATCTTGGGCAGGCGGGCGAACAGGCGTGCGAGGCTGCACGAAGCGGAGCTAGCGAACGGATAGGATCCGGGCAGGGCAGGCATGCAAAGACAGGCACACATGCGAGCTTCTCGAACTGGGTTGGATCCAGACTGGAGAGTCGGGTTTGGAAGCTTCTCTCGGGTATGGAGGCTGAATTCGGGTCTGTGATGCAATTTTTCTCCAATTTGCTGCTGTTCTCTCTCTCGAAATCAAGAATTTACAGCCTAAATTCAACTCTAATGACTCCAAAAAATTTACTGACCCCTTTTCACACATTAATGCTCATAAACAAGTGAGCAATTACAAATTTCCATAAGAAATTTAAAGAGAAAAAATGCCAAAATCATAAAAAATCCACTTTAGTCCCCATTTCATTCAACACTTGAATAGATAGGAAAAAAACACTCACCAAAAGCAATTGAGAGTAATTCTAGCATGCTCTGATACCACATGATGGAACACGAGACATACGCAGTGGAATTTGGATCTAATTACACTCTAATTGCTCTTAAATTAAAGGAAATAAGCATGCATCATGAAGGGAAAAACAGTGAATTAAAAGTGTAGAATACTACCTTTGAAGCTCCCGAAAATTGTTTTTCCTTGTTGAATCTCAACCCGAACTCTTTCAGACCACCACTAGAGTTGACCTACTATCCTCTGGACTCAGAACCGAGTTGTGGGACCCGGTGGATGAAGAAAACCGAGAGAAAGAAAAGAGATGGAAAATAAGATGGAATTTGGGTAGGTTTGGGTTTTTTTTTTTTTTTTTTTTCAAAGTTGTGATTTTTCCAGCCCAAATATGAAAACCAATTTCCAAAATTGCAAAAACTCTTTTCATTCAAAATGAAAGCCCAATTTATAGAAAAATCCATGCAACAATTGCATGAACTAAATGCATTAAAAGATCCCTAACACCATATTCCACTTATCTTAGTGGGGCTTAATGTCTCTACTATAAGCCAACACCTAGGGCCCACTATTTGTTAGTGGAAATTATCAACAAAAGTTTGGATTATTCCACGTAACATATAGCAAAAAGGGCAAATATCATTTGGTCCAAAGTTCAAAACTTTTGACCAAAAAGGTCAACATGATTTCCCGTGTTGACAATTTGAACCTCCCGAGCATCTAATTCGCCTTATTTCTCGAAACTTCCAAATCAAATTTGAATCCATAAAAAGGTCGGTCAGAAGTGTTGATTTTTCAAAGTCACAAAAGTCAACCTTTTGACTTACTCTTTACCATGTTCCGTGCAGTTTCGAGCTTCGAATATGAACATTTCATATTTCTCCGATATTTAAATCACATTTAAATATTAAAGATGTATCTCTAAGCTAAAAAACCCGACCACTATATCACAATACTTGTCGGTTTCTCTCTCTTCTACGTAATTCGAAAATTCGAATTATTCTATCATACTATTCTAAGTTTATTCCATATGACTAGTAGGGGAACCTAATGGACCTATAGATCATGGGCTCCAACGATCTGAGATTAGCTAGTTAAACTCTTTAGATGGAGCTAATCAACAATTCGTTAACTAACGGGTCATTTCCACTAAAGTCCCGTAGTTGCACTCCTTCTCACTATAGAATATATTTGTGGCCTATTTGAATATAAACAAATTAGTAAGTTAATCCTTCACAGTTGTTCGTAATCTTGGCTTGGTCATAAAAACTAATTTTACCCCTAAGACTACAATCTTGTTAAGTTCCACTGATCCTCTAATGAACAATTGGTTTAAGGTCCAACCTATATAAACCGAATCCTTCTCGGGCCAAGGAGAGTGTGAGCCTCTTGTTTCAAGACCTAGATTCAGTACTAAGGAACAACCTATCTACTGTCCTATACGGGTAGAGTGAATTTCGTCTTACCATCCTATGTTCCCAGCTATCCACCCGATCTTTACCCCTGAAATGGGAGGCTTATGGGCCAGCGATATTTGAGTTGCCCTCACCTATGCAGATCTAAGGATAATTCGTAAAGTGAACAGAAGTTCATAGTTAGCTCAGATTAAGATTAAGTTACCTAGGTCATCAATTAACGAAATAGTCAGTTTTATACATAAAACGGTATTTAGGAATGTAAAAAAGTGACTATTTCATTGGTTCAGTCTTATTAAACTCTTTACATAGGATGCCCCCACTCACATATCTCTATATGAACGATTCAGGATCCATCTTTGTACTAACTACAAAGTAGGCCGCATCCATGGTGCCCCAGAAATAAGGCACCCAACCTTATTCATATACTATAGACCATTTTTGGCTATATATTTGAACTTGATCCACCTTTATGTCACTACAAAAGTTTAAACTACATTAAATAGCCTCAGGACCTTAGTTTTTGAATCAAGATTACAATTTCAATAATAAATTTATCGAAAAACAAAACAGAATATATTTATTAATTTACAAACTACGAGTTTTAGGACATAAAATCCAACAAAGTGTTCATATTTGTATTCCACCAACTTTGTGGTCGCCCTTCTATTATGGTCATCATTATGTAGTCGCAATCTCTCTGCGATGACCGCATTCGCTTGACGGCCGCAACTTCTATGCGATGGACGCATGCGGTTGATGGTCGCAACATCCATGCGATGGACGCATGTGGTAGATGGGCGTAACATCCATGCATCGAACGTATGCGATCGCGCATGCGATCATCTCTGTGATAACCTGTATCCTGCGTATGCGATCGATTTCTGCAGTTGCTACAAAAATAAACAATTGAACGCATAATAACGCATAATAGTGGGTTAGTTGAGATTCTTAATGCCGATCGACGCAAACTCGTTTTCTTATGAATTCCTAACATAATCGCTGCATATTTTACTTGACAGCCTCATAATTCTAAATAAAAGGCCTATAATGATGTGCATTTCTTCCCGTCATCAGTGCTAAACGATCACGCAAACAAGAAACGATAAAAAAAAACGCATGATGATGGTCGTCATTATTAAACGATGAGACTTAGCGAGATTTTGAGCAAGAACAAGAGTAGTCGGTTCGACTGGTTCTCTCAGGGTCCGGTCCTGTTCAACATCAAATGGTTTTTGACTGGTCCAGTTCAGACTTGGTTAGTTCAGTTTAGGCGGTTCGAGTCCGGTTCAAGCTACTTGAGTTCGTTTTGGAGTGGTTCGAGCGGTTCGGAAGCAGTTCATAAGCTGTTTTGTAATAATTAGGTCTTTGTTTGCTTGTTTTAGCCAAAACTAAAACCATATCAGTTAGTGTTTAATTATTTATACATGTGATGTATGTTATAATTAAACAAATCTTGTATGTGCATACAGTATGCCATGTAGATTTAAAATCTCACCATAGGAAGCATGTTACAAGCATTGAAAGTATGTTATGAAATATTATAATATATAGTATGCATGTTAGGGTTTCTTTTATTTAATATAATAGTTATATTAGATATTGAATGCCTTTGTTGTATGTTGTGGATGTTTAGCATGTCTAAAATTTGTAAGCTATTATAAAATTGGGTTAAACATTTAAAATCCATAACAAAGAACAACTTCATGCTCACTTAGGTTAACCACTTGTTTTAATAGTTAAAATAGGTCGTTAAACTTATAAAACTAGGGTTACAAACTCAACCGGTATATAATCTTGTCAAAGGCTGGGGGTACTGATGACATTAATTTGAATCTCTTTATCTACTCTAACGCATCGCTTGTGGATGAAACGAATGATGTGCTAAATATGCGCTCAAGTACTTGCGATAAAGGTAATTTATGCGATACTACGTCTAAATATATGTGTTGTTAATGATACGCTAGTAGTATGCGATAGAGTAATGCGTGTCACAAGTTTCCTTGTGCTGAAACTAAGTATAATTCCAACGCAAGTTTCTCAGAATAATCCGAGGTCGAATAAAGGGATTGTTTTCGTTAATGCGTTACTTATGTGATACATGCGACTGGTTTTTAAATATGAATAAAGAAATTGAGTTTATACAGAAATGTAAATTACGATAAAATAAAAATGCGTTGATAAAATAAAATCCTAAACTAATATGATACAAGATACAAGATACATGATACATGATACTAAGGTTGAGAACTGACTGTGAAGTTGTACAAAGAATTGGGGTATGCGATGGCAAGTCTTTATGAATGAATCAGAAAGAGAAAGAATAAATAGTAAAAACACCGCAAGTTTGTCAATTGTGTTAAAGATGCAACTAAGGTTCCACTTTCCCTTGGCGTACACCTCTCGGTGATCGGCCACGTTCCCATATCTCTATGATGAAACAGGGATGAATGTTATGAACGCAAGGTTGTTTCCATCTCTGGAAGTACTTCTTGCTTTAGTTAATGCATTCTTCCAACCTTCTTTCGATAGGCGGAATAACATCTTCACTTCTGCTTTCACAGGTGCAGATGCCGTCGAGCATGCTTTAGCTAAACTTAATTATTTCCTTAACACAAATTAACTCACTCGCTTAATTCTTGCTATTTGCCCATGGGATTAAGAATACATCATGAAGAAGGTGAATTATAGATGCATGGAAAGAGACAGAGAGATGACAATGATGAATATCATAACATTTAATTCGAAAACTAAGCGTTTGATACATGTTGTGAATGAAAGATTGAAGAAGATGAATACAAATGATTGAATAGAGATTAGAAACAAATATAGAAAGAATGTCAACATTTTAACATAGATCCTGAATAGAGATTGTGCTTGCCGGCGTGTGGAAGTGGTGGAGAGGAAAACTTCCCTCTCAGGCTTGCTTTTCCGGTAGAATTGACCTTCATACAGAGCTTCAACTACGGGAATTGGAAGGGTTCTCTTCTCGGAGACTCACCTCTCAATCTTGTTCGTGGTTCTCCCAGATCTACTCTGTAAGTCGCTTCAGATTAGTCTCTCTCTCAGAATCAGTATATGCATGTCTCTATGTATACATGTATATCTTTCAGTGAATTTGCAGAAGCTATTTATAGGCGAGGCTTGACTCTTTGCAATTTTGGTCCCCACTATATAGTTATGGTAGTTACTGAAATGGTAGAATGAGAAATTCCTTCTGTTACACAATCAACCCGTCAGAAATGCACAACTGAAAGTTGTACACTTGTCAAAATCCTCCACAAATGCGTTGCTCTTTACATCTTCGATCTATCACCGCATACGGTGTTGTTTTTTTATTACCGCATGCGATAGAAATTGCGTTGATCGCTAGAGCTCTTGATCGGTTGTCGCATGTGCCGTAATTGCATTGATCATCTCTTCGTTCTCGATTGATGGGCGCAATACGCCATAGATGCGTTGTTTATTTCGTCTTTGAGCCATGAACGCATGCGGTGACTGATTTCCTGCAAAACAAAATTGAAACATTCTATTCTACCATCGCAATGGTGTTAGTGGGTGTCGACGCAACTTTTATTTCTTTTAGCCACAATATCTAAATAAAACAGCATAAATAACTTGAATTTCTACAAGTTATCACACCCCCAAATGAGAAAAATGCTTGTCCTCAAGCATATCTTCAACTAAGGCAATATTGTTCAATTCCTATCCTTATTTTGCGTCGATTGGTTGCTCCGAATGCTCCACCTAGGCAACATTACTTAACAACGCAATTTCTTTCTATCCTTTAATAATTCATAAACATGCCCTACTTTATTCTTTTATACAACAAATCTCTACTAAAAACATTAAAAATTCCCTTCTTGTTTTGAAAAGAAAGTTCACCTCTTCTTGTAAAAACAACTCGGTGTGTCTGGATGCGGTGGTCTAATTTACGTCATTTTATTAGAGACTATTGATTATGGTTACACCCTTCGTTTTGGCTTGTTCCCACGGGTGTCATGCGAACATCCAACTACGGTTGTGTGCCAATCTCAACTTCAACTCTTGATTTTCAGCTAAGTTTAACTTTTTGCTGGTCAGAGGAGTTGTCTCTTATACTCTACTCTATTTTTTTTCTCATTTTTCTCATTTTTTTTCTTTCTTCTTTTTCATATTGCGTCATTCCTGGAAACCCACCTTCGTTTTGGCTTGCTCCCACGGGTGTCATGCGAACATCCAACTACGAGCAGGTTCCTTTCATGACTTAACTCTTATCAGGTTGGGATTGTTTTGAATTTCCCTTGCGCTGACATTGGAGTTGTATGATTTTTTTTTTATATTTTTCATTTTTTTTATGATAATGAACGCATTTTCTTAATGACCGCATCCACTTAATCGCATCTGCTCAGACCTTCCCCACCCCCAAATTTAGAGATGTGCAAGGTCCTCATTGCGTTGTTTTGGACAGAATAGACAAACACTTAGTCAAAATTTTGAAAAGAAGGTTTGAGTAGAGTCTTGAAGGATAAAAGGTAAAGCAGTGCTATTGCTACGAATTATCTAAGTGTTAGTCAGAAAGTACAAAGTGTGGGAAATGTTTCTAAGGGTATGCATATGACTCATCATGGCAGCGCAATTAATAATGCAAAATAAAAGATAAAGAACATCGCAATAATTGACAAAGGATGATAAAGAAGAGGCTAACGCATACGGAAAGAATTGTTACTCAGTTGTATTAAAAATTAACCAAGTATACAAAGAATTACAAATAACGCAATACAAAATTTGAGCATGTTCAAAGAATCAAGGAATAGCCTCTATACATAAAAAAAACAATGAATGAAAAAAAATAAAAGAATGATCGCAACAAAAAATTGTAGATTTATTAAGGAGGAGGTTCAGGAGGAGGATTTTGATGAGGTACTTGAGAAGCTTCTTCGAAATACAGATGTTGCTGTAAATGCGGAGGCACCATGGGACCATGTAGACATGCTGTCAAAAAGTTGAAGTACTCATGGTTGCGCTCTGCCAATTGCCTTTGGTTCAGGTGGATCATGTAAATATTGTGTTGGATGTTGATCAGCACCTGTTTTGTCATAGCAACACTGCGTTGCAACTCTTTTTTCGCTCGTATACCTCTGTTATTCGCTGGCAGAAAAAGTCATGTTGCTAAGAGTAGAGAGAATGCATATCAGCAAGTTCAGCAGCTAGGGTGGTAATGGTGGGCTGCACCTGCGATGTTTCGCCATCAACGTGTTGGGGTTGGGCAAAAGTGCCTTCACCCAAATCGCGTGGGTCATCAACATGCGGCGGTGGAGGGGAAAATTACGGTGAAGATGAAGGAGAGGATGAAGCTACTGGATATGCGTTGGGTGAATTAGGAGCAAGAAGAAGGTTGGTAAAATGTTCGGGGAGTGGGGAAAGAGGTTCTGTAGGAGGGCTTGGAGGGCGAATCACCAAAGGTAAAGGGTCCAAGGTTTCTTGATCTTGCGGTGATGGCTCTTGGACTTTTTCCTTTCCTTTGTCAACCTTGTGGTTGTTTCGGTGCAGTTAAATCGATAATGGGCCTCTTAAGTGGAAGCTCGGGGCAATGAGGGGAATCTTTGAGAAGCATTCTCAAAATCTTGATGTTAATGAGGCCATGGACTTCTGGCATTGGTTCTTCCTCAATACCTACACCCAATGAGAGGCATAAGCTTGAAACTATCCAAGGGAAGAAATACTGGCCTGTTATACGCCTCACAAAACCTCGAATCTATCTTTGCGATCAATTGCCCACATCTATTGGAATGTCGCGTGCGATGCAGTATGCAGCCATGACTCTATCCCTCGAAACTGTTTTGTCATGAGAAGTTGGGATGAGTCATCGTTTCACCAAATACAACCAAAGCTGCGCTTTTGGAAGCATTTTATTAGATACAAGGGTTCTGATGCCTTTCATAGATACCGACCACTGAGTGCCCAGTTGCGTTAATATCTTCAGTGCATCTTCCATCTGTTCTTCTGTGGGATCATCAATGATTTTATTACCCGGCGCATCCGAGATGTTCTTCATTTGATATAACTCATTGATGTCCTTTGTGCTGAAAGGCACTACCTCCCTTTTCATGGTCACTGCATCTTTGGCACCATGAAGTCATCCATTATAGAAAGCACGCACTACCGTTGGGATTACGCTTGATGGGCACGACAGAATGTTTTCCATCCATGTTCCAGTACAAAACTTGTGATCAATTTCGGTAGTGGCGTTGGCATAGGAAAGAACCCCATCTCCATCATCATGTCGTCATTCTCTTTCTTCTTTGATGGGCGTCCCTTGGCCAACGCAGGCTCACTGCTTTCCGCTATTTCTTTGCCCTTCTCTTTTGTCAATGCAAGGCGGGATCTTTGTTTTTGTTTCCTTTCCATTTCCTTCCGTTGTTCTTCCTTCTCCTACTCCGCAATTTCTTTGCTTTTCTTCTCTCGAATGCGTTGAACATTTGCTTGGCTCCTCTTCTCCTTCTTTTCCTTCTTCTTGTTTTCTTCCTCTTCTTCTTTTCTCATTTCTCTTTCAAACTGCTCTGAGGCCAGCAATATGCGTTGTTCTTCCTCGAGCCTTATTCTCTCATTTTCTGTCGAGATTGCATTGTTGCGATGCACTTCGTCATTGTGTAACTTTATGCTCAAATCGCCTTCTACGATGATTTGTTGTGCCCGCAACATCTTCTTTTGTTTTTCTTCTTTCTCTATTCTTCTCCTCTCTTTCTCTTCTAATGCACTTTGCAAAATTGGTGGGTCGATTGTTGACCTTTGCAGCGCATTCTCCTTGTGACGCCGCATAAGGGGGGTGATGTCCGAATCCTCTCCATCGTCAGTCGCAACCATTCTTATTTGTGTTGTTTCCTCCTCAGGTTGCGCTGATTCTCTTTGTTGCGCTGACTCCCCCTCATCCACCTTACAGTGGTGGATTCTCCGTCGACTTCTGGGCTCTCAACCCTCTTTTTCTTTTCTTCCTTCTCCTTGAGGCGCTTCTCCTCCCGCCTGCGTTCCCTCCTATCACTCGTTTTTCTTTCTTTCTTCTCCTTTATTGGCTAGGCTTCTTCATCACCTTATGGCCTCTTCTCCCTGATCTTTTTCTTCTTCTTCTTCTCCTCAGCCATTTTAGGCTGCTTCTCCACCACCACTTCCTCCAGAGCAACCCTGGTGGGTCCCCCATAGGATTCTGCATGAGCAGTTTCTTTAGGATCCGAGACTACCAGAGTGCTCCTTCTCGAAGCTTCCTCCATCTCCTCCTCCGAAGGCAGTGGCTGGTTAACAACCCCAACTTCGGGCAGCCCTCCTTCCTTTTCCATATTACTTAGTATACTCCCAAACACCTCTCTGTCGTCTCTTCTCTTCTTCTTGCTTTCAGAAGACAGTGTTGGGAGTGGGGCACTCTCCGTGCTCTGCCCCTTTCTAATTTGGAGTGGTCTGATTGCTAGGCTTTCACCGAAGTTTTCCTGCGATTCATGGGATGGGTTTTGGTTGGGCAGCGAGACGGCGGCTTGCTACGAGGAATGCCGCCTTTCTTGCAGTGATTTGGGCTTGTGAGGGTGATGAGGGTAAATAGGATGAGTGGAAGACTGATCGGCCATGGTTGTACTGAGTGAAAAAGCTGGGAAGCTCTTAGGGTTTAAGAAGAAAGTTTGAAGTCTGGGTATGCAAAGGATCTGCTAGGGTTTCTGTTTGCAAAATACTCAAATAGATGACCTAGGAAGGGGGAGGATAGAATGTATAGGTTGGGCCTTGATGGGCCTAACGCAAATTCTGCAATGGCAGGCCTCGAGGTACTCAAAAAGCCTGCCGTCACGCTTCTTACATTTATGAATGAGCAGAGAAGTACGTCCTTTCATCTGCTAAATCATCATTTCCTTGGAAGCCTAAACGATTGGACTACTCTATTTGCAAAAAGAATTGTCTTTTGTGTTTTATTCGAATGGGCGCAAGGTTAAGAATTAACACAATGAATCCATCAATGCAAATGCATCTTTGCAGAGGACGGGCAACAACGCATGTATCAATGCAACACACCCCCAACTCAACACATTTCTTGAGGACAGGCGCACTGTATTTCTACTGGCGCAACACTACCTCAACATAGTGCGTTTTTCCTAAGGACGGGTGAAAAATACATACGAGCGCAACACACCCCTCAGCGCAATGCATTTGTGAAAGATGAACGCAAAGTGTATCTTGTCATCGCAAGATGCATCCATCATCGCAATGCATATCGAATGTTGATTGTTGTTATTATTATTATTATTATTATTTCTGATTTTTTTTTTCATCAACACAAATCGCTAGGACTTTGCGGTGATCATTTTCTCTTACACAATCATTCATAGAGAATTTAAAACAACGCAATGCAGAAAGTGAAGAAATTGAAATAACGCACGAAAATTAACGTAATCGAATTAAATGAGAAGTAAATTCATAAAGCAATAAAAGCTAGTTTAAGGAAGCAATCAATAACGAAATTCATAAAGCAATTAAGAAAGCAGTTAAACATAGATTTTAGAGATATGGATTGGAAGACAATTTTCCCATGATTACCGCAATCCACACCTCTGCAGGCAGTCAAGCTTGCCTGCACAATGTCATCAAGGACATTATTCTTTTCCGTGAGATCCTGGGGCTTCGGAATTACTTGGCAGCGTTCCTAGTGTTCTATTGCGAAGCTCGGCTACCAGTGCCAACTTGGATCTCCAAGTTCCTGTTTGAAGATGCCTGCGACTGCATGAAAACATCGTTTTTCTCAATATACTGCTTTAGCTGGGACAACAATGAAGATGAATTTCCAGAGGTGTTTGAGGAGGATGGTTGGTTTTGCAGTTGTCTTTGATGACCCTGATTCTGATTCTGATGAAAAGGTGGAGTATTTCCTCGATTCCCGGAATTGTTGCTTTGATGGTTACTCGGCCCTCCTTGATTGTGATTTCCTCCCCAACCGATGTTAGGGTGATTCCTCCAACCGGATTGTAAGTGTTGCTGTATGGATTGTTCTAGATAGCACACACTTGTTGTGGGTTTGATGGGCACATTTCTACCGTATGGCCCCTCCACATTGGATGCAACTTATTGCGGCACTTGTGCGAACTTATGAGAGAGCCACTTGATTAAGTGCCATGTTGGATTTTATGTCCTAAAACTTGGTAGTTTGATAATTAATAAATATATTCTGTTTTGTTTTTCGATAAATTATTATTGAAATTGTAATCTTGAATCCAATAACTAAGGTCCTGAGACTATTTAATTGTAGTTTGAACTTTGTAGTGACATAAAGGTGGATCAAGTTCAAAATATATAGCCAAAATGGTCTATGTATATGAATAAGGTTGGGTGCCTTATTTCTGGGGACACCATGGATGCGGCCTACTTTGTAGTTAGTACAAAAGATGTGATCCTGAATCGTTCATATAGAGATATGTGAGTGGGGTATCCTATGTAAAGAGTTTTACATTAAGACTGAAGCATGAAATAGTCACTTTTTACATTCTAAATACCGTTTTATGTATAAAACTGACTATTTCGTTAATTCGATGACCTAGGTAACTTAATCTTAATCCTAAGCTAACTATGAACTCCTGTTCACTCAGAATTATCTTAGATCTGCATAGGTGAGGGCAGCTCAATATCGCTGGCCCAATAACCTCCCATTTCAGAGGGTAAGATCGGGTGGATAGCTGGGAACATAGGATGCAAGACAGAATTCACTCCTACCCGTTATAGGGACAGTAGATAGGTTGTCCCTTTAGTACTGAATCTAGTCTTGACAACAGGGCCACACTCTCTGGCCCCAGAAGGATCGGTTTATAGGTTGGACTTAAACCAATTGTTCATAGGATCAGTGGAACTTAACAAGAATGTAGTCTTGGGGGTAAAATAGTTTTATGACCAAGCCGAGATTCGAACAACCTGTGAAGGAATTAACTTACTAATCATGGTTATATCAAATGGGCACAATATATCATAGTGAGGGGATGCAACTACGGACTTAGTGAATGACTCGTTAGTTAACGAATGTTGATTACTCATCTAAAAGTTTAACTAGCTAATCTCAATCGTTGACCCATGATCTATAGGTCCATTAGGTTCCCTCTAACATAATGGAATAACTTAGAATAGTTGATAGAATAATTCGAATTTTTTCGAATTACGTAGAGAGAGAGAAACAACGAAGTATATGTGATATAGGTGGTCGTGTTTTTTAGCTTAGAGATACATCTTTAATATTAAATGTGATTTAAATATCGAGAATATGAAAATGTTCTATTCGGAAGCTCGAAAATGATGGAAATGGTCAAAGATGTAAAAAGTCAAAGAGTTGTTTTTTGACTTTGAAAAGTCAAACTTTGACCGACCTTATATTCAAATGTGATTTGAATTTCGAAAAAATGAATACGGATTCATGCTTGGGAGGTCAAAATTAGTCAACAAGGATAAAATCATAAAAAGTCAAAATGTTGACTTTTTGGTCAAAGTTTTACTTTGACCAAATGACTATTTTGCCCTTTGACATAGTTAGTAGGAAAATACAAACTTTTGTTAGATAATTCCACTAACAAAATAGTGGGCTAGGTGTTAGCTTATAATGGAGACATTAAGCCCACTAATTGAGTGGATTCTAGGTGTTGGTTTTTTGTGAAGTTTTTTCATGCAATTGTTGCATGCCTTTTTTCTATAAATTGGGCTTTTCAATTTAGTTAAAAGTTTTTTTTGCCATTTTGAAAATTAGTTTTTTGATATTTGGGTTGGAAAATTACAACTTTGTGGAAAAAAAAGAAACACCCAAACATACTCAAAATTCCCTTCCTTATTTTCATCTCTTCTCTCTCTCTCGGTTCTCTTCATCCACCGGGTCCTACAACTCGGTTCTGAGTCCAGAGGATAGTAGGTCAACTCTAGTGGTAGTCCAAAAGAGTTCGGGTCGAGATTCAACAAGGAGAAGCGGCTTTCGGGAGCTTCAAAGGTAGCATCTCTACATTTTTAATTCACTGTTTTTCCTTCAATTGCATGCTATTTTCCTTTAATTTAGAAGCAATTAGAGTGTAATTAGGTCCCAATTCTGCTGCGTATGTCTCGTATTTCATCATGTGGTATCAGAGAATGCTAGAATTACTCTCAATTGCTTTTGGTTGGTGTTTTTGTTTCCTATCTATTCAAGTGTTGAATGAAATGGGGACTAAAATGGATTTATTATGATTTTGGCATTTTTTCTCTTTAAATTTCTTATGGAAATTTGTAATTGCTCACTTGTTTATGAGCATTAATGTGTGAAAATGGGTATGTAAATTTGTTGGAGTCATTAGAGTTGAATTTAGGCTGTAATGGCTTGATTCCGGGAGAGAGAACACAGCAAAAATGGAGAAAAAAAGCTCACAGACCCG
>NC_052357.1:92357236-92380451 GCF_009727055.1 Benincasa hispida
ATATAATATAATAATAAAATAAATAAATATTAAAATAAATAAAACATTATATATAAATAAAACAAAACAAAACAAAACAAAATAAAATAAAATAAAATAACAAAATAAGAAATGATAAAATTCTCAAATTTCTCCACTTTCTCCAATTTACATGGAATTTGCTCAATGTGTGTGTGATTTTAAGATCCACCAAATGCCACTATTTATGGCAAAGTGGCAAGTAGGGTGTGGACTTATGTAGGCACCAAACATAAATAATACAAAACATCTGGGTGACATATGGCTTTTGGGATACTGAGCAATGAATATCTATTTATTATTATAATATTCATAATAACTTTTAGGTAAAATTGGAAAATCATAAAACAATGTTTTCTATTGTTTCTAAACCATACCGAATCATCAATTTAGGAAAAATCATTATGTCAAATTATATATATATAAGCATATTATTAAACATATTAAACATATTATTTTCATTAAATGAAAAGAAGAAAAAGAAAGATATAACAAGTTGAAATATTATTAATAATAATAAAAAAGGTTTCCCCATGTTGATTGCAACCACATGGTGCCTCAATGACTTCTTCCTTCAGTTAGGAATGACTAGTGAACTTGTCATAAAATTATTCAAAGATTTCTAAATGCATTTCCATATTTAATTTAAATTTGAAAATAATTTTCTGTATTTAATTTAGATAGGAAACATTTTCCTATTTAATTTAGATATGAAACATTTTGATATTTAATTAAGATCTGAAACATGTTTCACATTTAATTTAGAAAAATGTTTTTGTTGAATTCTTATAAAAAGAAAAAATAGTTGTTCTAGTCCTCAAGGGTAAGACTTGAGTTTGACATGATATTTCTCTCTATTAAAATGATTTAATTATGAGCAAAGTTTTCACTAGATTCCAATCCTTCTTCCACAAGTGCACGTCTAAGAAGGGTGTTGTATTAACCTTGGAGAGAAACCGGCTTCTGATGATTTAGCACCAAGGTCGCGCCGATTTTTCTTTCAAAAGAGTGGATCTTCCATGACACAACAATGATTAAGATCCGAAATTGAAGACGACTAACAATTTGGAAGCAAAATTAAAGAATACCGATCGATTGTACCTCCATCTTCGACCTCCCTCTCCAGATCGAATCAAGAACACAGGAACTGTTGACGGATCTCACAACATTCTAATCTTTGCAACCACTTCAAACCAGATCTGGTTGCTGAAAAAGCACTTAACCGGATTCGAAAAGGTTCATCTCGTGGTCGAGTTTGAATTGGAATCCACATTTACAATCATCCCAGCCAAGTCAATCAATTTAGAACTTGAAGAATCCCGACTGGAGTCCGTGGTGGATGTCGGTGGAGCCAATGATGCATGATGTTCTTGTTTGAGGAGAAAGCTATCTCTTTGGATGTCGGTAAGGAACTTCGAATTTGAAATTATGGATCAGCTTGGATTCAATGAATGAAGAGTTACAAATTAAAGAGGATAATTTCTCTTTTTAACATATAAGCATAATTGGATTGTTAGCTTGATTTATTTTTTATGAATGAATTGTGCTGGGAAGAAATTTTGAGCAACATTATACTTTGATTCTTGTTTTGAGATTAATAAGGGATGATCTAAAATTAAGGGAGACTTTCATTCCAATATAAGAGGGAAAATTAAGAAAAGATAGAAAGTATTAATTCTGATAAATTGAATTAAGGAAATAGGTGCACTTCTTATTATTAATTTTAAATAATAATAATTTGTTGACAATATCATTCGACTAGAGACATGATTTAAGAAACTTGGAGAGACAACTCAACATATATAGTTTCCACTTTCTAATGAACAAATTAGTGATTAATTTATGTTGATTATATTCTATTGATAGAATTTTTGGAATATGTGGATTTTATAGCATGATATTGAATTTTATAGTTAACCATCACTGTCAATTTGGATGATGATGCTAGTGTTCTTTTTCTTGATTTGATTAAGTTTCACATATGTTGAAGATATTTTGATGGGTTAAAATTAAACGTGATAGAGACTTCTTGAACTCTACTTAGACAGTCTTGACATACAATTACAATAATCACAGTTTTTTTTTTTTTTTTTTTTTTTTTAATGTGACCAATTGTCTACAAGCCTCCTAAAAAGTCTAAACCATAATGTTGAAAGGAGAGCTCTTGAATACAAGGAAAGAATTATAATAATCTTTTTAATAATTAATTCACCATTGGTTTTGAGAAAATGCCAATGATACATCCGTTAGAAAATATATTAGAGACTATTTTCTCAAAGAGAATGAAATATAAAGTAGAGAAATATGCTCATGATGAGAGTAGTTATGTAAGGAAAATTGTAAGATTTTGCTGTGTGTAATATCCAAACAAGGAAAATAACATTTGCAATACTAGATATTACAACTATTAAAAATTTGGCAAGAAATTATACATCATTCCATTGTTTGCGGTGTTGACTATTTATCTGTTGGACTGCAATCTCTTTATTGAACTGTTGGGTTGAGTTTTCTCTTGATTGATGAGGTTGATGTGACATGTGCTGACATAGTTAGTTCACATGGTGGTGATTTGTTAGATTGTTCCACAAATTCAGCTTTTACACATGGTATGAAAATTTAGCAATTTTATTTTATAGCTATTTTATAGCATGATATTCAATGTAAATTTAGTAGTACATATTTGAATATTTCATGAGTAGTAACTATATTATCTTAAATGAGATGTTACTATGATCTACTTGAGCATAATTTATGTCATAACTTATCACGTATGGCCATTAATTCCATAAAATATTATTATTACTTTTAAATAAAGTTTCGTCCTATACATTATTTTGACCATCATCAAACTTGCTTGTAGTATGAATATATGTAATATCATTCTATGTGGAAGCTTGTAGAATTGATGGTAGTTTGAGACATCGTCTAGCTATAAATGTGTAATGTTTTACAAGGTTTTTCTTTTCAAGATTTTGATGATTATATAAGTGAAGATAGTTATCTTCATTGGTATGAGGCCTTTTGGGTGGAACCAAAAGCAAGGTCGTGAGGGCTTATACCCAAAGTAGACATCATACCACTATGGACATATTTGAAAGATTGTTGATCCTAACAAGCGGTATTAGAGCCTTGCCCCTAGTTTAGTTATGTTGAACATGTTGGAGTTGATGCTTTAAATCTTGTAGGGTCTTGTAGTTTGTAATTGTATAAACATTTTATTTATTTAATAAAATATGAGAGTTTTATTTGACATTTAGTAGCACTAAACCCATAAACCAATAAACTAACATCCACGATTATTATTTGTAGCTTAAACATGAATGTAGAAACATATAGGTAGATCGTGTTTAAGTGATAACCTAAATAGTTTGTAGTATATGGATAAGTGCTACAAATGATCTCATCTTGATCTTCATGTGGAGACATGTGAGCGGAGGTTTTCTACACAAAGGAGTTTGTATAATATTGGACCATGAAATGACTAGTCTCATTATATAATGGTGTTCATAATAGAGACTTACATTTCACCGAGATGACCATAGGTGACATGACCTGAATTCTGAGTGAGTTGTTAACTCTTGCCTATGAAGGCGGTCCTTTGATTTGTGAGTGAAAGTGGCTAGATCACTGACTCTATAAGCCTAACATTTTGGAGATTCGTTTGATTGGGGAGCTGGGAACACAACTACACAAGACGAAATTCACTCATTTTCCGTCATCGAGGTAAGTAGATAATTTGTTCCCTTAAGGGTTGATTCCGAGGCTTGAACAATGGCGTCACATCCTCTCCTAGCCCGAAGGGATTTGGTTATAGTTGGACTATGTCTTATTGTTCATTAGAGGGATCAATGGTACTTAAGGAGTTAGATGTAACTATAGGTGCAAAACGGTAATTTTGGCCTAGTTGTACTTACGAGCAATTTGTGAAGGGTCATCACACTTTTGACTAGTTATATCCAATGGACAAAAAAAATATATCTGTGGTGTGAAGAGTGCAGCTGTCAGTCTTTAGTAGAGTGTCTAATAGTTAATGGATGTTGAATAGTTAATTATAAAGGAATTTAATTAATTATTCAAGTACCATTGGAACTTCAAGCTACAGGCCCATGAGGTCCTCTCTATAGCTCAACATGGTAAATGAGAATCAATTTTGGATTAATTTGAATTGTTATTTGAGGGAATTAATTATATGCGATATAATTAATTTAATTTAATTATATATGATATAATTACTATAACGTATATGATACATTATAATATAAAGTTTAATTAAGACAAAATAAATATTTGAATATGATTCAAATATTAATTATATGGATTGGATTCATATAATTAAATTTAGTATAAATGTGATTTATATTAAATACCACAAATTAATTAGAAAATTTAAAACTATAGGTTATGTGTTATATTTGATATAACATATAGTTATATCTATACATATAATAAGTTTTATAGTTATTTAAATTAAAATTATTTATTAATTTTAATTTAATTTTGAAATTGAAAGGAGAAAGACAACTTCCTTCTCCATGATTCTTTCAATTTTTTACGTGGTGGGGTTGGAATTTTGCGGGAGTCTTCACCATCTTCACGTTGGCTTTTATAAAGAAGGTGAAGGTATCTTATTAATTTTTTTCCCAGAAAAATTCTCCTTTTCTCAAAAATCACCCCTTCTCTTCCTAAAAGAAACACAGATCCCACACATTCCTGTTATTCTTATCTCTTACAGAGAATACAGAAAGAATCTCGTGGTGCTGTGATAACGGGCAGAAATCCACGTTATTACAGTGCTAATTATTAAACAATAAAGGTTTGCGTTGATAAAATATGTTAGATTTGCATTCAAAAAGCATTAAATTCATAACATTGTGATCGCATTCATACATCACATAGAAACAATTAATTTTTGTATTTTTATGCAGAATATGCGTTACGCAAGGCGGAAAGCACGATCACAAGAAATCAATGATCGAGCACAACATTACGCAAGCTCTTTGCGTGATTTTGTGCTCGCTAAACATCTGCTCCAAGAAGGCTTGCCGTATAGAGCCGGTGCAACTTGGTGGGCGATGTGGGTGAAAAGCATAATTAATCAAAAACGATGGGACAAAAAAGCTGATGAACGGTCAAATTCGAAATTAAATTCACAAAGTCGCTACTGATAACAAGTACACTCAGCTTTTCGGTGACAAATATTCGGCGCATCAGTCAGAGAATTAAAGCCATCCCATCTGTGCAATCATAAGAGAGAAGCCGCCCTTCACCCCGAAGCTCTATAAATACCAAAGGCATCCTTCAGAAAAAAGTTCAGCGAGTTCAGCAAGTTTCTGTTCAGAGTTTTAGCCTTGCTCATAGTTTTTTTTACTTTTAAGAAAGGGGAGCGAGAGAAGAGAAGAAACGCCGAAAGATCGCTCAGGACAACTCGAGAGAGAACCCGAAGGCATGGAAAACAGAGAGCGAGCCGACTCTCGCGAGAGCGAGATTATCTTTTGAACAAGAGTAGAAAAGACAGTGTAAAAGCCTGGAAAGCAAGAGATTGCTACCAGACTCTTTATTCTCTTCTTGCATTGTTATTTTGTACTTCAACTTTATATTTATACAATGGAAATTCTTATTCTACATCTGTTTACTCTCTTAGCATGCATGAGTAGCTAAACTTATCAAATGGGTTGAGAAGAACTAAGCTAACATGACCTAGGATCTTCATTGCTTGCGATTATCTTGTTTTACGTTATGCCCACCATCCCTTTAGAGCTACTCGAGAGAGAGCCTTTATAACGGGCAGAAATGAACATTATCATAATACTAAGTTCTTAAACAATATTGGCTTGCGTTGATAAAACATGTTAAATTGCGTCTATTAAGCATCAAATTCACAATATTGCGGTCGCATGCGGTCATCGCATAGGAATAGTTGATTTTTGTGTTTTTATATAGAATATGCGTTGACGCAAGGCGAAAATTTCGATCATAGGAAATCATTGGTCGAGCACAACATTATCGCAAGGCTTTGCGGTGATCGTGTTCGTAAACATTTTCTCAAGAAGGAGTGCCGCAACTTGGTCAGCGCAACTTGGTAGGCGCATCTCGGTGAAAAACATAATTAATCGTGATGGTATAGAGAGCTGATGACAATTGAATCCGAATTAAGTTGACAGCCGCTAACGATGACAAGTACATTCAGCTTTTTCAGTGACAAATATTTGGCACATCAGTCATGGAATTAAAGCCATCCCATCTGTGCAATCATAAGAAAGAAGCCACCTTTACCCCGAAGCTCTATAAATACAAACGACATCCTTCAGAAAAGGAGTTCGAGACTTAGATAAATTTCTTTAGAATTTAGCCTTGTCCATAGTTTTCTTTTATATTTAAGGCGAAGCAAGGGAAGAGCCAATACGCCAGAGATCAGTCAGGGCAAATCGAGAGAGAACCTTGAGGCGAAGAAGCAGAGAGTGGGCCGACTCTCGCGAGAGTGAGATTATCTTTTGAACACGAGTAGAAAAGATGGTGTAAAAGCCTGGGAAGCAAGAGATTGCTACCAGGCTCTTTATTCTATTCTTGCATTGTTGTCTTGTACTTCATCTTTATATTTTTACAATGGAAGTTCTTATTCTACATCTGTTCACTCTCTTAGCACGCATGAGTAGCTAAATTAGTTGAATGGGTTGAGAAGAACTAAGCTAACATGACCTAGGATCTTCATTGCTTGCGATTATCTTATATTTATGTGTGCTTCATTCATCCATTAGAGATATGCGGGAGGGTAGTCTAGGACAGGATCTAGGCTTAGGAAGGTTAGGTCAAAATCTAGGCTCGAGAGAGTCAGATTAGAACTGCATAAACAAGAGATAGGGACTTAGAGATAAGCTCTGTTTGCCAACTTGCATCGCATGCATCCTAGAAATGGGAATGAAGATATGTGGTCACCTTGTTTGTGTGTCATCGCATACATAAGAATAAAGGTTTCTATGTAAATCCTATAGACTATCACATATATCGCATGGTTCTAGTCTTAGAAGCCGTGGCATTCACACCGAGAGGTGGTTTACTGTTGTATGCATGTTGCATGATCGCATAGCATGAACGCATCCTATGAAGTGTTAGCCGAAACTTTTCTCAACCCGTTCATCGCATACTCATTGCATCTTCCGTTTATTCAGCTCTTTTCAAACTTTGCCGCATTTGTTATTTTTCTATCATCGCAAACAACAACCACAAAAATAATTTATTTCTTTGGTTACTACAAAGTTTTCCTAAAAATTAGTGACGTAACTTGTTTTCACAAGTTCCTGAGTTCGACCTTGGACTTACCAGGAAACTCAGTGGAATTTACACTTGGATTCCACTGAGGAAACTTGAGTGCTCAACGCAATTTTACCATCGCATATCATCCATAATTCACTTCATAAAATCAAGCATCAAGTTTTTGCGCTGTTGCCGGGGACTTCGGCAAAATAGTGTGCTAACGGTAATTTTTCTAATTTCTTTGCAGACTCTCAATTTCTGGTGAATTACAACTCGGAGATTGAGAGGGCGTTCAGACAAAGACTGAGAGACAACCGCCAACAACAAGACAGAACTCCAAGAATGGAGGAGCAACCGACAGAAAGGGTTGCGAACGCGAACAATATAATGACCAACCCCATCCTTCTGGAAAATGATCGCAATAGACCCATTCGAGACTATGCATCACCCAACCTCTATGATTTCTCTCCAAGAATCATGAGGCCAGTGTTAGATGGATCGAGGTTTGAAATAAATCCAGTAATGTTGCAGATGATCCAGGCTATTGGGCAGTTTGGAGGAAGGCGTGGGGAAGACCTGCACGCCCACCTCCGGAGCTTCATAGAGATCTGCAACACTTTTGTGTTCCCGAATATCTCTACCAAGGAAGTTTGACTAACTCTGTTTCCATTTTCTTTGTGTGATCAGGCGAGGAAATGGACATATTCTCTCGAACCGAGAAAGATAACTTCGTGGGAATAGGTGGTGGAAAAGTTTATAAAGAAGTATTTTCCACCAACCGAGAATACCAGGAGAAGGAAATTAGTAACAAATTTTGAACAAGAAGATGATGAATCACTCAGCGATGCTTATGCGAGGTTTAAGCGGCTGGTGAGAGACTGTCCACATAATAGCTTACCAGACTGCCTGCAGATGGAGATCTTCTATCAAGGACTGAATCCCTCTTCTCAGACCGCTGCCAATGCGGTAGTAGCTGGTGGTCTGCTTGACAAACATATGAGGAGGTAAAGAGTATACTTGATCGCATTTCCAAAAATCACGAAGATTGGCGGGAAAGCGATCAAAGAATAAGAATTAAAGATAGTGAGGCAAAGAACGAGGCCATCGCATCCCTGCAAAACCAGATGACTGTGATGATGAGTTTTATTTAAGGCATCATAATTAATAACACGGGAGCGAAGCAAGGGCAGGTCAACGCATTTGCTCAAACGACCGCAAGTTGTGTCATTTGCGGAGACGCTCATTTGATGGAGGAATGCCCAGCAAACCCGCAATCAGTATGCTTCATAAAGAACAATCCCTATTCCAACACATATAACCCCCGGGTGGAGAAACCACCCAAAGTTTGCGTGGAAAAATCAACAATAAAACCTATAACCTGTGGTGCAAAAAGAAGGGCCATTCCCGCAAAATAATGGTCCAACGCATAGTCAAGCTAGCAGCTTGCAATCATTGCAATCTTCGTCCTTAGAGAGCTTGCTAAAGCATTACATTGAGAAAAACGAATCAATAATTCAGAATCAAGCTATATCCATTAGAAATCTCGAAATTCAAACGGGACAAATTGCAGGTGAGCTGAAAAAATAGACCACAATAAGCGTTATCGAGCTCAACTGTGCTCCCTCGCAATGCTGGTGGTACTGGGAAGGAACAATGCTTAGCAGTCTCTGTGCTAAGCGACAAAATGACTGTGGAAGAAAGGGAGGAACCCATCGTGACCAATTTGAATACGGTGACAACTGAGGACTTGTTGACCTATAGTTCGGAAAAACCCAAGAAAATGAACCCTGAAGCTGCGTCCACTCTCAAGCCTCTAGATTTTGAGATAACAGAAGACCAACCACCAGCAACTCCGCAAAGATTGAAAGAGGAACAAAATGAGGAAGAAAAGATCGCAACAGTGGCCGCAACATAAAATGTTATGATCCCACCAAAAATGGACGACCCAGGAATCTTTACGATACCATGCTCCATCGAAAGGGTCTATAGTGGCCAAGCGATATGTGATTTTGGGGCAAGCATAAACATAATTCCATTATCAATCTTCCAATGATAGAATATTGGCACACTCATGCCCACAAAAGAAACTCTCCTGCTCGAGGACAGATCTCGAATACATCTTGAAGGGAGTTGAGAGATGCTGCAATCTCAATTGATAAATTCATCTTGCCGACAGACTTTCTCATTTTGGATTATAAAGCAGATGAAGATGCGCCCATCATATTGAGACAACCATTCCTTTCGACCGATCGCGCTCAAATTTATGTGCGCAAGAGGGAGATTGTATGAACATTCATGGGAAAAAACTCCGGATTAAGGCAGTGAAGATTCTAGAGGACAAAGAAAAGTGGGAAAAGCCACCATGGACGTAAACAACCCAGCTTGGAATAAGTTGTCCCTGAGTTATTATATGATTCAACCTCATCAGGGACGCAACTCTTTTGAATATCCTTTTTCCTGCATCAATACTTCATGAACTTTCATCATACTCGTTATTATCTATTGATCGCAGTTACTGTTGTGCTTTTCTTATTTCTACAAAAAAAAAAATTGCGGTACAAGAATGTTGTTTGTTTAAAATATTTGACCCTCTCTGTTTTTTCTTGCAACGATGAGGCGCTAGGTTGCGGAGATGATACACGAAGAAGAAACTACTCTACCGTCACCGCAATCAAAAGAAGATAGATCGCCGCAAAAAGATGCATAAATATACTAATAGCGGGCAATAGCACAAATTTGGGGGTGTATTCTTTCCTTATCTCTTAATTTCAAAATTTTGCACTATACGCATCACATTTTGATTTATAAAGTTTTTATCACCGCATCCTCTTTGATTACCGCAATCATTTGGACATGGAATAAATTTAGTAAGTTACCGCTGCTGTCTCTTTTGCCAATTTATGATTTCAATGAATGAAAAAGATGCTTTATTTCTTCAATATACTAAGTCAACTAACGTTAGAGTATAGTCCCACCCTCATAAAATAAATACTTCTAGAAATATAGGGAGTCTTGCAGATAGCTGTATACTTTCAAAACTAGCCCTTGTTACAAAGCTTTCTACAGAAACACGCATAACTTATTTCCAATCTTTGGCAAATGAGAAACATGACTTGCAATTTTAAACTTGGGCTAGGTATTTTATTTTAGACCTTACTATTTTTGAAAAAAAAAAATAAGAGAGAAAATTTTGAGATAACAAACCATGCCAACTGTCAACTCAAAATAGGAATACCCCATGTTGATAAGAAGTTAAGTTGTGAAAGGCACTTAACCCCGTAGTTGTAATTTGCATGACACACGTGGGAGCAAGCCAAAACGAAAGTAAGTCACCAGGATCAACGCATAAATAAATGACTGCAACTCCGCTGCCAAGTAGGTATGAGTTTAATCTGAGAAAGAGTGCATTGCTCAAAGTTGGATGTCCGCATGACACACGTGGGGGCAAGCTAAAATGAAGGCAAGGCACTTGGATCAGCGCAAGGTCAGAAAGAAAATAATAATGTCAAGAAATATGCAAGGATAAAATCATTTGACACCCTGGTGGAAAATTTTCTTTTTGAAATAAATCATGCGATGTTCCGAAAATTAGTAAAGTCCTTTTGAAGGTTAAGCTTGCAGTCTCTAGGTCTTAGAAATATTTTAAGAGAGACTTGAATAAAGACTTAAGGGAATTTTGGTATTGGAATTCAATGAAGTATCCTTGAGAATCTAGGAAAAGAACATTGCGGTAGATTTGCTAAAAGAAATCTTTAGCCTATACTTGAGGACAAGCATTGTTTAAATTTGGGGGTGTGATAATGGGCAGAAATGCACGTTATCATAGTACTAAGTTCTTAAACAATGTTTGCTTGCGTTTATAAAACATGTTAAATTGCGTCTATTAAGCATCAAATTCACAATATTGCGGTCGCATGCGGTCATCGCATAGAAACAGTTGATTTTTGTGTTTTTATGCAGAATATGCATTGACGCAAGGCGAAAATTGCGATCATAGAAAATCATTGATCGAGCACAGCATTATCACAAGGCTTTGCGGTGATCGTGTTAAACATTTGCTCAAGAAGAAGTGTCGCAACTTGGTCAGCGCAACTTGGTGGACGCATCTGGGTGAAAGGCATAATTAATCGCCATGGGATAGAAAGCTGATGACAGTCGAATCCGAATTAAGTTGACAGCCGCTAATGATAACAAGTACATTCAGCTTTTTAGTGACAAATATTCAGTGCATCAGTCAGGGAATTAAAGCCATCCCATTTGTGCAATCATAAGAAAGAAGCCACCTTTACCCCGAAGCTCTATAAATACAGACGGCATCCTTCAGAAAAGGAGTTCGGAGACTTAGATAAACTTCTTTAGAATTTAGCCTTGTCTATAGTTTTCTTTTATCTTTAAGGCAGAGCAAGGGAAGAGCCGATATGCCGAAGATCGCTCAAGGAAACTCGAGAGAGAACCTTGAGGCAAAAAAGTAGAGAGTGGGCCGACTCTCGCGAAAGCGAGATTATCTTTTGAACACGATGTGTAAAAGCCTGGGAAGCAAGAGACTGCTACCAGACTCTTTATTCTATTCTTGCATTGTTGTCTTGTACTTCATCTTTATATTTATACAATGGAAGTTCTTATTATACACCTGTTCACTCTCTTAGCATGCATGAGTAGTTAAATTAGTCGAATGGGTTGAGAAGAACTAAGCTAACATGACCTAGGATCTTCATTGCTTGCGATTATCTTGTATTTATGTGTGTTTCATTCGTCCATTAGAGATACGCGGGAGGGTAGTCTAGGACAGGATCTAGGCTTAGGAAGGTTAGGTCAAAATCTAGGCTCGAGAGAGTCAGATTAGAACTGCATAAACAAGAGATAGGGACTTAGAGATAAGCTCTGTTTGCCAACTTGCATCGCATGCATCCTAGAAATGGGAATGAAGATATGTGGTCGCCTTGTTTGTGTGTCATCGCATACATAAGAATAAAGGTTTCTATGTAGATCCTATAGACTATCACATATATCGCATGGTTCTAGTCTTAGAAGCCGTGGCATTCACACCGAGAGGTGGTTTACTGTTGTATGCATGTTGCATGATCGCATAGCATGAACGCATCCTAGGAAGTGTTAGCCGAAACTTTTCTCAACCCGTTCATCGCATACTCATTGCATCTTCCGTTTATTCAGCTCTTTTCAAACTCTGCCGCATTTGTTATTTTTCTATCATCGCAAACAACAACCTCAACAACAATTTATTTATTTGATTACCGCAAAGTTTTCCTAAAAATTACCAACGCAACCTATTTTCACAAGTCCCTGAGTTCGACCCTGGACTCAGGAAACTCAGTGGAATTTACACTTGGATTCCGCTAAGGAAACTTGAATGCCCAATGCAATTTCACCATCTCATATCATCCATAATTTACTTCATAAAATCAAGCATCAAGTCTAAAGAAA
This sequence comes from Benincasa hispida, assembly GCF_009727055.1. Lineage (NCBI taxonomy): Eukaryota > Viridiplantae > Streptophyta > Magnoliopsida > Cucurbitales > Cucurbitaceae > Benincasa > Benincasa hispida. The sequence goes on from NC_052357.1 coordinate 92,369,948, forward strand.
GAACCTAAGACTTGAGAGAGTTAGGTTAGAATCTAGACCCGAGAGAGCAAGATTAGATCTGCATAAACAAGAGATAGGGACTTAGAGATAGGCTCTATTTGCCAACATGCATCGCATGCACCCTAAAGATAGGTTATGATATTATGTGGTCGCCTTATTTGTGTATGTGTCATTTTGTCACCGCATGGATAAGAATAGAGGCTTATGTAGACTCATCGCATATATCGCATGCGTTCTAGCATTAGAAGCCGTAGCATTTGTGTCGAGAGATGGTTTACTAATGTATGTGTGTTGCATGGTCGCATAACATGAACGCATCCTAGGAAGTGATAGCCGAACCTTTCTCAACCCGATCACTGCATACTCATCGCATCTCCCATTTTATCAACTCTTTTCGAAACTCCGCCGCATTTGTTTATTTTTATTACCGCAAACAAAAATCCAAATAACTACTTGATTTATTTGGTTAACTCAAAGTCTTCTTGAAAATTACCACCGCATATTGTTTTCCCAAGTCTCTGAGTTCAACACTGGACTTACGAGGAAACTCAGTGGGGCTTATACTTGGATTTCACTGAGAAAACTTGTTGCTCAACACATTTTCATCACCGCATTTCATCCATAATTCCACCTCATAAAATAACGCATCATGCTGCCATCTTAGAAGAGTTCGTGATCGTATTTTGGAGAAGAGGAAATACATGAAGAAGTGAGTTCTTCAAAGTTAAGGGTTTCTTGAAACCCTAATATCTTTTCTATTTAATTTTCTTTTATCGCATGCTATAAATTGTTGATTGTATGCATATTTTCTTCTATAAAATTTTGGTATTCTATGAAAATAAAAGTGGGACCGATCCACGTTTCCACTCAGGGCTTTCACAGGTTCCTACAATTGGTATCAGAGCTAGGTTTTGGTCCCTTCTTTTTTTTTTTTCCAGAATTGACTTACAAAATTGGTGGGGTTTGCATTTTGTAAAAATTCTATTCATCTGATGAATTTTTTTTTTGAAATTATTGGATGTTTTTGGGATTGGCCATTTAGATTTAATGCTTTCAATTTACAAATTAGTTTGCAAGGACCCGTGTCTTGGGCATAACTTTTGCAATTGAGTATGTAATCTACTTTTTTTGAGTCGTTCGTGATTGTTCCGATGAAAATCTAGAGAAAACGAGGTCAAAAATGGAGGAAATTTGAAGGAGATCACAACTATACAGTGCCTACTGTAAAGTAGCGTTGTAACAATGTGCCCTAGCGTTGCAAGGCTAGGTCATGGCATTGCAACGCTCTGAGACGAAATTTTTTTCGGTGCGCACCCAGTTCGGTTTGTAGCTTAGTTGGTTCAAATCTGGTTCGATTGGTTTGAGTGATTCGTGGCCAATTCAGGTGCTAGGTGGTCTAGTTCGTGCGATTCAAGACTCGGTTCACTTATTTTAAATTGATTTGCATATTAATTTGTAATAGTTAGTTGTTTTAATTAATTAAATTAATTTAAGTGTTATTTAATTTAATTAATTCTTTAGGTGTCCAATCCCGGTCCAATAATTATTGATTTTAATTATACGTTTAATGTATGATTCTTATTTATTATTATACGTCATAATGTATGCCATATAATAAAAATTCCACCGTAGGTTATGCATAGTTCATGCATCATTTATATTATAAGTGTTATAATATATAGTTGCATGATTTTATTTTTATAGCATGCTCATGCATCATATAATATAAATGTTATAGTATATGCATGCATGCATTAATAACATATCCATGCATCATTTATATTATAAGAGTTATAATATATAGTATGTATGTATGCATGGTTGTATGTTATTAATTATTTCATTACTTTAATATATAAGCGTTATGTATGTTTAGTAATGAAATGGAATTGCATGAAGCATAACACTACTTTAGGTAATTTTATAATTGTTATATTTTTACAAAGTGTGTCCATGAATGCAATTGTATGATTTTAATTTATTTCATTTACTTTATAAAAGTTATAATTAAATGAAAAATCAATCATTTAGAATTGCATGCAAGCCTTAGGTTAAAATCAATTTTAAAAATAGTTTTAAAATATGATTCACATAGTTCTAAGATCACATTTCTAATAAGATTAGAAATAAAACTTAATCTTTTAATCAGTTTAATATGATTAAATTGGTACTTAATCAAAAGATTAAATTTTTAGAAAATGTATCTATGAGAGACCTTTTGTCTGAGGCTAGTTTTGTCTAGGCTGTGGTATTTAAGTTGACGGAGACATAACACCCTTACCTGGAAACTTACCTGGAAAGGTGAATTGGATAGATTTGCTACAAGTATGCAAGTTAAAGACCTGTCTCTTATACACATCTAGATGTGTATAAGAGACAGAGGCTGGGGTACTTATGACGGAGACATAACACCCTTACCTGGAAACTTACCTGGAAAGGTGAATTGGATAGATTTGCTACAATTATGCAATGGTTGATTAAGGTTTATTAAAGTGTTTAATAAACACTAATCAAAATTATTTAACCATCCAAAGTAAGTGTTACTTTTGGGCAAATGTAAACAATCACTTAGTTAAAATCAGTAGTTGGATTTTCCTAAGTTAAATAACTCTAGATAAAACACTCAGTGGGAGGAAAATGGGGTATATGATACTTCATTTTACCTTTTCGTGTTTCTCCCTAAAAGTTCACACCGTGAGATATACTTGGTCTCGAGGCACCTTTGCTTGTTTTCCCTACAGATGGTGTTTATATAGGTCAATATTAAGGTGAATAGAGAGAATGTTTATAGTAAGTGAGACCGAGACGTGTGTCAACTAATCTAACGGTCTCTCTCATTAGTTTGTAGTAAAGTTTCATGCTCGACCTCGAGGCACCTTTGCTTGTGTCCCCTTACGAATGACATTTGCATGATTCTTTACTTCAAACTCTAGAAATGAATAGGGTTGCTTTAGTTTTTGCCCCAATCGATTTTTCTTTACAGTTGGCTCATTAGGCGAAACTCTAGAATCTAAATTGAGGGGTTACACTTACAAGAAAATGTTAAGCGAGTTTAATAATTTATGGACCGAACAGTGGTGACTAATAGTTACAGTAACAAGGAGTTATTCTGTCTATTGGTTGAGATAGTTTCATTTCACTAAAGGGACACTTGATCACTCTACGATGGCTTTTGTCCTGTCTCAATGAAACATCACTACAAAATAGATGTCATTTATGATGCATTAGATTATTTTGCTAAATTTGATTGGTTTTTCCAAATGGGTTAATACATAGAGTACTAATATAAATAAATTGCATGGTTTCAGCAAATTATATTATGACTTCTGTGACACTAAACTTACTCGCTGCTGACAAACTTACTGGCAAAAATTATACTACGTTGTAAAACACAATCAACACAATTTTAACCATCGATGACCTTAGATTTGTCCTTATGGAGGATTGTCCTATACCAACTCAAAACGTTTGAAAGCTATATGAGCAATGTAGGCAAATGAGAAGGCTTGAGCATATATTTTGGCAAGCCTTTCTAAAGTCTTGACCAAGAAGCATAAGCCCATGATCACTGCCCATGAGATCATGAAATCCCTACAGGGGATGTTCGGATAACCGTCTGCACAACTCAGGCATAACACTCTTAAACACCTTTTCAATGCCCGTATGTAAGAGGGGCATCTGTTAGAGAACACGTTCTCAAAATGAGGGTCCACTTCAACGTGGGAGAGATGAATGGATTTATCATCGATGAGGCCAATCAGGTTAGTTTCATCTTGGAATTTTGCCTAAAAGTTTCCTACAATTACGTAGGAATGTTGTTATGAACAGGATTGACTATAACCTGACCACTTTGCTCAATGACCTACAGACTTTCCAGTCCTTGATGAAAATCAAGGACCAAAAGGGAGAGGCAAATATTGCCTTTGTTGGGATTGATGCTCTAATTCTCCCATAGTCTCGTTGTTTTGTAAAGATGCACATTGTTTAATGAATAAAATAAGTGTTATTTAATTCTGACATTTACTCATATCCAATAAACAAAGCTCTTTGGTTATCTTATATGAATTTAAGTATATATATATGATATACAAGTAGATCATGTCTTAAGTGATAATGCAAATTAGTTTGTAGTATAAGGATTAAGGTGGGATACTTGATCCTGGTGACACTATGGATACGACTCGCTTTGTGGAGGTTTGCAAGTGTTGTAAACTACTACAGATGGTAGATCCTGACCATTCATGTGGAGGCGTGCGAGTGGGGGTGTCCTATACAAAGAGTTTGCATAAGACTTGGCCACTGATAACGGCCAGAGTTGCACGTTATTGTAGTGCTAAGTTATTAAACAATGAAGGTTTGCGTTGATAAAATATATAAGATTGCATCCAAAAAATGATTAAGTTCATGAGATTGCGGTCGCATGCGTTCATCGCATAAAAATAGTTAAAGTTTGTATTTTTATGCAGAATATGTGTTGACGCAAAGCGGAAAGTGCGATCACAAGAAATCAACGGTCAAGCGCAGCGTTACCGCAAGGCTTTACGGTAATTTGTGCTCGCAAACATCTGCTCAAGAAGGATTGCCACATAGAGTCGGTGTAACTTGGTGGGCGTATCTGGGTGAAAAGCATAATTAATCACGATGGGACAAAAAGCTGATGACGGTTGAGTCCGAATTAAGTTGACAAGCCGCTAACGATCTACTGTAGCAAGTACACTCAGCTTTTTGGTGACAAATATTCAGCGCATCAGACAGAGAATTAAAGCCATCCCATCAGTGTAGTCATAAGAGAGAAGACGCCTTTCACCCAAAGCTCTATAAAACCGAAGGCATCCTTCAGAAAAGGAGTTTGGATAGTTTGGATAGTTCGAACACTTAGATAATTTTATCCATAGTTAGAATAGCCTTGTTCTTAGATTTTCTTTTATTTTAAGGCGAAACCGAGAGAAGCGAGATTGTGCCGAGAGATCATTCTGGTGAACTTGGAAGAGTGCCAAAAGCATCGAGATCAGAGAGAGGGCCAACTTCTGCGGAAGCAGGAATATCTTTTGAACAGAATAGAGTTGACAGTGTAAAAGCCTTAGGAAGCAAGGGATTTCTACCAGACTCTTTATCCTTATCTTCCATTGTCATTTTGTACTTAAACTCATCTATAGAAATGGAATTTACTTCTTTATATCTGTTCACTCTCTGTTTATTACGCATGAGTAGCTAAATCTGTCGAATGGGTTGAGAAGCACTTAGCTAGCATAACTGGGGATCTTCACTCTATGCGATTATCTTGTATTATGTATGCATCATTCGTCCATTAGAGTTACTTGGGAGGGTAGTCTAAGGACAGGATCTAGGCTTGGAAAAGTCAGGTTAGAATCTAGGCTCAAGAGAGTCAGATTATAATCAAGAGATAGGAGCTTAGAAATAAGCACTGTTTGCTATTAACGCATCACATGCATCCTAGAGATAGGATATGATTATGTGTGGTCACCTTGTCTTTGTCTGTATCTTGCATCATCGCATAGGAAAAGAGTAGAGACTTAGGAATAGGCTCTATGGACATTATTGTATACAAAACATGCGTCCTAGAACTAGGAGCACCACATTTGCATCGGAAAATGATTTGCTGTCGCATAAGTGTAGCATGATCGCATAGTTTGATGCATTCCCGGGAAACGATAACTAAAGACTTTCTAAACCCGTTCCTCTGCTCAATGTATCTACCGCATAATCGATCTTTTCTCAAATCTACCGCATACATTTATTTTATACCTCAAACAACAACCCAAACAACTATTTAATTATTTGGTTACCGAAAAGTCTTCTTAGAAATTATCACCGCATATTGTGTTCCCTAGTCCCTGAGTTCGACCCTGGACTTAACAGGAAAATCAGTGGAGTTTATACTTGGATTCCGCTGAGAAAACTTGTTGCTCAACGCATTTCCATCACCGCATTTCATTCCATTATTTCATCACATAAAATAACGCATCAACCACAAGATGACTAAACTCTGTATATAACGCCGTTGATACTAGAGACTTACATCTCACCTAAACGATCATAGGTGACACGACCTCAATCCTGAGTGTTTTGGGAACTCCTACCTTTGAGGGCGGTCCTTTGATTAGTATGGGTGAGAATGGCTTGATTTCCAACTCAACATGCCTACCTCTTTGGGAACTTGTTTGATCTAGGAGCTGGAAACTCAATCCACAAGATGGAATTCACTCCTTTCCTGAAGTAGGGATAAGTAGAGAGATTGCTCCCTTAAGGGCTGATTTTGGGGCTTGAACATAGTGGCCACAACTTCTCTTTGGAAGAGAAGACTCTGTCATAGTAGGACTATGACTTATGTTCATTACTGGGATCAGTGGTACTTAAGAAGACAAATGTAACTACAGGGGTATAACGGTTATTGGCCCAGCTGTACTTACGAGCGATCTGTGAAGAGTTGTCGCACTACTGATTAGTTAAGATGGACATATAATATATTTGTGGTAAGAAGAGTTCAGCTGTCGGTTTTTAATGGAGTGCCTGGCAATTAACAGATGGTGGATCCCGTGACTAAAGAGTTTAGTCAGTTATTCACGTACCATTGGAGCTTCGAGCTACAGGTCTATGAGGTCTCCTTGGTAGCTTAATGGATTCAGTTGAGGATCAGTTCTTGGTGTTTATTTGAAATTTTCAAATTGACAAGAGGTATTTTTATTATATATGATATAATCGGTTTGATATATGAGATACATCTAGTGGAGGATTGATGTAAATGAGATTTACATTAAATACCATGGAAAAGAAAAAGAACTATGGTTTATATGTTTCATGAGATGAAATATTAAAACTATAGGCTATAAATATAGTATGATAAGTTGGTTATCATTTATATTTATAATAATATTAATTATTGGATAATTAATTCTTTTTCTTTAATAACCAAGTGAATGGGTGGTTATTGAATTCACGGTAACTGTGAGTTTAAAAGGAAAATGGTTTTCCTATTTTCAAAAAAGATGATTTACAAACTGCTAAAAAGTTTTCGTAAAAAGTTTTTTTAGTTTTCTCTTTCGCGCAAAAGAAACTCACGTAGTCTTCAAGTAAATACGGATTTACTAAACGACGACTGGGCGAGCTAAATGATCGTGCAGTGGCGAGCTAAACGATCGTGCAGTATTTATTAAACGATCGCATAGTTTTGCTAGACGATCGCTACCCAAAGTAAATGATCGAGTAGTGTCTGTAGGTGACAGACCGAGCTAAGCGATGAGCTAAATGATTGAGCATCGACCTATACGATAGGTCTCTGCCATCTCTCACTTGCCTAGTCATGTACGCGATCAGCATTTCCTCCTTCGTCTGCCTCATACCAAGTCTGAAAAGAGCACACCCTCTTGATTCTCACAATGGGAATACTAAGGTAACCTTGTTGGTGGTGTCATACTCAACTCGACACCGTCGAGGTTCTCTGGAGGCCGTTCGTGGCCGAGGCGATCGTTAAGGATGAGGGCAAAGTGTTCATAGAGTGTTCATGCTATGTTGTGGTCATGTAGATCGAGCGTTCGAAGTTGCGGTTGTTCGAGCGGTCATGTGCAAAGAAGCGTGGAGACACATCTGCAATTGTTCATACAGTTTTTCCCTTTGTACATTTGAGTAGTTTAACGATCGTTGGAATTTAACAACGTGAACATTTAGTAGTTTTTTCTAGATGATCATGTAGTATCTTCTAAATGATCGCATAGCTAATGCTAAGTGATGGGGTAAATCGTTTACCATATCGTGTAGGGTTGGTTGCCCGATCGCATGGGCGCTGGAGGTAGACGATTGTAAAGAGAGCCTGCGATTCTCGTCGTTTAGTAGAAGGCGCGCAAGACGATTGTGTAGTAAGCAAGCTTCATCGCTTAGTTACTACCTATGTGATCGTGCGTATGCGATACGGAGGCACTAGCTAAGCGATTGATTAGGTGATGGTGCTTCGCGGCATCATAGTCGCTTAAACGATCGTGGAAGGTGGGCGTGGTGCAGAGCACGCTAAGTAAAGGTACACGATCGTATAGTAACAGCTAAACGATCGTTTAGATTTTTCTAGATGATCGTATAGTAAATGCTAAACGATCGTTTAGCTAATGAAGCTGATAACTTGTAGAAATACAAGTTATTTATATTGTTTTATTTAGATATTGTGGCTAAAGGAAAGAAAAGTTGCGTCGATGGTATGAAAATTGGCTAAGAAATGTGAGATTTATGAAATGTCGTCAATACACTCACTAACACAAATGCGATGGTAGAATAGAATGTTTCAATTCTGTTTTGCAGGAAATCAGTCACCGCATGCGTTCATGGCTCAAAGATAAAATGAACAACGCATCTATGTTGCATTGCGCCCATCAATCAAGAATGAGAAGATAATCAAGGCAATGACGGCGTATGCAAAAATCGATCAAGAGCTTAGCGATCAAAGCAATTTCAACCGCATGCGGTAATAAATAAACAACACCGCATGCGGCGATAGATCAAAGATGTAAAGAGAAACGCATTTGCAGAAGATTCTGACAAATGTACCGCTTTCAGTTGTGCATTTCTGACGGATTGATTGAGTAACAGAAGGAATATTCACTCTGCCATTTCAGGAACTACCATAACTAAATAGTGGGGACCACAATTGCAAAGTGTCAAGCCTCGCCTATAAATAGCTTTTGCAAATTCACTGAAGAAATATACATATATACATAGAGACGTGCATATACTGATTCTGAGAGAGAGACTGGTCTGAAGCAACTGTCCAGAGTAGATTCAGGCGAACCATGAGATAAGGCCGAGAGGTGAGTCTCCGAGTAGAGAATCCTTCCAATCCCCGTAGCTGAAGCTTTATACGAAGGTCATTTTTACCAGGAAAGCAAGCCTGAAAAGGAAGCTTTCCTCTCCACCACTTCCACATGCCGGCAAGTATAATCTCAGTTCAAGATCTGTGTCAAGACATTGACACTCTTTTTGTATTTGTTTCTAATCTCTATTTCATCATTTGTATTCATCTTCTTAATCTTTCATTCACACCATGTATCAGACGCTTAATCTTAGTATTAAATGTTATGATTATCATCATTGTCATCTCTCTGTCTATTTCCGTTCATCCATAATCCATTTCTCCATGATGTCTTCCTAATTCCCTGGGTAAATAGAAAGAATTAAGCAAGTGAGTTAATTGTGTTAAGGAAATAATTAATTTTAGCTAAAGCATGTTTGACGGCATCTTCACCTGTGAGAGCAGAAGTGAAGATGTTATTCCGCCTATCAAGAGAAGGTTGGAAGAATGTGTTAACTAAAGCGAGAAGTATTTCTGGAGATGGAAACAACCTTGCATTCATCACGTTCATCCTTGTTTCACCATTGAGATATGGGAATGCGGCCAATCACCAAGAGGTGTACGCCAAGGGAAAACGGAACCTTAGTTGCATCTTTAGCCCAATTGACAAGCTTGCGATGTTTTTACTATTTATTCTTTCTCTTTCTGCTTCATTCATAAAGACTTGCCATGCATACCACGATTCTTTGTACAACTTCACAGTCAGTCTCGACCTCAGTATCGTGTATCATGTATCTTGTATCTTGTATCATATTAGTTTCGGATTTTACTTATTAACGCAATTTTATTTTATCAACGCAATTTTATTTCATCGCAATTTATATTCCTGTATAAACCAAATTCTTTATTCATTGTAAAAACCGGTTGCATGTATCACAATAGTAGTGCATTAACGAAAAAAATTCCTGTGTCCGACCTCAAATTATTCTGAGAAACCTGCGTTGGAATTATACTTGGTTTCGGCGCAAGGAAACTTGTGACACGCATTACTTCATCGCATACTACAAGCATATCATTAACAACGCATATATTTAGACGTAGTTTGCATAAGCGATAACACAGCAAAAACACCCTCCATTTTCATCGTTACAAGTTTATGGCGCCGTTGCCGAGGATTGTAGCGGTTAATGTTGAGTACTTTTGTGATATTTTGGAGGACAAATCTCTTTGTACTTCTGTTTAACGCGAAGAACAGGCTGACGGTTTATGAGTACTGGAACCGATCTAGAATTCGAAGCTGACCGACAGATCGAGCGTACTTTTTGTGCAAGGGCACGCCAGAACAGAGCAAGGCAAAGAAGAGACAACATGGCAGACAATAATAATAATAATGAGGCACCTGAAGGAAATCAAGAGGTGAACAGGCCAGCGCAAAACCCTGTTTTTCTTGCTGCTGATCGCAATATCCCAATGAGGAACTATGCGACGCCCAATCTCTACAACTTCTCGCATGGAATATCACATCCAATAGTTGAGGAGAATACACGTTTCAAGATAAAGTCGGTCCTGCTCCAAATGATACAAAACACGGGGCAATTTGGAGGTCTACAAGACTCTAAGCACCTTCTAGGTGTGATTCACAAGGTTGGTGAGGAATTGTCCGCATATCGGGATACCCGATTGCGTTCTGATGGAAACGTTTTATAACGG
>NC_052357.1:92381256-92400571 GCF_009727055.1 Benincasa hispida
CCCATCAAACCCGCAACAAGTGTGTGCTATCCAGAATAATCCGTACAGCAACACTTACAATCCCGATTGGAGGAATCACCCTAACTTCGGTTGGGGAGGAAATCACAACCAAGGTGGGCCGAGTAACCATCAGTGCAATAATTTCGGGAATCGAGGAAACCCTCCACCTTTTCACCAAAACCAGAATCAGGGTCATCAGAGACAACCGCAAAACCAACCATCCTTCTCAAACACCTCTGGAAATTCATTGGAGTCCCTGCTCAAGCAATATATTGAGAAAAAAGATGTTGTCATGCAGTCGCAGGCGTCTTCAATCAGGAACTTGGAGATCCAAGTTGGGCAGTTGGCAGCCAAACTACGCAATAGAACACTTGGAACACTACCAAGTAATTCCGAAGCCTTGGGATCTCACGGGAAAGAACAATGTCCTTGAAGACATTACGCAAGCAAGCTTGACCGCCTGCAGAGGTGTGGATTGCGGTAATCATGAGAATTGTCTTTCAATCCACATTTCTAAATTCTATGTTTAATTGCTTTCTTAATTGCTTTATGAATTTCGTTATTTATTGCTTCCTTAAAGTAGCTTTTAATGCTTTATGAATTTACTTCTCATTTAATTCACTTGCATTAATTTTCGTGCGCTATTTCAATTTCCTTACTTTCTGCATTAATTGCGTTGCTTTAAATTCTCTATGAATGATTGTGTAAGAAAAAATGAATACCGCAAATTCCTAGTGACTTGTGTTGATGAAAAAAATATATATATATATATAATAAAAATAATAACAATCAACATTTGGTATGCATTGCGATGATGGGTGCATCTTGTGCCAACAAGATACAGTTTGCGTTCATCTTTCCTAAATGCATTGCGCTGAGGGGTGTGTTGCGCTCGTATGTATTTTTCGACCGTCCTTAGCAAAAACGCACTATGTTGAGGTAGTGTTGCGCCAGTAGAAATATAGTACGTCCGTCCTCTAGAAATGCGTTGATTTAAGGGGTGTGTTGTGCTGATACATGCATTATTGCCTGTCCTCTACAAAGATGCATTTACGTTGATGGATGCATTGCGTTAATTCTTAACCTTGCGCCCATCCGAATAAAACACAAAAGACAAATTCTTTTTGCAAATAGAGTAGTCCAATCATTTAGGCTTCCAAGGAAATGATGATTTAACAGATGAAAGGACGTACTTCTCTGCTGATTCATAAATGTGAGGAGCGTGAAAGGCTTTTTGAGTACCTCGAGGCCTGCCACCACAGAATTTGCGTTGGGCCCATCAAGGTCCAACCTATAAATTCCCACTTCCTTCGCCTGAGAGAGCCTATTTGAGTCTTTTGCAAACAGAAACCCTAGCAGAGCTTTTGCATACCCAGCCTTCAAATTTCTTCCTAAAACCCTAAAAGCTTCCCAGCTTTTTCAATCTGTACAACCATGGCTGACCAGTATTCCCATTCATCTTCTTTACCTTCATCACCCTCACAAGACCAAATCACTGCAAGAGAGGCGGCAATCCTCGCAGCAAACCACCGTCTCGCCGCCCAGCCAAAACCCATCCCTCGAGTCGTCAGAAAACTTCGACGAAAGCCTTTAGTAGTCAAACCACTCCAAATTAGAAGGGGGTAGAGCTTAGAGAATGCCTCACTCCCAACATTGTCTTCTGAAAGTGAAAAGAAGAGAAGGGACGATAGAGAGGTGTTTGGGAGTATAATAAGTAATATGGAGAAGGAAGGAGGGCTGCCCAAAGTTGGGGTGGTTAACCAGCCACTGCCTTCGGAGGAGGAGATGGAGGAAGTTTCGAGAAGGAGCGCTCTGGCAATATCGGGTCCTAAGGAAACTGTTCACGCAGAATCCTATGAGAGACCCTCCAGAGCTGCTTTGGAAGAAGTAGTGACGGAAAAGTAGCCTGAAATGGTTGAGGAGAAGAAGAAGAAAAAGAAGATCAAGGAGAAGAGGGCTGAAGGAGATGAAGAAGCCCATCCAATCAAGAAGAAAGAAAGAAGAACAGTGAGAAGAGGGAACGCAGGTGGGAGGAGAAGCGCCTGAAGAAGAAGGAAGAGAAGAGAAAGAGGGTTGAGAGCCCAGATCTCAATGGAGAATCCACCTTCGCAAGGGTGGATAAGGGGGAGTCAACGCAACAAAGAGAATCGGCACAACCTGAGGAGGAAACAATGCAAATAAGAACGGTTGCGACTGATGATGGAGAAGATTCAGACATCATCCTCCTTATGCGGCGTCGCAAGGAGAATGTGTCGCAAGGGTCAACACTCGACCCACGAATTTTGCAAAGTGCAGTAGAGGAAAAGGAGAGGAGACGAAGAAAGGAGGAAGAAAAGCAAGAGAAGATGTTACGGACACAATAGATCATCACAGAATGCAATTTAAGAAGAAAATTACATGATGAAGAAGTACGCTGCAACAACGCAATCTCGACAGAAGAGGAAAGAATAAGGCTCGAGGAAGAACAACGCATATTGCTGGCCTCAGAGCAATTTGAAAGAGAATTTGAAAGAGAAATGAGAGAAGGGGAGGAAGAAGAAAAGAAAAAGAAGGAAGAGAAGGAGAAGAGGCGCAGAACAAATGTTTAGTGCATTAGAGAAAAGAAAGGTAAATAAATTGCGGAGTGGGGGAAGGAAGAACAACGCAAGGAAAGGGAAAGGAAACAAAAACAAAGATCCTGCCTTGCATTGACAAAAGAGAAGGGCAAAGCAGTAGCGGAAAGCAATGAGCCCGCATTGGCCAAGGGACGTCCATCAAAGAAGAAAGAAAATGACGACATGATGATGGAGATGGGATTCTTCCTTGCACCAACGCCACTACCGAACTTGACCACAAGTGTTGTACTGGAGCATGGATGGGAAACATTTTGCCAGTGCCCATCCATCGTCATCCCAACAGTAGTGCGAGACTTCTACAATGGATGGCTCCATGGCACCAAAGATGTGTGACCATGAAAAGGGAGGTAGTGTCTTTCAGCGCAAAGGACATCAATGAATTATATCTGATGAAGGACATCCCGGATGCGTCGAGTAATAATATCATCGATGATCCCACAGAAGAACAGATGGAAGATGCACTGAGGATATTGACACAATCGGGCACTCAGTGGTCAGTCTCCTTAAAAGGCATAAGAACCCTTGCATCTAAGAAACTTCTTCCAGAGGCACGACTTTGGTGTATTTGGTGAAGCGGCGGCTCATCCCAACTTCTCATGACAAAATAGTTTCGAGGGATAGAGTCATGGCCGCATATTGCATCGCACACGACATTCCAATAGATGTGGGGCAATTGATCGTAAGACAGATTCGAGGTTTGGTGGGGCATATAAGAGGCCAGTATTTCTTCTCTTGGACAGTTTCAAGCTTATGCCTATCATTGGGTGTAGGTATTGAAAAAGAACCAATGCTAAAAGTTCATGGCCTTATAAACATCAAGATTTTGAGAATGCTTCTCAAAGATTCCCCCCATTACCCCGAGCTCCTATTGAAGAGGCCCATCATTGATTTAAATACGCCGTAACAACCAAAGCCCAAGAAACAGGGCAAGGTTAACAAAGGAAAGAAAAAAGTCCAAGAATCATCACCACACAATCAAGAACCCTTGAACCCTTTACCTTTGGTGATTCGCCCTCCAAGCCCTCTTGCAGAACCTCCTTCCCCACTCCCCGAACATTTTCCAACCTTCTTCTTGCTCCTGATTCACCAAACGCATATCCAGTAGCTCCATCCTCACCTTCATCTTCACTGCAATTTTCTCCTCCACCGCCGCATGTTAATGACCCACGCAATTTGGGTGAAGGCACTTCTGCCCAACCCCAAAACGTCGATGGCGAAACATCGCAGACGCAGCCCACCATTGCCACCTTAGCTGCTGAACTTACTGATGTGCGTTCTCTCTTCTCCCATCAACATGACTTTTTCTGCCAGCGCATAACGAGGGTATACGAGCGATAAGCAGAATTGCAACGCAGTGTTACTACGATAAGGCAGGTGTTAATCAATATTCAACACAATATCTATACGATACACCTAAACCAAAGGCAAGTAGTAGAGCGCAACTATGAATACTTCACTTTTTGATAACATATCTACCTGGTCCCATGGTGCCTCTGCATCTACAGCAACATCTGCATTTCGAAGAAGCAAGTAGTAGAGCGCAACTATGAGTACTTCACTTTTTGATAACATATCTACGTGGTCCCATGGTGCCTCTGCATCTACAGCAACATCTGCATTTCGAAGAAGCTCCTCGCGTACCTCATCAAAATCCTCCATCTGAATCTCCTCCTCAATAATTCTACAATTTTTTTTTTATTGCGGTCATTCTTTTATTTTTATTTCATTCATTATTTTTCTATGTATAGAAGTTATTACTTGATTCTTTTTACATGCTAAAATTTTGTATTGTGTTATTTGTAATTCTTTGTATACTTGGTTGATTTTTAATACAACTGAGTAATAATTCTTTCCATATGCGTTAGTCTCTTCTGTATCATCCTTTGTCAATTATTGTGATGTTCTTTATCTTTTCTTTTGCGTTATTCATTGTGCTGCTATGATGAGTCATATGCATACTCTTAGTAACATTTCTCACACTTTGTATTTTCTGACCAACACTTAGATAATTCATAGCAATAGCACTGCTTTACCTTTTATCCTTCAAAATTCTGCTCAAACCTTCTTTTCAAAATTATGACTAAGTGTTTGTCTATTCTGTCCAAAACAACGCAATGAGGACCTTGTGCATCTCTAAATTTGGGGGTGGGAAACGTCTGAGCAGATGCGATCAAAAGGATGCGGTTATTAAGAAAATGCGTTCATTATTATAAAAAAAAAAATCATACAAACTCCAATGTTAGAGCAAGGGAAATTCAAAAAACAATCCCAACCTGATAAGAGTTAAATCGTGAAAGGAACTTGCTCGTAGTTGGATGTTCGCATGACACCCGTGGGAGTAAGCCAAAACAAAGGTGGGTTTCCAAGAACGATGCAATATGAAAAGAGAAAAAATGAGAAAAAAAAATTAGAGTATAAGAGACAACTTCTCTGACCAGCTAAAGTAAAACTTAGCTGACAATCAAGAGTTGAAGTTGAGATTGGCACACAACCGTAGTTGGATGTTCGCATGACACCTATAGGAATAAGCCAAAACGAAGGGTGTAACCATGATCAACATTCTCTAATAAATGACGCAAAATTAGACCACCGCATCCAGATGCACCGAGTGGTTTTTACAAGAAGAGGTAAACATTCTTTTCACAACGAGAAGGAAATTTTTTAGTAGAGATTTGTCGTATAAAAGAATAAAGTAGGGCATGTTTATGAATTATCAAGGATAGAAGGAAATTGCACTGTTAAGTAATGTTGCCTGGGTGGAGCATTCGGAGAAACCAATCAACACACAATTTAGGATAGGAATTGAACAATATTGCCTTAGTAGAAGATATGCTTAAGGACAAGCATATATCTAAATTTGGGGGTGTGATAACTTTGTAGAAATACAAGTTATTTATACTATTTTATTTAGATATTGCGGCTAAAAGAAAGAAAAGTTGCATCGATAGTATGGAAATTAGCTAAGAAATGAGAGAATTATGAAATGTCGTCAATACACTCACTAACACCATTGCGATGGTAGAATAGAATGTTTTGATTCTGTTTTGCAGGAAATCAGTCACCGCATGCGTTCATGGCTCAAAGATAAAATGAACAATGCATCTACGTCACATTGCGCCCATCAATGAATGAAAAGATAATCAAAGCAATGATGGTGCATGCGAAAATCGATCAAGAGCTTAGCGATCAACGCAATTTCAACCGCATGCGGTGATAGATCGAAGATGTAAAGAGCAACGCATTTGCGGAAGATTCTGACAAATGTACAGCTTTCAGTCGTGCATTTCTGACGGATTTATTGCGTAACAGAAGGAATATTCACTTTTCTATTTCAAGAACTACCATAACTAAATAGTGGGGACCACAATTGCAAAGTGTCAAGCCTCGCTTATAAATAGCTTCTGCAAATTCACTGAAAAAATATACATGTATACATAGAGACGTGCAAATACTGATTCTGAGAGAGAGACTGGTCTTAAGCGACTATCTAGAGTAGATTCAGGCAAACCACGAAACAAGGCTGAGAGGTGAGTCTCCGACCAGAGAGTCCTTCCAATCCCCATAGTTGAAGCTCTGTACGAAGGTCACTTCTACCGGGAAAGCAAGCTTGAGAGGGCGGTTTTCTTCTCCACCACTTCCACACGCCGGCAAGCATAATCTCCGTTCAGGATCTGTGTCAAGAAGTTGACACTCTTTCTGTATTTTTTTCTAATCTCTATTTCATCATTTGTATTCATCTTCTTAATCTTTCATTCACACCATGTATCAGACGCTTAATCTTAGTATTAAATGTTATGATTATCACCATTGTCATCTCTCTGTCTATTTCCGTTCATCCATAATCCATTTTCTCCATGATGTGTTCCTAATTCCCCGGGTAATTAGCAAGAATTAAGCAAGTAAATTAATTTGTGTTAAGGAAATAATTAAGTTTAGCTAAAGCATGCTTGACGACATCTTCACCTATGAGAGCAGAAGTGAAGATTTTATTCCGCCTATCGAGAGAAGGTTGGAAGAATGTGTTAACTAAAGCGAGAAGTATTTCCAGAGATGGAAACAACCTTGCATTCATCACGTTCATCCTTTTCACCATAGAGATATGGGAATGCGGCCGATCACCGAAAGGTGTACGCCAAGCGAAAGCAGAACCTTAGTTGCATCTTTAATGCAATTGACAAACTTGCGATGTTTTTACTATTTATTCTTTCTCTTTCTGCTTCATTCAAAAAGACTTGCCATGCATACCACGATTCTTTGTACAACTTCACAGTCAGTCTCGACCTCAGTATCGTGTATCATGTATCTTGTATCTTGTATCATATTAGTTTAGGATTTTACTTATTAACGCATTTTTATTTTATCAACGCAATTTTATTTCATCGCAATTTATATTCCTGTATAAACCAAATTCTTTATTCACTGTAAAAACCGGTCACATGTATTATAATAGTAGCGCATTAACTAAAACAATTCCTGTGTCCGACCTCGGATTATTCTGAGAAACTTGCGTTGGAATTATACTTGGTTTCAGCGCAAGGAAATTTGTGACACGCATTACTCCATCGCATACTACAAGCATATCATTAACAACACATATATTTAGACATAGTGTGCATAAGCGATAACACAGCAAAAACATCCTCCATTTTCATCGTTACAGAAGCCCTGGTAAGCGATAGAGAAAAGCGTTTGTTTTATCGTGTAGACGATCACGGGTGCTTAGTACATGATGGTTGGAGAAGCGATGCTTTTCCTAAGCGATTCAAGACCCGATTCGCCAGTTTAAACTGGAGACTTCTTGTCTTTGTAATAGTTAGCTTTCCTTTTGTGTTTTTAAGGCAATTTAACTCAGTTCATCAACTTTTATTACTTATACATGTGATGTATGGTCTTTATATGCCAAAGTATTTGTCATATAGTTAAAAACCCACCTTAGGTTGTGCAATTAATCATGCATCATGTATTATAAATGTTATAATCAAGCATGAAGAAATTACTTGAAAGCATGTGCATGCATCATGAAATATAATAGTTACATTTTGCATGCAGTGAGCATTATCGTGCATCATTCTTCTATTATAAGTGTTATAGTCTAAGGGTGAATGGAAGCATATTTTGTTTGTTTCATTGTTGTTTTGTATAAGTGTTATATAAAAGAAGCAGCAATGAATGGACAATGCGTTGAGCATGACACTTAGGTTGTTTATAAGCATTATGAATGCCTTGCATGTGTTAGCTTCGCATTGTGGTGGTTGTTTCCGTTTATAAGTGTTATAAAGGAAATTAGACCTAAAATCAATAATTTAGAATAGTATGCGAACTTAGGGTGAACTCAATTTTTTTAAAAAAGGGTTTTAAAATTGGATTGAGATAGACCTAAGTTAAAGTGGTTCTAAAGAGTTTAGTAACCTAGATTGATCTTTAAAATCGATTTAATAGGATTAAATTGGTTGAATAAAAGATTAAATTTGTTGTAAACCTATCTATAAGGAACCTTTTGTCTAAGGCGGGTTCTGGCTAGGCTAGAGTTCTTAAGTTGACGGAAACAAAACACCCCTACCTGGGAACCTACCTGGAAAGGTGAATTAGATAGATTTTCAAAAAGCATGCGACGTTTTGGTCACAGGCTCCAAGGTAAAAGTTACTATTGGGAAAACCTAAAAGTTACTTAGTTAAAATCCTTAGTCGTGTTTTTTCTAAGTTAGCTAAACTCTAGGTTATAAAATACTCAGTGGGAGGAAGAGGCGTATCAGATATGTCTATGATTCCACTCATGTTTCTCCCTGTATGTTCACATCGTGAGATTCATGCTTGACCTCGTTGTGCCCAGGATGCATCCCCCTTCGGATGGTGTTTGCATGAGTCAATATCAAAGTGAACGGAGAGAGTATTTATAGTAAGTGGGTGAAGGGTGTGTGTCAACACGTGGGTGTGTGTCAACACGTCCTATGGTCTCTGTCGTTGGTTCACACCATGAGATCATTCTATACGCCCCCATGTCACCTTCGGAGCGTCCCCCTTTGGATGGATTTTGTGCAGTTGGTCAAGATCAAGGTGAACTCCAGAAATGGATAGGGTTACTTTTGGTTTTGCCCCAATCAGATTTTTCCCTTCTAATTGGCCTTTTGGGATGGACCTCTAGGGCTTAAAATAGCGGGTCACACTTAAGAGAGATTGTTAAGTAAGTTAATGATCTCTTGGACAAATCAATGATGGCTAGTCGTTATAAGAGCAAGAGTTGTTCTGGTATTAATTACTGGTTGAGAACTTCTCAATTCAGAGGAGGGATAACTGACCTCCCTTCGGCGGCTTTTTTCCTAAACCTTTGAAGTGTCATT
This sequence comes from Benincasa hispida, assembly GCF_009727055.1. Taxonomy (NCBI): domain Eukaryota; kingdom Viridiplantae; phylum Streptophyta; class Magnoliopsida; order Cucurbitales; family Cucurbitaceae; genus Benincasa; species Benincasa hispida. The sequence goes on from NC_052357.1 coordinate 92,390,210, forward strand.
GCGAAATTAGATGTCACACAGGGTTTATGTTAGTTTTGCTAAAACCTTATTGGATGTTGTTTTGTTTTATAACGGGTATTTGCTTAAAACCTAACGTAGGTCAATGTGTTTTTCTTTTCAGCAACTCATTAGTATTTTCGTTTAAAGCTTTTAATAATGATCGATTATTTACAGTGGAAAGAATCGTGTGAAACGAATTTCGTGGTAAACGACCTCCATCCCACTACTCTCCAAAAGAGGAGACAAAACAGTAAATATGATTTATTGGTCTTGGAGACATGTCTGGTAGAGAATGATGATTCTGCCTGGATCCTTGATTCAGGTGTTATCAATCTTGTCAGTTCCTCTTATCAATGATTCAATTTATGGCAAACGTTGCCACAAGGAGAGATGACTCTTTGAGTCGGTACTGGTGAGGTTGTTTCAACTGTTGTTGTAGACAGGCTAAAGTTATTTGTTGACAAGAAACGTTATATGTTACTGGATAATGTTTTTGTAGTTCCCCATATTAAGAGGAACTTAATCTCGGTTTCTTGTCTCATTGAACAAGGACATACTGTCTCCTTTTCTGAGAATAAAGTGTTTATTTTCAAGAATGGAATGGAGATTGGTTATGGTTCAATGGAAAAGAACTTAAATGTACTAAGGTCGTTTGTCATAAAAGCCTTGTTTAGCACTGAAATGTTCAGTACGGCAAAATAGCTAAAAGACCAAAGGTTTCTCCAAAGGAAAATGCCCATCTTTGGTATCTAAGGTTAGGTCACATCAACCTCAATAGGATTGAGAAGTTGGTGCAAAGTGGACTTCTAAAGAGTTTAGAAGAAAACTCCTTGTCGGTATGTGAATCATGCCTCGAAGGCAAGAAGACCAAACGACCTTTAACTAGAAAAGGTTACAGAGCCAAGGAAGCCTTGGAGCTTGTACATTCAGACCTCTGTGGTCCGATGAATGTTAGAGCTCGAGGTGGGTATGAATATTTCATCTCTTTCATAGATGATTATTCAAGGTTTGGGTATCTCTTCCTAATGCAACATAAGTCTGAAGCCCTTGACAAGTTCAAGGAGTATAAGGTTGAAGTTGAAAACTTGTTAGGCAAGAAGATGAAAACACTACGATCTAATCGTAGTGGAGAGTATATGGACCTCCAATTCCAGAATTATATGATAGAACATGGGATTGCGTCCCAACTCTCAGCCCCTAGTACATCTTAGCAGAATGATGTATCAGAAAGGAGAAACAAGACCTTGTTGAACATGGTTCGGTCTATGATGAGTTATGCTCATCTTCCAGACTCGCTTTGAGGTTATGCAGTGCAGACTGCATGTTATATTCTGAACAACGTTCCCTTGAAAAGTGTTTATGAAACACCTTTTGAGTTATGGAGAAGCCGTAAAGGTAGTTTATGCCACTTCCAGATTTGAGGCTGTCCGGCACGTGTGCTAGTGACTAACCCAAAGAAGTTGGAACCGTATTCAAAGGTTTTCCTCTTTGTGGGCTACCCCAAGGAAACGAGAGGAGGATACTTCTATGATCTGAGTGAGAACAAAGTGTTTGTTTCCACTAATGCTATCTTCTTGGAAGAACACCACATGAGGGATCAAAAGCCACAAAGTAAGCTCGTTTTATGTGAGATCTCAAGTGAGGCTGAGACTACTGAGGGTTCAACAAGAGTTGCTGAACAGGCCTACAGATCAACAAGAGTTGTTGAGGTTGGGATGTCTAGTCAACCAACTCAAGAGTTGAGACTACCTCGACATAGTGGGAGGGTTATGAACCCACCGGATCGCTACATGGGTTTGACTGAAGCCCAAAACATCATTACGAATGATGGGGTCGAGGATCCGTTGTATTTTAAGAAAGCAATGGAGGATGTTGACAAAGATGAATGGGTTAAGGCCATGAACCAGGACATGGAGTCTATGTACTTCAATAATGTCTGAGAGCTTGTTGATCCACCTGATGGGGTAAGACCTATTGGGTGTAAGTGGACCTATAAGCAAAAGAGAGGTGTAGATGGAAAGGTGCAAACCTTTAAGGCTAGGCTCATGGCAAAGGGTTATACCCAGGTTGAGGGAGTAGACTATGAGGAAACTTTCTCACCTGTTGTCATGCTGAAGTCTATCTGGATTCTCTTGTCCATAGCCATGTTTTATGATTATGAAATATGGCGAATAGACATCAAGACTACCTTTCTTAATGATAATCTTGAGGAGACCATCTATATGACTCAACCAAAGGGGTTTGTAGTTCTAGATCAAGAGCAAAGAGTTTTCAAGCTTAATAAGTACATTTATGGGATGAAATAAACATCTAGATTTTGGAACATCAGATTTGACACTGCTGTCAAGTCGTTTGGCTTTGACTAGAATGTTGATGAGCCTTGTGTTTACGAGAAGATCATTAACAGCTCAGTAGCTTTCCTGGTACTGTATGTGGATGATATCCTACTCATTGGGAATGATGTAGGGTATCTGACTGACATTAAGAGTTGGCTAGCTGCCCAGTTCCAAATGAAAGATTTGGGTGAGACACAGTATGTTCTCAGGATCCAGATTATTCGGGATTGCAAGAACAAACGGTAAGCCCTGTCTCAGGCATCGTACATTGATCAAATGTTGATCAGGTAAAGGATGTACGATTCCAAGAGGGGTTTGTTACCCTTCAGGCATGGAATCATTTTTTTTAAGGATTAATGTCCTAATACACCTCAAGAGGTTGAGGAGATGAGACAGATTCCCTATGTTTCTGCTATAGGAAGCTTGATGTATGCAATGTTGTGTACCAGACCTAATATTTGCTATGCAGTAGAGATTGTCAATCAGTATCAGTCCAATCTAGGATTAGATCATTAGATGGCAGTCAAGACGATCCTCAAGTATCTTTGGAGAACGAGGGACTACGTGCTTGTGTATGGAGATAAAGATCTGATCCTTACAGGATACACGGACTCTGAACTTCTGACCGATCGAGATTCTCGCAAATCGACATCAGGGTCAGTGTTTACTCTAAATGGAGGGGTTGTAGTCTGGCGAAGCATCAAGCAAGGATGCATCGCGAACTCCACTATAGAAGCTGAATCTAGGAAGTTGTTCCAAATATGGATTTGCTTATCAATCTTTATTGTGATAACAACGGGGCTGTGGCAAATTTGAAAGAACCTCGGAGTCATCGTCGGGGTAAGCACATAGAACAGAAATATCACCTAATCAGGGAGATTGTGCATCGCGGTGATGTGATAATCACGAAGATCGCATCGGAGCACAACATTGCTGATCCCTTTACAAAGGCCCTCATGGCTAAAGTGTTCGAGGGTCATCTAGAGAGTCTGGGTCTGCGGGACATGCGGCATCCTGTCTAGGGCAAGTGGGAGATGATACTGGGGTATGCCCTAGTTTATTGTATATTGTACATTTTTATATTGTATTGTATATTAGTCTCCCGAGTCATTAGGACAAGTGGGAGATTGTTGGGATTGGTGTCCTAATTCTCTCGGACTCTCGTTGTTTTGTAAAGATGCACATTGTTTAATGAATAAAATAAGTGTTATTTAATTCTGGCATTTACTCATATCCAATAAACAAAGCTTCTTAGTTATCTTATGTGAACTTAAGCATGTATATGTGATATACAAGTAGATCATGCCTTAAGTGATAACATAAATAGGTCTGTAGTATAAGGATTAAGGTGGGATACCTGATCCTGGTGACACTACGGATACGACCCGCTTTGTGGAGATTTGAAAGTATTGTAAACTACTACAAATGGTAGATCCTGACCATTCATGTGGAGACGTGCGAGTGGAAGTGTCCTATACAAAGAGTTTCTATAAGACCTGGACCATGAGATGACTAGACTTTGTATATAACACTGTTGATACTAGAGACTTACATCTCACCTAAACGACCATAGGTGACTGATAACTTATAGAAATACAAGTTATTTATGCCATCTTATCTAGACATTGCGGCCAAAAGTTAGTATATATGCGCCGATTGTATGAAGATTAGATTAAAATTACAATAATTATAAATGATCGCAATTACACCTACTAACACCATAAAGATGGAGAACAAGCTGAATTTTACTCTATTTTGCAGGAAACTAAGTCACCGCTTGCGCTCAAGGCTCACGAGAAACTGATCAACGCATCTCGGTTAAATTGCGCCCGTCAATCAACAATGAAGAGACGATTATCGCAATGGCGGCGCAATGTGACAGTCGATCCAGAGCTAACTTTCAACCGCATGCGGTAATAAAAATAACATCGCATGCGAAAATAAAAATAACATCGCATGCGAATCATGATCGAAAGATGCAACTGGGCAACGCAAGAGCGGAGGATTGAGACACGTGTACAACTAACAGTTGTGCAGAATTGATGGTCTGATTGCATAACAGAAGGAATAATATCCCTCCATCTTCGAAATTACCATAACCATCAATGGGGACTACAAGACTGGAGTCAAAGACCTACACCTATAAATACCCCATAGATTTCAGAGAAAAGGCATGCTACTTGATACGGGGCTAAGTGCTGCTAAATTGTTGAGAGAAAAGGCTAGGCTGAATGCTTAAGTGAAGAAATCCGGAAAGAAGACGAGATAAGGCCGAGAGGTGAATCTCAAATCTAACCTGCCATACACCCGATCGAAAGCTCTGTGCATAAATCTCTGCTACCGGTGGAGCAAGCCTAAGAGGGAAGCTCTCCCTACCATCAAATCCATCCTATCCGGCAAGCAGATCTCTATCGAATCAGTGTCAAGACATTGGCACTTGTTTGTATCTGTTCTATCTCTTTCATCGTTGTATTTCACTTTTTCTTTATCTTTCATTCACACACCATGTATCAAACGCTTAATAGATATATTAAATGTTTCGATAGCTTTCACATACCATTCTCTATCTATTTCCGTTCCTTCATGATGTCTTTTTAATCCCCTGATAGTTAATATGAATCAAACAAGTACTTAATCTGTGTTAAAGGTATAAAATGTGTTTAGCTAAGGCATGCTAGACGGCATCTTCACCTATGAGAGCAAAAGTGAAAATGTCATTCTGACATATCGAGAGAGGATTAGAAGAATGCGTTAACTAAAGAGACTAGTACTTCCAGACATGGAAGCAACCTTGCGTTCATTACGTTATTCTCTGTTTCACCACAGACATGTGGGAGCATGGTCGATCACTGAAAGTGTACGCCAAAAGAATAGTGAAATAGTATTTCTAGCTTCAACGCAATTGAGAACTTGTGTTGTTTATATTATTTATCTTTCTCTTTCTATTTTGTTCATAAGACTTTTTGCCACATTCCACGTCTTTGCATAACTCTCACAACCAGCCTTGACCCCAACATCTTGTAACATGAAGCCTGTATCTTGTATCATCTAGCTTAGGTTTATTGTATTTTATTTTATCATCGCATCTTTAATGCTTTATTTTATCGCAATTTATACACCTGTACAAACACATTTTTAAAGATTGAAAACCTGATCGCATATATCATGAATATATCACAATAACCTAAAACAGTCCCTGAGTTCGACCTCGGATCACACCGAGAAATTTGCGGTGGAATTACACTTGGTTCCATCATAAGGAAACTTGTGACAACGCATGGCATACTACATGAACATCCATAATTAACGCATATCTAGCAGTAGTATCGCATCATTTCGAGCATAGAACATCATCAATCATACCTATCAGCGATTCGTCAACAGTGACACACCTCAATCTTGAGTGTTTTGGGAACTTCTACCTTTGAGGGTGGTCCTTTGATTAGTATGGGTGAGAGTGGCCAGATTGCCAACTCAACATGCCTACTTTTTTAGGGACTTGTCTGATCTGGTTGTCGGGAACTCAATCCACAAGATGGAATTCACTTCTTTCCCGAAGCAGGGATAAGTAGAGAACTTACTCCCTTAAGGGCTGATTCCAGGGCTTGAATATAGTGGCCACAACTTCTCTTTGGAAGAGAAGACTCAGTCATAGTAGGACTATGACTTATGTTCATTAGAAGGATCAGTGGTACTTAAGAAGACAGATGTAACTACAGGGGCATAACGTTATTGGCCAGCTGTACTTACGAGCGATCTGTGAAGGGTTGTCGCATTGCCGATTGGTTAAGATGGACACATAATATATCTGTGTTAAGGAGAGTTCAATTTTCAGTCTTTAGTGGAGTGCTTGACAGTTAACGGATGGTGGATCCCGTAACTAAAGAGTTTAGTCAGTTATTTACGTACTGCTGGAGCTTCGAGCTATAGGTCCATGAGGTCCCCTTGGTAGCTCAATGGATTCAGTTGAGGATCAGTTCTTGGTGTTGATTTGAAATGTTCAAATTGACAAGAGGTATTTTGATTATATATGATATAATCGGTTTGATGTATAGATACATCTAGTGGAGGATTGATGTAAACGAAATTTACATTAAGTACCATGGAATAGAAAAAGAACTATGATTTATATGTTTCATGAGATGAAATATTAAAACTAAGGTTATAAATATAGTATGATAAGTTGGTTATTATTTATATTATAATAATATTAATTATTGGATAATTAATTCTTTTTCTTTAATAACCAAGTGAGTGGATTGGTTATTGAATTCATGGTAACTGTGAGTTTAAAAGGAAAATAGTTTTCCTATTTTCAAAAAAGATGATTTACAAACTGTTAAAAAGTTTTCGTAGAAAGTTTTTTACGTTTTCTCTCTCGCGCAAAAGAAACTTATGTAGTTTTCAAGTAAATACAAATTTACTAAACGACGGTTGGGCGAGCTAAATTATCGCGCATTGGGAGCTAAACGATTGTGCAGTATTTACTAATCGATTGCATAGTTTTGCTAGACAATCGCTTGCCCAAAGTAAACGATCGTGTAGTGTCTATAGGCGACAGATCGAGCTAAGCGATGAGCTAAACGATCACATAGCTTTTGCTATACGATCGCATAGCTTTAGTTAAACGATTGGGCATCGACCTATACGATAGGTCTCTGCCATCTCCCACTTGCCCAGTGGTGTACGCGATCGGTGTTTCCTCCTTCGTCTGCCTCATACCAAGTTCGAACAGAGCCCAGTCTCTGGATTCTCACACCGAGAATACCAAGGTAGCCTTGTTGGTAGTGTCATACTTAAAAGGGAAGATCTCACAAGAAGAAGGACGAAAAGTAAAGAATTTGCAGAAGGGTCAGATTCTCAGATTAATCGAGGCCAGGGGTGAAGATTGGAAGCTCCAGGCCAATGTACAAGGAATTTAGGACTGATATTTTAAGGTAATAAATTTACTCAATTCTAAACAAATTTGTAGAATAAAATTTCTTGAAAAGAGTTCTGGATTTTGAGTTATGAATTTTTGAAGTTGAAACAGGAATTTGATGCGTAAGCAGGCAGCTACTTGGGAAGATCAAGCAAGCAGCTCACCATGGAGAGCGAGAGTGAGACAAGGAAGATGTGAATCTCGCTTAGGATGATAATCTTGCTAGTTTTTTGCTGAATCTCACTTAAGAAGAGAATCTCGCTGAATTTTTGGACTAAATCTTGCTGGTGTAAATACAAATCTCGCTAGAAATGGTAAATCTCGCTATGATGAAGTCTTGCTAGTGAAATGCTTGATCTCGCTCATGATGACCATCTCACTAGTAATGCTGATTTTTTTGGTTAAGGTTTCACTATTAAACAAACTACTTGAAGCATTTTGATGAGAATTCTAAGGAATCTAACTAGGAATTATGTCCTTTCAGGCCAAAAAGAGCTAGGAGAGGCATATAACCCATTAAGAGCCCCAACAAGTTGTGAATGACTAAAATGAACTTAATGTTTTCAATGTTTATGTATAAAAGACCGTGCAATTTTCAGTAATGTGATGATGAATTTATACTTTCTCAAGCAACAAGTGTTTAATGAATTGCATAGCATTTCTTCTTCAGCTTGTATATGTTTTAGCGCAAGCCAAGGTATATTGTGAATTCATTACAAAAGTTAAGTTCCTATGATGAAGCATGCGTTTCTGAAGAAAGGCTATGATAGAATGACTTTTAACCGCCGCATGCACATTACCGCATTTATTTTGCTACAAGTCCCTGAGTTCGACCTCTGATCACCTGAGAAACTTGCGTTCGCGTTATACTTGGCGTGAGCACAAGAAAACTTGTGACAGGATGCATGGTCATCGCATACATTTATTAACACATATTCATTCCAACGCATGACCATCGACGCATGACTATCAACACATACACTTAGAACATGCATCGCATATTGCGTCCAAGAAATTTTAGTTGTTGAGTAATTTGACATCTAATTTCTCGTCATCAGGGGGCATCTTATGCAAAGAATTTGCATATCGACTAGACCACGAAATAGTCACTTTTCTTTATACGACCATTTACTGTTAAAACTGACTATTTCATACTTAAGTAACCTAGGATAACTCGATCTTAATCCTGAGCTAGCTATGAACTCCTATTTATTCGGGATTATCCTTTGATCTGCATAGGTGAGAGTAGTCCAACAGCACTGCTCAATATGCCTTCCATTTTAGGGATAAGACCAGATGAATGGCTGGAGACATAGCTCTACAAGATGGAATTCACACCTACCCATTTTAGGGTTAGCAGATAGGTTATTCTCTTCAGTGATGATTCTAGGTCTTGAACAATTAGGGGTCATTAGAGTGTCAGTAGGAACTTAAGGAACAAGATGTATTTATAAGGGTAAAATGGTAATTTTGACCCAGCTGTAAATACGAACAGCCTGTGAAGGATCGATTTACTGATTATGGTTTATATGGATAGAAATATATCTACAGTGAGGAGTGTGCAACTATCGAGCTATAGTGATATGTCTTGATAGTCACTAAATAGTAATTAATTCGATTAAAGAGTTTTAACGAATTAATTACAGATCGTTGGAACTCATGATTTGTAGGTCCATTAGATCCCTCTACTAGCTCATTAAATTGGAATAAAAATTTGAGTGTTGATGTATGAAATTAGGCTTATGAATTTGAAATGTTCAAATTCAATTTTAGGGTTTTCGATTGATTGTACGTGTTACAATTATAAACGTTTAATTTAATTGAAATTAAACGAAATTAGAAACTTAATTAATATTTAAATATAAATTGATTTATTGGTGATATTAGTATTTTATTAATATAATATTTAGATATTAAATTATATTATTTTAATTAAAAAGTATAATTAAAAATCAATTAAAATTAGTTTTATTTAATTAATTATTATTGAATTAATTTTATAAAACTAAATTAAAAAATAAAAATGAAAATGATTTTTGAAATCATTTTAGTTAGTGGATTTTTCTAATTTTTTGAAAAAATCCACTAACCATATTTGTTGTATAGTCACCAAATTCCATTCTAGTTTATAATGATCTTCAAGTTGGAGTTGTTCTTCATGCAACCATATACATTTGCATGAATTCTTCCTATAAGAAGAAGCTCCATGCATGAAGAATATAGGGAATTCGGTGATATACTTGCAGAAGTGATAACTTGAAAACCCTACATACTTCCCTCACTTGTTCTTCATCAATTCAACTTTATTTAAGTATTTCCACCACACGTTCCAGCTTGAGTATAATAAAGAAGATCTCGGTGGTAGTCCTCTCGGTATTTCAAGCTCTGTCTTGGTGGATTTCAGCCGAATTTGTGAAGAATATCTTCAAAGGTAATATATGTTTCCAACCCTCTTTTGTATATAATATGAATAGCATGCTAAAATTCAAATTAAATGTAGTTCAAGTGCTTACTGATTCTGTAGTATTCCATTACTTGATATTTCATTCCTTCAATTGAAGTATATTCAGTAAAGTTATTATTGAATATATAAATTGCACTTGTTAAAGCCTAAATCCAATAAACTAACGAACCCCTAGATATAGCATGAATACTTGAACTCTATGTGGAGACATAATAGTGGATCAAATTTGAGTATATAGCCAAAACGCTCTATAAGAATAGGGATAGAGTTGGGTATCTTATCCTGGAAATACTATGAATGCGACCCACTTTGTATTTAAGACAAACGATGTGATCCTAAATCGTTCATGTAGAGACATGTGAGTAGTGACAACTTATGCAAAAGATGTTTGCATGAGATCAAACCATGAAATAGTCACTTTTCTTTATAACGTCATTTACTGTTAAAACTAGTTGTTTCATTTCGATGACCTAAGGTAACTTGATCTTAATCCTGAGCTATTTATGAATTCCTATTTATTCAAGATTATCCTAAGAGCCATTCTGTCATTTGGTAAGATCCAAACATAGCCATTTATGTATTCAAAAAGGAAAAAGAAACGGAGGGACGACTAAACATAAATTGGTTACTAAGTACATATA
>NC_052357.1:92400591-92436997 GCF_009727055.1 Benincasa hispida
TATATATATATCTTTCTCACCAGAAATGAAATATTTAGCTTTCTTTTTCGATTCAAAATCTAGTTTTTCATAAAAATCAGTATGTATGGTAGATTGAAAAAGAATTTATATGATACAGTAGCCACTGTTCTCACGAGTTTTAGAAAAATATTCGTGGAATTTGAATTTTGTATTTGTATTAATTTCAGTATAGCGAATATAATCTCTAATATATAATCCTGATGCTTTCAAAATAAACTTTAATCTTTAAGTTGGTTGATTTTCTTGGATAAGCAACCTTTGGGCTTGTTGATCTTCTAGAATGATTGACCTTTAAGGCTTGTATATCTTCTTGGATGATTATCTTTGGGCTTGATGATCTTCTTAGATGATCAACCTTTGGGCTTGATGATCTTCTTTGGAAGATCAGTATTTGCACGAGCTTACGCAGAAACGTATTTCGTGGAGTTAAATTTGTATTGTTGTAGATTTGATGTAGATGTGGCTCGATCTCTAGTACTTAATCATTTGATTCTTTCTTAGTTGAATGCATACGCTTGATTTGAGGAAACAGAGTGCATATTGTTCGAGAATTCTATCTAGCCCTTTTAGATTGTAAAGTTTCTGACAAAATTAATTGGATTTGGGCATTCTTTGACATTTTGGGTCAAATTAAGCATATTCTTGGGTCCAATTTAATTTTAGCCCAAACTTTAATATTTAATTTTACCAAAATAATTAATTTGATGCAACGGTCAAGACGAAAACACGTGATATCACCAAGATTCGCCAATTTATGACTTCAAATTCAATTTAGAACACATGTCAATTTTTAATTAGTCCCAAATTTAATTACTTGTAATTTTGTCAATAATTTGATAAATGGTATGACAATTTGTGATTGATCCAAAATTTTTCATTCAACCACCACAATGTTGCGATCTTGAATAGAAATAATGAAAACAAACATATGGAGAGAATGTCGAGAGCTTTTGGGAAGAAGGAGAGAGATGTTGGGGATATGACTCTTTCTCACAATTGCAAAGAGGAAATGTTGAGAATCTTAACGAAAAAGTTAAAGCGAAGAAGAGGGAGAAATACAGGGTTAAGCAGGAAGGGAAAAAAAATCTAAGCGCGCACTAATCTGCCTTTTTTTCTCTCACTCGTCTATAGCAGATTTTATAAAATGTTATTAGAAAAAGCAATGGAAAGGGATATTTCTTGGGAGTGTTGAATACATTTATGAAAATCATTAATGAGATGTGTGCTTCTTCTTTGTTTGTTGGCCTTTAAAGAATTTATTTTTCCTAAAAACATAATAATAATCCATTTTGTACTCTTCAAAATAAAAGAAATAAAATTGGTTCAACCACCAAATTTAAAATGGTCTGTCCGTACTAGGATTCTGATTACCATAATAAAGTTCATCAACTTTTTCTGATGGAAAACATCAATCTATTTCTGCCCTCTAAATAAAATACACAGAGAATTGGTTCATTTTTTTTTTAACTAACTTCTCGTCAATAAGGGACTAAATCTCGAGATGGTCGGATGGTAGGAGTCCAAAAAGGCACGATAAAAAAAAGCACAGATGGAAGAAAATTTTGCTCAAAAGATGAGAACTAGAAATAACTTCCTTTATAACTAAACGAAAGATAAGATCATTTTCTTAGTGTTGGTTTAGTTCGATCTGAATATATAGTTAAAACATTTTTCATGCATTTGAACTCAACTAGTTTGTTACTACCGGTAAAGTTTAAAAAGAAAACTTTATTATAAAAGTTTAATAGTGAAACTGTTATTATGAATAATAGAGTTTGAAAAAAAAAATAGAAGCTCAAATAAATGAACATGAAGATTAAAATATAAATCTAAAAATAATAATTTAAAAAATAAGAAAAAATCTAAATTTTAATTTCAAAGATAACACTAGAAGAATTTCAGACTTTAATGTCGGTTTTAAATCGACATCAAAGGGCTTTAATGCGGTTGACAACCGACATTAAAGATAGTGTTATTAGCCTTTTAATGTCGGTTGACATTAAAGCCTTTTAATGTCAGTTGACATTAAAGCCTTTTAATGTCGATTGCAATCGACAATAAAGGGCTTTAATGCGGTTGCAACCGATATTAAAACCCTTTAATGTCGATTGCAGCTGAAGTCCTTTAAACCGACATTGAAGCCCAGAATCTGTCTGTTTTATCAATTATTGTCCGTTTTTTTAAATTCTGTTGCCAAATTTATTTTTTCGGTCAAAAAGTATAACATGACACATCATCATCGAACACTGTGGCTATGACATATTATTCATGTATGGATTGTAAATCTATTATATTTAATCCGTAAATTTTGCTATAAAATTATAATTTAAAAGGCCGTACAATAGTTCAGGCCTTGAAAACACAAATTACAAATAATACAAATATTATGAGTTTACTATCCCTCTCCACTTAGTAAGTATGGATCTCTTCATAATTCTTCTTGAACAGACCCCTCCAACTTCAGCAATGTCTAGTTATAGACATCTTTGTCTGACCATTGTTGTTCAAAGGATCACAAATAAAAAAGGTTTAAGACAAAGGATTGAAAGTGAAAATGTGATCAAAATTCATATTCAATTAACCGTGTTTATTGGGAATGTGTATAAATGGTACATTCAAGGCAAAATTCTTGTAGTGAATGTGTTGGATCTAGAGTTCCCCAAGAAAAAGCATAAAGAGGTTGCGATACCAAATCTTTACTCCTTTGTTGCATATGCAAAACAAGAAAACTCAATAGTTGAATAAATGAGAGAATCTTCTTTTTCAAAATCTTTACTTCTTTTTCAAGAATCTTTTTCAAAATTTTCGGCAGCATAACGATGCTACCACAACAAAACCAAAAATTTACCTTGAACCTGTTCAAAGAAACACACTCCGAAAAATATTTCACCACCACTGTTCTCAACAGAACTATTAGAATTCCCAAAAAAATGAACATTCAAGAACACATACATCAATAAGCAAATTTAGCTCACAATGTACTTCAAATCTCAAAAGTTGTCACAAAAACTACCATAATGCATGAATAACCCACAAACTACCATAGTGCAACCCACAAACTCAAGCACCTTGAATCAAATCTAAACTACAAATAAATAGTACCCATGAGTCATAAACGGGTGTTACATTCTAATCCAATCTGGTCCAAAGAGAAATAAGCACATTATAACTTCTCAAGCAGGAATTTCCATATCATTAAAGTCACTTGAAAACACTTAGAAACTGGCTTAAAACTGCAAGTATTCAAAAATGTACTTACCAAAATATCCTCTTATATCCATTATCGTTATCATAACCGCAATAGTTAGAATTGAGTGACTGAAAAGTTCAGTCATCACTATTACCATAAACCTCGTTGTTGATGAGAAAGCGAGGCTCGAGGCATGATTTATAGTTTTCATTTAGCCTTTTCTGTTTGTTTATGACAAAATTTATGAGGCACTACTTTACAAGAATATCCTCTTATATCTATTATCAAATTGGTTAATATCCTTATTTGTTCTCATCTTTTTCTATAAGATTGTTGTAAGCAAATTACATGTGTTTTCTTCGGTTAGCTCTTTATTTTTGTCACGGTTCTCGCCTTTTTTAGTAATATATTGTCCTTTATAAATGGAATTAAAGTAGGTTCAGGAAACGCAGAACTCAGAAAACGTGGGAAACCGATTACAGTTTTTGTTTTTGGAAAAAATAAAATATAAGAAAGAGAGAAACTTTGAGTTGGAATACTCAAACAACTTTCCAGTGGAGGAGAAGATAATGAGGGCAACATCAGCATCACAGGAAACAGAAATCTCTTTAGCTTTCTTGAAAAGTCCCCTCCGACACTTGGAGAAAGTGATTTGCCTCGCGATGGCATTATCGATCTTCCTGATCTGGATTTTCTCCTTTGCCATTTCAATCTCTATAACTAGCTACAACCTTGCTTTATGATAGGAAAACACTGAGAAAATTGAGAGAGAAACATGAAAAAAGTTCAGATAAAACAGTTCCAGTTAGAGAAATTTCTAGTTTCGTGAAAAGAAACAGTAAAAAGCCGAACTAACCAGTGAACAATTGAAGGAATCAAGCCAGAAATAGGAAATCCGAAATAGGCCTCACAGAAACGGGAAGGGACAGGGGAGTGAGACCAAGGGAGATAAGAAGGCAAAATGGGCTAGGGCTTGGAAGAATGTGGGTTTTTCGGGAAGGGAAAATGTAAGACCCTAACACTAAATCTAAAGTGGGAGGTTAAATAGAGAAGAAAAATCCTAAGTAAGGATATTGGAGCAAAGGGAGAAAAACATAAAAAATTATCCAAAAAGGTGACTAGAAATCTAAACGCCTATGAAGGGCTTAAAACATGTTGGACGCAAGAAGGTATGGAGGATGGAAGCAAGAAAACTTGAAAAAATGGCTAAGGGTTGCATACAACCAACGCAAAGGCATACATGAGCCATGTGGTCACAGGCAGGAAGCATGCATCGAGTGAACATGCTAGGTCGCAGGCCATGCGTTGAAGCCAAGCGCACAGGCCATGCGCCAAGCACGCAACCATGCGTCAAGGACAAGCGCATAGCCCATGCGTCGATGGAGTATGTTGAGTGTGCAGCCCATGTGTCGATGGTGTATGCTGAGCGCACAGCCCATGCGTCGACGGTGTATGCCGAGTGCGCAGCCCATGCATCGATGGTGTATGATGAGCGCCCAGACTATGGGTCAAATGGGCAAGCGAGCAAGCCATTCTATGCGTCGAAGCGCTGCCAAGTCTGCCGAGTAGCCATACGTCGATGCGCTATGCCAAGCGCACACCCATGCAGCGAGACGCCCACGTAGCCGAGAGTGCCTATGCGGCTGAGAGTGCCTGTGCGGTCGAGCATGCCTATGCGGCCAAGCGCGCAAGCGCCTATGCAACACACCATGTGTCGATGGTCAGCACCATGCGTCCATGCTTAGTAGGCCGAGCAAGCACACCTAGCAAGTCATGCGTCAAGGGTGAGCAGCCACCCTATGCGTTGGTGATGGCCAACTCATGCGTTGGCTAAGTGGGACTTTAATGAAGGAAAGGTGAATTGTTATGCGTTAAGAATAAAAAGGTAAGGCTAATTGATGGAGAACTTCAAGGGAGGATGCCAATGGTATGCGAGCATAAGTCTTAAACAATTTAAGTAGATAAATATGTGAAGTATTTAAGTGATTTAGGTGGCAAAAGGAGGATCACACAAAATTCTTGTAGGAGGTGGACAAAGGAGATTTCTTGCAATTAAAATCTTATCACCTCAAGTAGGAGGTGGGTGAAGGAGATTTCATGCAAAAAAGGATTTTGTCTGGCAAGCTGAAATGAGAACAACTCAAGGCTAGGTTGGGTAGATGAGTGTTGGTAGCTCCAAAGTGAGACAAATGGGAGTTGAGTTGTCACCATGGGGTGAGTTTGAAATGGCTATAAATAGAGAGGTTGGGCAAGAGGAATTTATTCATACCATCACTTAAATTGTGTGTTGAGAGCATATAGAGAGTGACGTTTGAGTTATTAGGCTGCCAAGTTGATTGGAGATCAAAAGAAACAAGTTGCGTTGGTGAGGCATTAAGTCAGCTGGATGCACAGCCAGTCCACACTTTGCGCGCGCACACAGCACTGCGTCCGTCCGTCCGCGCGCACCTCGTTCGACACATCCCGCGTACCAGCCCAGCGTAGCTGCCTCCCCATACGATGCATCACGCCCAACGCAACGCACGCCCAAACACGCCAGTCCCCTGTGCGGCACAACACGCCCACCCTGCCTACTGCCAAACGCCCAGCAGCCTACCACGGTCCAAATAACCTCTAAAGAGGCTAATTTTGTTATTTTGGCTAAATTGAAGTAGGGTAAGCTGGTGTTTTCATTATATAATAGTATTTTGGCTAGTTTGACATTATTCATATAACAAATATTAATTGAGGAATTTCCATTGATATGGAGGAATTCTCAAGAAGATATTCTCAAGGTGATTTTAATAGAAAAACTTGCTAACGGTGAGTGTTTACTTAGTTTTATGCGTTGATATGTGGATAAATGCATATGTAAGTGCCAAATGCATGCTTATGATGTTATGTTGTTGCCATGATATTGCTTGTGAAATTTCTATGGAAACTGAGATTATACCCAGATTACATAAATTAGCATGCTTAATAAAAGATGCTTGGCAGGAAAATATAGTCGGTCTCGGTCGACGGAAAATAATAGTTGGTGACGACCGGCGAGAAATATAGTCAAGTTACCTAAGCATGACTAGTGGGAAAAGAATTGTCGATGTGCACATTGGTGGGAAAAGTGGGTTATAGGAAAGTTTCCATAAAAAGTTGTTGTGATTGATAATGTGTCTATGATATGAGCATGCCACGTATAGCATGGAACTGGAGGTTGATAATTGAATGAATGTACACATGATCATGCATAAATTATACTGGAATTGTGATTATGTGATTGATTTCCCAAAAATATGTTTTGCAAAGTGATTATTATTCTAAAAGAACCACTCACTGGGCTTAGTAGCTCACACTCCCCACACTCTTCCAAATGTTTTCTTATACCCCCTTCTCCCCCCCCAGGTAGCAAAGTGGAGCATTCAGGAAGGAGTCTACTAACCATTAACACACCAGGAATTGGTAAATTCTTAGGGCACGGCTCGGATCATGTAATAAAGAATATAGGAAATTGAACTATGTATATGGAAGTTAGATAGAGTGTTGTAAACATGTTGAAGTATTTAATAGATAGAGGGAAATGTTAAATTTAGATGTTGTCTTGGAATACGACTAGTGTACCCTCACACTCCCTTTCAGGTCTTGGGGGCTAAGGCTAGGGAGGGGGTGTGACATAAGTGCAGCAGGGCTAGTAACTGCTACCATCACATCTTCTTCCAGGTTACGAGGGTAATCTAGGAGGGGGTGTGACACATTAGAAGATAAACTATCCCAAATACTTGACAGAAAAGAAGAAGGTCAAGCAAGGTAAATGTGATTTACTTGTATTCAGACTTGTTTAGTGGAGAATGATGATTCAGCCTAGATAATTGATTCAAGTGCCACTAACCATGTTTGTTCTTCATTTTAGGGAATTAGTTCTTGGCGGCAACTGGAAGCTGAGGAGATGACGATGCGTGTTGGAACTGGGTATGTCGTCTCAACTGTGGCAGTGAGAGGACTTTGACTTACTTTACATAATAGATATATTTTATTAGAAAATGTATTTGTTGTTCCTAAATTAAAGAGGAACTTAATTTCTGTAAAGTGTATGATTGAACAAAACTATTTTGTACATTTCACTGTAAATAAAGCGTTTATTTTCAAGAATGGTATAGTTATTTGTTCTGCTAAGTTGGAAAATAATTTATAAGTGCTAAGACTATTAGCAACTAAAACCCTCCTATATACTGAAATGTTTAAAACTGTAGTAACTAAAAGACTTAAAATTTCTCCTAAAGAAAATTCCCGACTTTGGCACCTAAGGTTAGGACACATCAGTTTTAATGGGATTGAGAGATTAGTTAAGAATGGACTTCTAAGAGAGTTAGAAGAAAATTCTTTATCTGTGTGTGAGTCATGCTGTGAAGACAAAATGACTAAAATATCTTTTACTGGAAAAGGTCATAGGGCCAAAGAACCCTTAGAGCTTGTACATTCAGATCTTTGTGGTTGATGAATGTTAGAGCAAGAGGAGGGTTTGAATATTTCATCACTTTTACTGATGATTATTCAAGATATGAGTATGTTTATTTAATGCAATAGAAGTCTGAAGCTTTTGAAAAGTTCAAAGAGTTTAAGGCTGAAGTTGAAAATGCATTAAATAAAACAATTAAAACATTTCAATATGATCGGGGTGGAAAGTTTTTGGATCTTACATTCTAGAACTATTTTATAGAACATGGAAATGTATCCCACCTTTGCACAATGGTGTATCGGAAAGTGAGGAATCGAACCCTATTGAACATGGTTCGATCTAGATGAGTTATGCTTCCCTACCAGACTTGTTTTGAGGTTATGCAGTACAGACTACAACTTATATTTTGAACTGTGTTTCATCCAAGTTTGTTACGAGAACACCTTTGGAATTATGGAATGGTTGTAAAGCTACTTTGCACCATTTCAAGATCTAAGGTTTCCTAACACATGTGCTTGAAGCAAATCCTAAGAAATTAGAACCTCATTCAAAATTATGCCTATTTGTAGGTTACCCTCAAGGAACAAGAGGTGGTTACTTTCATGATCTTAAATAAAATAAAGTGTTGAGGGAGCATAAACCCCGCAGTAAGATTGTGTTGAATGTGATAGAGTAAACTAACATAGAAGAAATCAGAACCAATAAGTGATGCATTATTTTATGAGGTGCAATTATGGATGAAATGCGATGATGAAAATGTATTGGGCAATCAAGTTTTCTAAGTGGAATCCGAGTGTAAACCCCACTGAGTTTCCTGGTAAGTCCAGGGTCGAACTCAGAGACTTGGGAAAACAATATGCGGTGGTAATTCTCAGGAAGACTTTGCGATAACCAGTAACTTAAATAGTTGTTGGTGTTTGTTGGCTGTAGTAATAAATTAAATAAATGCAGCGGATTCGAGAAAGTGTGATTATGTGATAGATGCATTGAGTATGTGGAGGAACGGGTTGAGAAGGTCTTTAGCTAGCATTTCCTGGGAATGCATCAGACTATGCGATCCTGCTACACTCATGCAACAGCAAATCATTTTTCAATGAAAATGCGGTGCTCCTAAGTCTAGGACACATGTGTTGAATGCAAAAATGTCCATAGAGCTTATTCCTAAGTCTCTACTCTTTTCCTATGCGATGATGCAAGTTGCACACAAAGACAAGGTGACTTGTACACAATCATATCCTATCTCTAGGATGCATGCGATGCATTAATAGCAAACATTGTTTATTCTTAAGCTTCTATCTCTTGATTATGTGTTCTAACCTGACTCTCCCGAGCCTAGATTCTAACCTGACTTTTCCAAGCCTAGATTCTATCCTTAGACTACCCTCCCGAGTATCTCTAATAGACGAAATAAGCATACATAATACAAGATAATCGCATAGAATGAATATCCCCAGTTATGCTAGCTAAATGCTTCTCAACCCATTCAACAGATTTAGCTACTCATGCATAATAAACAGAGAGTGAACAGATATAGAGAAGTGAATTCCATTTCTATAACTGTGTTTGAATACAAAATAACAATGAAAGATAAAGGTAGAGAGCCTGATAGCAATCCTTTGTTGCCCAAGGCTTTTACACTGGCAACTCTATTCGATTCAAAAGATATTCCTACTTCCGCAGAAGCTGGCCCTCTCTCTGATCTTGATGCTTCTGGCACTCTCCCAAGCTCACCGAAACGATCTATCGACACAACCTCTTTCTCTCTCTTCCACCTTAAAATAAAAGAAAATCTAAGAACAAGGCTAAACTATCTAAAGGAAAATTATCTAAGTCTCCAAACTTGCTGAACTGGCTTAACCGAACCCCTTTTCTAAAGGATGCCTTCGGTATTTATAGAGCTTCAGAGTGAAAAGCGGCTTCTCTCTTATCATTGCACAGATGGGAAGGCTTTAATTCTCTGACTGATGCGCCAAATATTTGTCACCGAAAAGCTGAGTGTACTTGTTATCGTTAGCGGCTTGTCAACTTAATTCGAATTCAACTGTCATCAGCTTTCTGTCCCATCGTGATTAATTATGCTTTTCACCCAGATGCGCCCACCAAGTTGTGTCGGCTCTATGTGGCAATCCTTCTTGGGCAGATGTTTGCGAACACCAATCACCGTAAAGCCTTGCGGTAATGCTGCGCTCGACCATTGATTTCATGTGATCGCACTTTTCGCCCTGCGTTAAAAATTCCAAAGTTAACTGTTCTAATGCTATGAACGCATGCGACCGCAATATTATGAACTTAATTCTTTTTGGACGCAATCTAACATATTTTATCAATGCAAACCTTCATTGTTTAATAACTCAGTACTGTAATAATGTGCAATTCTGCCCGCTATCAATAAGCACTCTAATTACACTTAATTTTAGTTTAAAAGCATGCATTGAAACTAATTTCAAAGGAGAGGGTTTCAAGAACACAATACTTTTGTTGAAACTCAGCAATTCCAGCTTCTCTCAACGAATTGGATCTCCAAATTGATAGAGGACCATCACAATGATCTTCTCTACTATCCTCTAACTTGGATTGAGAGGTGGAATCTCTGAATCATCTCAATTAGGTGAAGGGAAAGAGAAGGGTCTAGGAGAAAATGCAGAAATTTGGAATATACTTTGCATGAACCTCTCTAATTTCAAATTTTGGAGTATTTATCAATCTAACTCGTGTAGGCATTCTCTTAATTAGAAACTTGACACCTTGAGCTACATGATTTATTGGGCTTAGGTGTTAGGAAATGGATTAATCCACCTCAATTAGCTTGAAAATGTTGGAGAAATCCATTATGAATTGAAAATCAATTTTAAATTTCTTTTTCTTTTTCAATTTTCGTTTAATTTTCAACAAAATTAAACTTAGTTAAAAAACCAAATCTGAATTTAAATTTAAAAAGAAAAGGTTGTATTTAAATAATTAATTAAATAAATAATAATTTAATATCAAATATTAAATTAATTAAATACCAAATTGATACATGAATCCTATTCGTGTAATCTAATATTTAAATCAATATTTAAATATTATAATCTCTCAGATTACGTTTAATTATATCAAATATACTTATCTAAACCCTAAATTGAATTTGCATACTTTAAATTCTAAACCCTAATTACGATTTTAAATATTTCAAATCCACTCAATTCACTAATCCAAGATATAATTTTACGAGCTAATAGAGGAACCTTATGAATCTACAGATCATGAGCTCCAACGATTTAAGATTAATTGGCTAAACACTTTAGACTGAATTAATCAATATTCGTTAACTATCGAGGCACACCACTATAGCTCGATAGTTGCACTCTCCTCACTGTAGATATATTTCTGTCCATTTTAACCATAAACAGTAAGTCGATCCTTCATAGGTCGTTCATATTTATAGCTAGGTCAAAATTACCATTTTACCCCTATAAACACATCTTGCTCATTAAGCTCTCACTGAACCTTTATTGAACAATTGGTTTATAGTTCAACTAATAAACCATGACCCACTCGATCATGAGAGGTCGGGGCCTCGTTGTTCAGGATCAAGAATAAATACTTTAGAGAACAACTTATCTGTTAACCCTAAATTGGGTAGGAGTGAATTCCATCTTGCAGGACTATGTTCCCAACTATCTATTTGGTCCTATCTCCAAAATGGGAGGTTGATTTAGCAGTGCTATTAGACTACTCTCACCTATGCAGATCAAAGGATAATCCTAAATAAACGGGAGTTCATAGTTAGCACAAGATTAAGACGAGTTATCCTAGGTCATCAAATTTGAAATAGTCAGTTTTAACTGTAAACGATGATTATAAGAAAAAGTGACTATTTCGAGGTCCGGTCTTATGCAAACATCCTTTGCATAGAATGCTTCCACTTACATGTGTCCACATGAATGATTTACGGATCACATAATTTGTATCAGTATACAAAGTGGGTTGTATCTAATAGTGTTACCAAGATGAGGTACCCAATCCCATCCATATACTTATACACTATTTTGGCTATATACTAAAACTTGATCCACTTTTATGTCTCCACATAAAGTTAAAGTATTCATATTATAGCCTTGGATTTGTTTATTGGATTTTTATGATAAAATGCAATATAAATAACTTTTTATTGAATGAAAAAAGCTCAATAATACTTTTATTGATAAATAGAATATGTTTCTAACAATTACAAACTGTAAGTTTTATGACATTCTCAACAATCTCCCACTTGGACTAATACTTCAGTGAGTTACAAATATATACAAATATATAATGTTTACAATGTTGAGAAAATAGAGAGAAAATACAATAAACTAAGGCATCTATATACCCTTGGCATTCTACCACTTGCCCTTGATTATGAAGCTCGAAGTCCTAGTCTGACCAGGTGGCTCGCGAACACTTTAGCCGAGAGAGCCTTCATAAATGGATCGACAAGATTATCTTTTGAGGCTATCTTCGTGACTATCACGTCTCCTTCCTATAATATCTCTCTGATGAGATGGTACTTTCTTTCGATGTGTTTTCCGCATTTGTGTCTTTTCGGTTCCTTTAAATTGGCAACTGCTCCACTGCTATTGCAATACAGGGTGATAGGCAGATGCATATTTGAAACTACTTCCAAATCCATCAGGAACATGCATAGCCACACTGCTTCTTTAGCTGCTTCACATGTAGCTACATATTCATCTTCCATCGTGGAGTCAGCTACAACTCTGTCTGATGCTTCTCCACACTATAGCTCCTCCGTTAAGAGTAAAAACTAATCTTAAAGTAGATTTCCTAGAATCTATATTAGTATGAAAATCAGAATCAGTGTATCCCATAAGGATCAAATCCTTAGACCCATACACGAGCATATAGTCCATCGTTCTCCGAAGATACTTGAAGATGTTCTTGATAGTCGTCCAATGACCATGTCCACGGTTAGACTGGAACCTACTGACAATTCTAATTGCAAAGCATATGTTGGGGCGTGCACACAACATGGCATACATCAGGCTCCCTACTGCTGATGCATATGGAGTTCTTTTCATTTCCTCAACTTCTTGAGGTGTCTTAGGACACTGTTCCTTTGACAAATGAACTTCATGTCTAAAAGGTAACATACTCTTTTTGGAATTTTGCATATTCTACCATGATAACATCTTGTCAATATAAGATGCTTGAGATAGTATTAGACTTCTATTATTGAAATTATGAACAATTTGGATCACAAGAATATACCGAGCATCTCCTAAGTATTTCATTTGGAATTGTGATGGTAGCCATCTCTTTATATCAGCAAGGAAACTTGACTATAGTTTTGTTGACTATCTTCTTGTAAACACAAGGTTTGTCAACCTTCTGTTCAAAGCCATAAGATTTTATCGTAATATCAAACATTATATTTCAGGATCTAGATGCTTGTTTTAATCCATAAATTGACCTTTTAAGCGTACAAACTTTTTGTTCTTGACCCTGTTCAATAAACCCTTCTAGTTGAGACATGAAAATATTTTCATCAAGATGGTCATTTAAAAAGGCTGTCTTAACATCCATCAACCATATTTCATCGTCATAATATGCAGCAATGGACAAAAATATTCTTATAAATTTTATCATGGCAACAGGACAGAAGGTTTCTTCATAGTCTACACCCTCTCTTTGGGTAAAACTTTTTGTCACAAGTCTAGCTTTATAGGTTTGCAGCTTGCCAATTTGGTCTCATTTTCTCTTGTAGATCCATTTGCAACCAATAGGTTTAACCCCAACTGGTTGATCTACAAGTTCCCAGACATACTTGAAGTACATTGACTCCATTTATAGGTCTGGCTTAAGTCCATCGATCTCTATCTACATCTTCCATTGCCTATTTAAAAGGTAATGGATCCTCTAAGTCGTCATCAAGTATGATGACATGAGTTTCTGCTAAACCCATGTATCGATCGGGTTGACGTACAACCTTCCTACTATGTCGAGGAATTCTCAACTCTTGAGAAGCATATGGAGCAACAACTGTTGTTGATGGACCAATTTGATCAACAACTTTTGTCGATCTATTTGTAGTTTCTCTGCTTATTTCACTCAATACTAATTTACTACGAGGTTGATAACTCCTAATATGATCTTCTTCTAAGAATGTAGCATTTGTCGATACAAATACTATCTTCTTAGGATCATAAAATAGTCCACATTTTGTTTCTTTTTGGTATCTTACAAATAGGCATAATTTTGAACGTCATTCCAACTTCTTGGGGTTTTGCACCAACACGTGTGTCAGGCATCCACAGATTCTAAAGTGACGTAAACTACCTTTAAGTCCTCTCCATAACTCATACGATGTTTCAGAAACACTTTTTGAGGGAACCATGATCAAAATATGTACAGCAGTCTGTACTGTATACCCCCAAAAGGATTGACATAGTTGATCATAACTCATCTTCGAACGAACCATGTCCAACAAGGTTTGATTTCTCCTTTTTGCAACACCATTCTGTTGTGGTATTTCAAGTGCTCTAGGTTGGGATTGAATTTCATGGTCTACTAGATAGTTCTAGAATTGTAAATCCATATACTCACTACCTCGATCTGGTCAAAGTGTTTTGATTCTTTTATCTAATAAGTTTTCAACTTCTATCTTAAATTCTTTGAACTTTTCAAAGAGTTTCATACTTGTGACTCATTAAGTAAATATAGTCATATCTTGAATAATCATCAACAAAATTGACGAAATATTCATATCCTCCTCGAGCTTTCACATTCATCGAACCACAAAGGTTTGAATGGATGAGTTCTAGAGGTTCTTTGGCTCTAAGAACTTTTCATGTAAAAGATCTTTTGGTCATTTTACCCTCAAGACATGATTCACATGGAGGTAATGATCTGTCTTCTAACTGATTTAGATGCCTATTTTTTATCAACCACTCAGTCCTGTTGAGATTTATGTGAACAAGTCGTAGGTGCCAAAGATAGGCATTGGGAGAAATATTCCATTTTTTATTTTGAGTTTCTACCATTTTAAACATCTCTATATTTAAAATGGTTTTTGCGTCAGTTATTTTTAACACATACAAGTTATTTTCGAGTTTAACAGAACAAATATGAACACTTCTTGAACTAATGAACCCTTCATTGATATCAAAAGTTATTTTGTACATATTTTCTAGTAAACAAGAAACGGAGATTAAGTTCCTTTTCATTTTGGATACATAATATACATTCTCAAGCAAAATATAAGAATCTCCAAAATATAACTTGACGTCTCCCATTGCTTCTGCTGAAATGACTTCACTCGTTTGCACCTTGAAAGTCATTTCATTCTTTGAAAGCTGAGTCCAAGAACTAGTTTCCTGAAGATAAGTGCAAATATGGTTAGCGGTGCCTGAATCTAATATCTAGGTTAAGTGAGAAATTTCCACTAAACACGTTTCAATTACAAGTAAATCTGATTTACCTTGTTTTGTCTTTTCAGCTCTCTTTTCAGTAAGATACTGCGGGCAATTGTGTTTCCAATGCCCGTCTTCATTGTAATGGATACATTTTCCTTTTGGTGCTTTATTTTTGTTGTTCTTAGCAGGGGTTTTCTTCTTCCCTTTTTCTTTTTTCTTCATCTGGGTACTCTTATTCTTTGAAGAAGAAACAAAATTCTTTTTCTCTGAAAGTTTCGTTCCAGAGGAAGATTTCAGAGATTTCTTTTGTGAAACAACATTTGCTTCATTTTCTTTATTTTTCATCAAGGATTGATAAGTCTATAGTTCATTCAGAATAGTGGTCAAATCGTAATCAACCTTATTCATTACTACATTAGTACGAAACGTCAGAAATCTCTTCGAAAGAGATTCCATTATCATACTAACTTGACTCCTTTCATCTATGACAACGCCATGAGCTTCTGCAATGTTGAAATGGACCATCATGTCCAGGACATGTTCTCTAACAGAAGCCCCTTCTTTCATGCAGGAGTTGTAGATGTATTTTATAGCTTCATGTCGTACCGAGGAAGACGGTTGCCCGAACATCTCTTGCAACAACGCCACGATCTCACGTGCAATGACCATGGCTTCATGCTTCTTATTGAGCACATCGGATATCCTAGCTAAGATATAGGCTTTGACCTTCTCATTAGCTTGAACTCATTTGTCATAGGCTTCCCCAACATTTAGATTAGCATCTGAACTGGAAATAGGTGGATATTCCCCCATTAAAACAAACCTCAAATTATCAACGACTAGTATTGTATTTATATTTGACTTCCAGTTTAAGTACCCTTCTGCATTGAATATATAGGAAGTTAGTAGTTATATAATCGAGTTCGACATTACTAAATAATAAACAAATTCTATTAGATTTATGTATCTAAATCCAATTTTAGCAAAAGTAATAAAGTACCCATATTTCTTTATTTATTTGCAACGATACTTAGTGAGTTAGAATAGATGCTATCGAGGGGAAGTCAAACACTCCTTCTGTTGGGTTGTATGTCCTGAAACTCGTAGTTTATAAAGTTAAACATATTCTATTATCAATAAAGATGTTATTCAATATTACTTCGATAAAGTTGTTATTGAATCTATAAATTGCACTTATAAAGTCTAAATCCAATAAACTAAGATTCATGACTATTATATGAATACTTGAACTTTATGTGGAGACGTAAAAGTGGATTAGGTTCAAGTAAATAGTCAAAATGATCTATAGTATACGAATAAGGTTGGGTGTCTTATTCTGGTAACACTATCTGATGTGGCCCACTCTGTAGTTGTTACAAGTTTTTATAACGGTGCTACAAACGAAGTGATCCTGATTCGTTCATTTATTGACATGAGGAGTGGGGGCATCCTATGCAATCAGTTTGCGTAAGATCGGACCAAGAAGTAAGTCACTTTAAAACGTTGTTTATTATTTAAGACTGACTATTTCGCTTAGATGACCTAGGTAACTCAATCTTAATCCTGAACTAATTATGAACTCCTGTTTATTCAGGATTATCATTAGATTTGCATAGGTGAGGTTGGCGTGCTGACTCAATAAGCCTCCCATTTCAGGGGTAAAACCGGGTAGATAGTTGGGGACATAGGGTACAATAAGGAATTCACGCCTGCCCGATTTAGGGATTCGGTTTAGTGATTAGATCACAAACCAATTGTTCATTAGGGGATCAGTGGAACTTAAGAAGTAATATCAGGGGTAAAACAGCATATTGACCCTACTGTTATTACCAAAAACCTATGAAGGGTCGACTTACTAGTTATGGTTATATCATGTGGACTCAAATATATCTACAGTGAGGAGAATGCAACTATCAAGCTATAGTGGTGTAATTTGATTGATAACAAATACTGATTAATTTGGTCTAGAGAGTTTTAGCCAATTAATCTCAAATCGGTAGAGCTCATGATCTGTAGGTCCATAAGGTCCCTCTACTAGCTCTAAAACACAAACACTTTGAATTAATATATTGAGTGAATTTAGAATGATATCAATTTGAATTGTTCAAATTGAATTTTAGTTCGAAAATATTCAAATTGAAATTAAGGTTTGAATTTGAATAGTTCAAAATTCAAATTAGGATTTGTATAATTATATTTGATATAATTAATTAACGTTTAATTTATTGAAACTAAACAGAATTGGGGAGTTTATAATATTTAAATATTGTTTAAATATTAATTACATGAATAGGATTCATGTTTAAAATTAAATGTGTGATTAATTTAATATTTGATATTAAATTGTTGTTTAATTAATAAAAAAATCGAATTAATTTTCACTTTCAATTCAATTTGAGAAACTGAATTTTTATATTTTGAATTTAATTAATTATGAATTAATTAAATTAAATTTTAGTTAATTTTATAATTAATTAGATTTTTTTTTAAATAACAAAATTGAAAATTGGTGGAGTTAGTGGAAAAATCTACAAAACTCCAATTAGGAGGTCTATCACCTCCAATTACACACCTTGCCCACTGAATTTCAGATGATTGAAGTGTCAATGTTCCTGAACTTCAGTGCTTGCATGTGAATCAAATATAAAACCACTTCAATTTGAAGATGTGATCAAGGTTTTTGCAACTGGAAAAGTTCTTAGGAAAACTTAGGAAAACCCGATCCCTATCTGATACAGTGGAGTGAGGGAAACCATGGTGACGTACCACCTCCTTGATAAAAATCGTGGATACTGTTTTGGCCGAGTAGGGGTGACTCAGAGTTGTAAAGTGTGCATACTTAACCTATCCACCACAACCAAAATCACCTCGAATCCCATTGAACGAGACAACCCTTCCACAAAGTCCATCGATATATCTTCCCACATTCGGTTTGGAATGGGCAACGACTGTAACAGCCCAGCTGGAGACAAAGCTCGCTGACAGACATCACATTGAGCCACATAGTGCTTCACATCTGATCGCATACCTTCCCAAAAAAATTCGGCCACTATCCTCTTGTAAGTCTTCAAGTATCCCGAATGACCTCCCACAATGGATTTGTGAAATGTGTGAAGTATGGTCGGAATCAGACTTGATGAACGGGCAAGACTAACCTCCCCTTGCAAAAGGGTCTTCCCCTATGCACTGAATAGTTGGGAGCCATCTCTTCCCCTCGAATCACCTTGTTAAATGCCTCTCAACTTCTCATCTTCTTGAACTTCTCTGTCAACCACCAACAAGTCAATCAATGAAGGAACCGTAATCACATTCAGCTGAGCATCGTTGGGATCCTGGACAACGCATCCACCACCTTGTTCTCCGGTCCAACCCGATATCTGATCTCAAAATCGTGACCCACTTTTGCACTCCTGGAGGGTGTCCCTCTATTCCAGAATGTATCTCAGAGCCTTCTGATCCGTGTACACAATGAATCGGTGGACTAACTAATAATGGCGCCATTTCTCCACGACCAAAACGATAGCCATCAATTCCCTCTCATAAACTGACTTTTCTCGACCTGAGGCTATAAGGGCTTGACTGAAGTACGCAATGGAGCACCGGTTCTGTGACAAAATTGCTCCAAGGCTGATACTTGATGCGTCTGTTTCAATGTCAAATGGGAGGTTGAAGTTTGGTAATGCTAACACCGGGAGTGTCATCATTGCTGCCTTTAAAGCTTCAAAGGCTCGGGTGACATCCTCAGTCCAATCGAACCCATTCTTCTTTATCAATTTCGTGAGTGGGCCAACAATTGACCCATAGTTGGCCACAAAGCAACGGTAATAGCCCGTGAGGCCCAGAAAACCTCTCAATTCCTTGTCGTTCCTCAGACACAGTCATTCTATCATAGCCTTAATCTTCCCTTCATCTGCCTCGACCCCCTTCACCGAAACCCAATGGCCCAAATATTCAATCCAAGTCTTGGCAAACTGACACTTCTTCTGATTGGCATATAGACTCTGCTCACGTAAGGGTTGGAAAACTATCATTAATGTGTTCCAAATGGGAGACCATGTCCCTACTGTAAATCAAGATATCATCAAAAAAGACCAAAATAAATTTTCGAAGGTAAGGACGAAAAACCTTATTCATAAGGGCTTGGAAAGCTGCAAGGGTGTTGGTAAGGCCGAATGGCATAACAAAAAACTAATAGTGCCCCTCATGAGTCTGAAACGCGATTTTGGGTATGTTCTCTTGTCGTACCCATATCTAGTGGTAACTGGACTTTAAGTCGAGCTTCGAGAACACCCTGGCCCTATACAATTTGTCCAAACAGCTCGTCAATCATCGAAATTGGAAATTTGTTAGGTACGGTTGCACAGTTCAATGCCCGATAGTCCACACAGAAACGCCAACTTCCGTCCTTCTTGACTAGGATAACCAGACTGGCAAACGGGCTTAAGCTTGGGCGAATAATACCGGCTTCTATTATCTCGCACCAACCTCTCGATCTCATTCTTCTGTGTGTGAGGGTAACGGTACGACCTCACATTGACTGGGTCAGTACCCGTTTTCAATTGGATCTAGTGATCCACTTGGGGGGTGGGAAGTAGCCCCTTAGACATGTGGAACACGTCCCCCTACTCTTGCTGAAGTTGCTCGATTTTTGGCTGAAGTTCCCCAACAGAGTCACTCATTAACATATCACTATCCCCCCGTGGCACCCCCAACGCTCGACAATTGATCAGAAAACTCTGGTCTTCCAGTTGCCACGATTTCACCATCATTTTCAGGGTTACTTCCATCCTTGCTAGAGTTGGGTCCCCTTAAGATCACTTTCGTTTCCCCGACCTTGAAGGTTATCGTCAGTGATGCATTATTTTATGCGGTGAAATAATGGAATGAATTACAGTGATGGGAATGCGTTGTGCAACAAGTTTTCTCAGCAGAATCCAAGTATAAATCCTACTGAGTTTCCTGACAAGTCCAAGGTCGAATTTCAAGGACTAAGGAAAATGGTATGCGGTGATAATTTTTAAGAAGACGCGGTAACCAATAAATCAAATAGTTGTTTTTGGGTTGTTGTTTGCGGTATAAAATAAATGTATGTGGCAGAGTTAAGAAAAGAGTTGATAATACGGAAGATGCGATGAATATGCAGGGAACGGGTTGAGAAATGGTTCAGCTAACACTTCCTAGGATGCGTTCATGTTATGCGATCATGCAACACACATACAATAGTGATAACTTGTAGAAATACAAGTTGTTTATGTTGTTTTATTTAGATAATGCAGCAAAAAAAAGGGAAAGTTGCGTCGATAGTATAAGAATTGGCTGAGAAATACGAAAATTATAAAATGTCGTGAACGCATCCACTAACCCCATTGCGATGGAAAAATAGAATGTTTCAGTCTCTGTTTTGCAGGAAATAGGTCACCACATGCGTTAATGGCTCGAGGACAAAATATACAACGCATCTATATCGCATGCGTCAATCGATCAAGAACGAAGAAATGATCAACACAATGACGGCGCATGCGACGATCGATCATGGACTCTAGCAATCAACGCATTTCAACCGCACGCGATAATCAAAACAACAACACTGCATGTGGCGATCGATCGAAGATGTGAAGAGGAACGCATTCGCAGACGATTCTGACAAGTGTACAGCTTTCTATTGTACGATTCTAACAGATTGATCGTGGAGCAGAAAGGACTTTTCCATTATGTCATGGTAGGAATTATCAGAATTACACAGTGGGACCATCAATACGAAGAGCCAAGGTCTTGTCTATAAATAGCATCCTTGAATTCATTGCAAAGGAGGCTGGTCTGAAGAGACTTTACAGAGAAAATGTGAGAGAACGACGAGACAAGGCTGAAAAGTGAGTCTCCGAGCAAGAAATCCTTCCGATTCCCGAAGCTGAAGCTCTGTGCAGAAGGGTCACTTCTACCGGGAAAGTAAGCCTGAGAGGGAAGCTTTCCTCTCCACTTCATCCATACGCCGGCAAGCACAATGTCTCTGATCGGGATCTGCGTTAGCAAATGATGTTCTTGTGAAAACTATGATTTATGAGATCAAGATTTCAGTAAGCATGTTTTATGAAAATGTTTTCCTATCAGGTATTTTCAGCTCAATACTGAAGTACAAAGAGAAGGTATCCGAGCTATAATACCTAGTTATGATTCTGGTATTGAAGTACTTAGAGAAGGTATCAAAATAATTCACTCAGTTCAGTGATAAGCAGTGGTACCCTGCTTCAGTTATGATCCTTGACGTCAAGATCCAGTTTGCTCTATGTGCACGTATGACAGTTAATCAGTTTAGTAAGACTGAACCACGAGGGTTCTTTCCTAGCATTGGCTGGAAGGTGTTGAACAAAAGGGTTCTCACCCTAGCCCATGCTTATGTTTGAGAGCTTGAACAAAAGGGTTCTCTCTCAGGTGTTGAACAAAAGGGTTCTCACCTCTGCCCAAGCTTATGTTTGAGAGATCGAATAAAAGGGTTCTCTCTTAAACATGATATCTGACGTTGAGAGATCGAGCAAAAAGGTTCTCTCTCAATCGGGAATCAGTTTAGCTATGTTTTCAGATACAATGGTTTTAAAAGTTTTATGTACACGTTGCTTGACATGTTTTAGTTCCAGTATAATGTTTTTTAACTTTCAATTTAAGCATGAGATTTATGTTTTTATTAAGTCACTCACTGGGCGAGTAGCTCATTCTTTCAAATGTTTTTCTTTTCCCAAGTAGTGGTCATCTCCCCAAAGGTTAGCTGTCCTGCTGCTCCGCCACTCAAGGACTCCAATTAAAAGTCCAAAGTCTAGAGAGAAGTTTCAGGTGTTTATTCCGTAAATGTCTGTACATATGTGTTGCTCATATTAGGGACTAGTAAAATATATTGGGACCGCTGAACTCTGTATGTGTTAATATAATGTAATTATGTTGTTGTTGATCCCTGGTGTTCTGAGGTTATTTTTAAAGTTTCATTAGTTTGGTGAATGTTATATATGTACTCCAGGGATCTAAACAGGTTAAGAATGTTAGTTAGGCAGTAAGTGCCACAAAATGGTTGGTAACTACTGTCGTCACATTCACTTCTGGATTAAGAAGGGTAATCTAGGAGGGGGTGTGACAAGGCAGGGTCTTTAGCTCTATTATTGGTGGTTGTTTTAAGGACGGTTGTGTTGTTTTCCTTTCTTCATTTACTATTGGCTCTTCTTCTTGGGTTGCGATCATCTCATCTTCGTTCCACTGATCCTCTGATCCTCTAATGAACAATTGGTTTAAGGTCCAACCTATAAACCGAACCCCTCTCGGGCCAAGGAGAAGGTGGGGCCCCTTGTTCAAGACCTGGATTCAGTACTAAAGGGAACAACGTATCTACTATCCTTATAACAAGTAGGGGTGAATTTCGTCTTGCATCCTATATTTTCAGCTATCTACCTGATCTTACCTCTGAAATGAGAGGCTTATTAGGCCAGCGATAATGAGCTACTCTCACCTATGCAGATCTAAGGATAATTCCGAGTGAACAGGAATTCATAGTTAGCTCAAGATTAAGATTAAGTTACCTAGGTCATCAATTAACGAAATGGTCAATTTTATACATAAAACGGCATTTAGAACACAAAAAGTGACTATTTCATAGTTCAGTCTTGTAAACTCTTTACATAGGATGTCCCCACTTTCATGTCTCCACATGAACGGTTTAGGATCACATCGTTTGTACAAACTACAAAATGGGTCGCATCCATAGTGTCCCCAGAATAAGACGCCCAACCTTATTCATATACTATAGACTATTTTAACTATATATTTAAACTTGATCCACATTTATGTCACTACATAAAGTTCAAACTTAAACTTAATAGCCTCGGAGCCTTAGTTTATTGGATTCATGAATATAGAATTTAATTTTACTAAAGATTTTCAATAACAGTTTTATTGAACAAGAATATGATATTACAAACTACGAGTTTTAGGACATAAAATCTAACAAACATTCCAACCTCCAACGGATGATCAGACAAAAAGAGTAAACCAATGCTTAGAGACCTATTTGAGATGTTTTTGTAATGAGCAACCATCAAAGTGAAGTAAGTGGATATCATGGGTTGAAATTTGGTATAACACCACTTTCCATTCCTCGATTAAGTCCACCCCATATCAGGCAGTGTTTAGGAGAAAGCCTCCACCCTTAGTATTGTACAGGGAGAAGAAAACTTCAAACGATTTGGTAGAACAACAATTGATGGCTAGAGATGCAGCCTTGAATGCTTTAAAAGAACACTTGGTGGTTTCCAGGAACAAAATGAAGAAACAAACTGATTTATACAAGAGAGAGCTGCATTTTGAGGTAGGAGATGAAGTATTCTTGAAGCTTCGACCTTATAGACAACATTCCTTAGCAAGGAAACGATGTGAAAAATTAGCCCCAAAGTTCTATGGTCCTTACTGAGTGTTGAAACAAATTGGGGAGGTGGCTTATAAGTTGGAATTACCACCAGAGGCTAACATACACAACATGTTCCATATCTCCCAATTGAAAAAGAAATTGGGCGAGAAAGTCCAAGTGCAACAGCACCCTCCAACCTTGACCGAAGAGTTCGAATCGAAGATGGTACCGAAATTGATTCTGGGAATACGCTGGAATAAGGAGTTGGCTGCAAATGAATGGTTAGTGAAATAGAAGGGCTTACTAGAAAGTGAAGCGGCATGGGAATTGGTGTATTTGATGAAGGAACAATTTCCTCAACTCCACCCTGAGGACAAGGTGTGTTTCGAGGAGGGCGGTATTGTTGAACCCCCAAACATACATACCTATAAGAGGAAGGGTAGAAGGAGAATTACACCAAAGATTGTGGAAGGAGGAAATAACCGTGAGGAGGGAAGGGAATGACGGAGGGGATCACGAGGTTGTACTATAAACAGAAAGGAGGAAGGCTCAGTAGGCAAGGAATATTTTAGGGAAAAGCCTAGCAGCTTTTGGAAGGAGAGATCGCTAGCCCTCTCCAATTGGCCGGTTTAGTGTTTTCCATTCTTGTGTCATCTTTTTTATTTCTCTGTTTCGTACTTTTCCTTTTCAGTGTATGCTTTTGCTTTCCTTGATTTCATTAGACATCGTAATAGAGAGAGTGTTGCTCTGTTTTGGCTACTTTCTCTTTTGTCCTTGTGTTGTTGGGTTTTACTGAGTGCAGGAAAGTAGATACCGAACAACTTCATCAACTCTCACTCTTGTCACTTTTATGTTGAATAGATAAAAAGACAGAAAATAAAAATCAATTATGATAATACCTTTCTTTCCCAATAAAATGGAGAGACTAAGAAACATGGGTCATTATATATGCGTGTTCTTTTAGAAACAAGAAATAGGAATGTTGTTGAACAAACCTTGACAACCAACGATATTATCCAATAAGTTTGCATTAAACTAGAAGCCATAAAAAGACAGTCAAATTGAACCCATTGAAGAGCGAAGTCAATCACCTGGTAGATTGCCCATCGAGATTGCCCGATCTATGTTATCCACTCTTCGTTGTATAGTTCTTAAGATGGAATTCAGTGACAAAACTCTCTTTCTTACATTAGAAATCCTTGAG
Organism: Benincasa hispida; assembly: GCF_009727055.1. Taxonomy (NCBI): domain Eukaryota; kingdom Viridiplantae; phylum Streptophyta; class Magnoliopsida; order Cucurbitales; family Cucurbitaceae; genus Benincasa; species Benincasa hispida. The sequence continues at coordinate 92,425,213 of NC_052357.1, forward strand.
GCATGCTGCATGATGAATGGGAAAGGTGCATCTTCAAGTAATTGATCCAGTTCTGTTAACAGTTAAAATAATAACTTTTCACAACATTGAAAAGGCCATGAAATTCAGAAGCTGCAATTTTTGCATCCAAGCCAAGAAAACGGTAATAATTAGAGAAAATCATTTATGATGTGTAAACTTCCCTTAAACCTGGCAAGTGACAGAATCTTCAAAGCTATACTATAATTAGTTAAGTAAAAGGAAGAAACTCTATTTTACCTGTAGTAAGACGATCAAGGGAAGACGAAAGCTGACTCTGGCTTTTAAGAGTATCATCAGCTTTGGAGTCAAAATCCCTTATGATGTTGATAAGCATGGAAGAGAGCCCATTTGCTAGAGCATTAGAATTACCTAAATTCTTATTTTCACTATCATTTCCTTCCTGGAGATCACCATTGGGACTAATGGAAGTCTCCAATTCAGACAAGACATTGCTTTCCTCATTGGCAGAATAATCGCCATCCAATTTCTCTGGACTGTGCATCTCAGCCAAATTCTAAATGAAGAAAACCCCAAAGTTTATCATTGTATTACCATAAACAAACCATATTTACAAGTTTGATACATATGAGCTCGTTATTTAGCAGCATAATGTAGAATCAATTGTAATGTAACATCGATAATGTGAGGCAAAAAAGAATAAAGTGAAAACAGTTTCTACAATTCCAACATGTAACGAGTATGCCATCTACAAGAGAAAAATCAAAAGCAACACTCATAACTATGACGTGTAAGTCTAGTGGTCGACTGTCCGTGACAGAAAATTTTGAACAAAACAACAAGCTCGCAGCTACTGCAATTGTAGAAAAATAGTCATATAGATTCAATCACAATTATACCTGCTGTAATTTATTAAGAACAAAAAAAAAAAAAAAAAAAAAAAAAAAAAAAAAACAAACAAACAAACAAACAAACAAACAGACAAAAACAAATCTGGGGCTGAAACTGAAACTCCGAAATCTGCAAAAGTTTCCTCGAGATTAACCTCTATTAGAGCATGGAACGGTAAATGAATTTCAGACATAAATCACATCGGAAGTAAACAGGAAATTACCCCACCTACTGTAGTTCTCGGTCTCGCCGAACTTGTGCTATGAATCCAGAAGGATTCGCTAACTGGTTCGTCGTCACTGGCGAATTGTGGGAGACAAAGATCAGAGGGAAAGTTTGTAGCCCAGCTCAGACAAAATGATCTTTGGAATAATATTGTTTCAGTTCTGTCCCGACGTGCGACTCCGGCAAAGATGGAAAAAGGCTCGCCGGCGTGCGACTGCAGCGGTCGAAGGGAGGCGGCGCTCGTGGCTCGGCGAGGCGAGAGAGTGATTGATATCGAGAGACCTGAGTTAGGGTTGAGAGAGAGGATTTCCCTCTTTCTTTCCTTTTTTTTTTTTCTTTTTATTTAGAATCTCAAAATAGAAATTTAAAAAGTCGAGATTAAGTAGGAAGGAAGTTATATGTCATGTTTTCGGATAAAATAATTGTAAATTAATTTTAATTATCTACTAAATATTAAATATTAGTGGATAATAAATTATTATTATTTTATTTATCGACATATTTTACTATAAAAAATTATATCAAAATTGTTTTGTGATATTATATAATTTATAGGATCGAAATTTTGGTCCCTATATTTTGTTGAATCCTCTTAAATAATCTATATGTTTTGTTAAATTCTGCAAAACAACAATGATACTATTTTCTTAATATAAAACATGTTCATAAATACTTTAATAATAATTTATTGTCAACTAATATTTTGTAGGTAACTATTAGTTTACAATTATTTAGATTATAATTCAATTTATGAATTATGCTACCAAACACATGTCTGAAAACGTGAAATACAACTTTGTTTTCAAGAATGAAATACAACTATGTTTTCATTTAATCTATTGTTTTCAAAATCTCTACCAAATAGGGCCTAAAGATGTTGTTTTCAAAATTTGCACTATTTACTCTGTCGTTCGATTTTCACATTTTCGTCTATATAGTTCAAAACTTTAGATGGGTTGGAAGATAGAGGACAATCCTCCGTTAAAACTTGTTTTGAATCATCTTTTGCTAATAATTTATATGTTGAATCGTTATTACCATTAATTAAAGCGGAAGCGAGTATTTTAGAAGAATTCAACATGGTGAAATTTTAAATAAATTATTTTTGGAGGTAGAGTGAAGAATAGAAAATAAATGGAGAAGAACGGTAAAATAGGGCAGAAAAAATTGAGGGGAGAAGGTATTAAATAAAAATTAAGACAATGAGAAAATTAAATGCAAAATCTGAAAAATTGGCTTAAAGTAGCCATTTGTATAATGAAATATATCAAAATAACATAATAGATCGTTTATTAAAGGTCAAATTTGTAAGAAATGAAGCCACCAAATTAATGAGAGAGTTATTTCTTCAAAAAAATTTGAGGAGAGTTATTTATTTATTTATTTTTGAGTTAAAGCTGAAAATTTTAATCAAGATTGACATTTGTGAAATATATATGTGAAAATAAATTTTCTAATACAATTTCTTTTCTTATTCATTAAAAATTAAATATCCAAAAGGACAACCTCACCTTGATTAGCTACAATGATACGCTGGTTTGTTTTGGTAAACAAATTATTGCTGCCTAATAGGCAAACTGCAAACACTTCTCCGCCAATTATCCGTTAAAGATGACTCCAATGAAGAGACCACTTTAATTGAATTGCAACTTACAATACATCTTGTTGATTCCAACATTGTCGGGTTGTATGTACGAAAACTCACAATTTGTAAGCATATTTTATTTTGTAATAAAGATGTTATTTATTAAGAATGTCCTAAAACTCGCCTAATTTTTGTGTTAAAACATTCTATTTATCAGTAAAATATTATTGAGTATCTTATTCAATAAAGTTGTTGATTTTGCATTCTATTATGAAAATCCAATAAACATATCTATGGCTACAATATGAATACTTAAACTTTATGTGGTGACATAAACAGGATCAAGTTAATAGTATATAGCCTAAATAGTCTATAAGTATATGGATGAAATTGGGTATCTCATCCTGGTAACAATATTGGATGTGGCCATTTTGTATAGATAATACAAATGATGTGATACACAGATCATTCATGTAGAGACATGTGAGTGGGAGCATCTTATGCAAAGAGTTTGCATATCGACTAAACCACGAAATAGTCACTTTTCTTTATACGACCGTTTACTGTTAAAACTGACTATTTCATACTTAAGTAACCTAGGATAACTCAATCTTAATCCTGAGCTAGCTATGAACTTCTATTTATTCGGGATTATCCTTTGATCTGCATGGGTGAGAGTAGTTCAACAACACTGCTCAATAAGCCTTTCATTTTGGGGATAAGACTAGATGAATAGCTGGGGACATAACTCTGCAAGATAGAATTCACTCCTACCCATTTTAGAGTTAGCAGATAGGTTGTTCTCTTAAATGCTGATTCCAGGTCTTGAACAATCGGGGCCCCGCCTTCTCATGATAGAGAAGGACATGATTCATAAGTAGAATTATGAATCGAATTGTTCATTAGAGGGTCAGTGGGAACTTAAGGAACAAGATGTATTTATAGGGGTAAAACAGTAATTTTGACCCAGTTATAAATACGAACAACCTGTGAATGATCGATTTACTGATTATATTTTATATGGATAGAAATATATCTACAGTGAGGAGAGTGCAACTATCGAGTTATAGTGGTATGTCTTGATAGTTAACGAATATTAATTAATTCGATTAAAGAGCTTTAATGAATTAATACAGATCGTTGGAGCATATGATCTGTAGGTCCATTAGGTCCCTCTACTAGCTCATCAAATTGGAATAACAATTTGAGTATTGATGTATGAAATTAGGCTTATGAATTTGAAATGTTCAAATTCAATTTTAGGGTTTTTGATTGATTGTACATGATACAATTATAAATGTTTAATTTAATTGAAAGTAAACAAAATTGGAAAATTAGTTAATTTTTAAATTATGATTTCAATATAAATTGATTTATTGGTGATATTGATATTTTATTAATATAATATTTAGATATTAAATTAATATTGTTTTAATTAAAAATCAATTAAAATTATTTTTATTTAATTAATTATTTTTAAATTAATTTAATTAAAAAAGAAAAAAGAAAATGATTTTTGAAATCATTTTAGTTAGTGGATTCACCAAATTCCATTTCTAGTTTATAATGATCTTCAAGCTGGAGTTGTTCTTCATGCAACCATATACATTTGCATAAATTCTTCCTATAAGAAGAAGCTCCATGCATGAAGAATATAGAGAATTCGGTGATATGCTTGCAGAAGTGATAACCTGAAAACCCTACATACTTCCCTTACTTGTTCTTCATCAATTCAACTTGATTTAAGTATTTCCATCACACGTTCCAGCTTGAGCATAGTAAAGAAGATCTCAGTGGTAGTCCTCTCGGTGTTTCAAGCTCTATCTTGGTGGATCTCAGCCGAATTTGTGAAGAAGATCTTCAAAGGTAATATATGTTTCAAACCCTCTTTTGCATATCATATGAATAACATGGTTAAAATTCAAATTAAATGTAGTTCAAGTGCTTATTGATTTTGTAGTCTTCCGTTGCTTGATATTTCATTCTTTTAATTGGTATCAAAGCATGCTTTAAGCACTTAACTATTATTAATTTGAGTCTGGTGGGAGTTTTTTATGAACTGTATGAAATAGTATCCTGATATGGTTTTTTCAGTGTTTTGGCATTTTATTCCTTTCAATTATGTTGTTTCTCTTATAATTGGCTCTTATTTAATGGACTTTAATATGTGTATAAGAGTAATTTCATATGGAGTCATTAGAAGTTGAAATTAGGATGTAATTGAAGAAAGAAGTGAAGGAGGTCGAGCTGCAGATTTCCAGTTCTTCAGCTACTGTTTGAATTTCCAGCGAGATTGGACCCAGTTCGAGCGAGATTTTGAATCAAATTTGAGCGAGATTTCTAGCTCGAGTGAAATTTTGTTGGAGTTTTGAGCAAGATTTCAAGTTCAAACGTGATTTTGAATCAAGTTTGAGCGAGATTTCAAGTTCAAACGAGATTTTGAATCAAGTTTGTGCGAGATTTCAAGCTAGGAGTGAGATTTTGATGGTTTGAGCGCAATGAGCCAGCGAGAGATAAAGTTTTGAATGAGATTCCAACTAGCAGTGAAAGATTAAGTTTGAGCCAGATTTCAACCCAAGTGAGATTTTTGAACCGGTTTTAGAAGATTAGCTGGTTTGACCGGTTTTCTTCAAACTTGACCCGGTTCATTTTCAAAATTATTTTGATTGGCCTAGTTCAGGTGGTTCACATCCAGTTCAAGTATTTTTGGGTCTGGTTTGGAGTTGTTTGAAGCGGTCAAGAAGTGATTTGGAGCTGTCAACTATTTTTTTGTAAAGATTGAGGTTTGTACATGCGATAAAGTAAAGTTGTGCAGTAAAGTAAAGGTGCGATGAAATAAAGTGCGGTAAAATAAACCTAAGCTAACATGATACAAGATACAGGATACATGATACATGATACCGAGATTTAGACTGACTGTGAAGATTATACAAAGAACCGTGTTATGCAGTGGCAAGGCTTTATGTACGAAGCAGAAAGAGAAAAGATAATTAGTACAAACATCGCAAGTCCATTAATTGCGTTAAAGATATGAATAAGGTTCTGTTTTCCCTTGGTGTACACCTCCCGGTGATCGGCCACGTTCCCACATCTCTGTGGCAAAACAGGGATGAACGTAATGAACGCAAGGTTACTTCCATCTCTGGAAGTACTTCTCACTTTAGTTAACGTATTCTTATAACCTTCTCTCGATAGATCAGAATGACATCTTCACTTCTGCTCTCACAGGTGAAGATGACATCTAGCATGCTTTAACTAAACATCTTTATCTCTTTAACATAGATTAATTAACTTGTTTAATTCATAACAATTACCAAGGGATTAAGAAGACATCATGGAGAAAGTAATTTATCGAGGAACGGAAATAGACAGAAAGATGGAGATGAAAATGATCATGACATTTAATTATAAAATCAAGCGTCTGATACATGATGTGAATGATAGAGATTAAGAAAATGGAATACAATTGATGAACAAGAGTTAGAAACAAATACAAAAGAGTGCCAACGTCTTGACACAGATCTGGATGGGAGAATTGTTTGTCGGCGTATGGAGTGAACAGAAGGATGAGCTTCCCTCTCAGGCTTGCTCAACCGGTAGAAGGGATCTAGGTACAAAGCTTCACGGTGGGGATTTAGCAGATTTGCGCCGAGACTCACCTCTCGGCCTTGTCTCTTTAATTTTCCCAGATCTTCTCCGATCAGCACTCAGATCAGCCTCTCTCTCAATATAAGTATCAAAATAGCCTCGTATTAAGTATGTTTTTCAGTGAATTCTCTGAGGGTATTTATAGATGAAGACTTTGACTCTCTGTTGTGTGGTCCCCACTTCATTGTTATGGAAATTCCGGAAATGGTGGAATAAATATTCCTTCTGTTATGCAATTGTAATGCTGGATTTATGTGATGATATGCAGTGATGCACACAAGATAGAAGCTCATGTCCCCATAACCAGTTCCCCGGCAACGGCGTCATAAACTTGTAACACTGAAATTGAGATATACATTGCGCGCACAGTTGCTCGTGTAATATGTTATGTGTTGTCACAAGTTTCCTTGTGTTGGAACCAAGTATAATTCCACCGCAAGTTTCTCGGTGTGATCCAAGGTCGAACATAGGGACTGTTTGAGGTTATTGCGTTATGTTCATGATACATGCAACCAGGTTTTTCAATCTTTTAAAAGTAAGGTTTGTACAAGTATTAAAAATGCATTAAAGTAAAGGAAAACAGTAAAAATGTGATAATAAAATAAAGTGCAGTAAACCTAAGCTAAGATGGTACAAGATACAGGCTTCATGATACAAGATACTGAGGTTAAAGCTGGCTGTGAAGATTATACAAAGATCATGTAATGCGACGGCAAGTCTTATATATGAAGTAGAAAGAGAAAAGATAACTAATGTAAACATCGTAAGTTCTTAATTGCCTTGAAGTGATAAGTACGGTTCCATTTTTCCCTTGGTGTACACCTTTCAGTGATCAGCCGCAGTGGTACAAACAAAGACGAACGTAATGAACGCAAGGTTACTTCCATGTCTGGAAGTACTACTCGCTCTAGTTAACACATTCTGCTCTCACAGGTGAAGATGCCGTCTAGCATGCCTTAGTTAAACATAATCATCTCTTTAACACAGGTTAAGTACTTGTTTAACTCATATTAACTACCAGGAGATTAAGAACACTTCATGAAGAAAGTGATAAACGGAGGAACGAAAATAGACAAAAAAGTAGTGATGAAAGCGATTAGGACATTCAATATATCTATTTAGCGTCTGATACATGGTGTGTGAATGAAGAGTTAAAGAAGATGAAATACACAATGAAAAGAGATAGAAAACAGATACAAACAAGCGCCAACGTCTCGACACCGATTTGGATGGAGATTTGCTTGCCGATAAGGATGGATCGTGTGGAAGGATGAGCTTTCCTCTCAGGCTTGCTCAAACGGTAGCAGGGATCTGAGCACAGAGCTTCTTGCGGGGATCTGGCAGATTAACACTGAGACTCACCTCTCAACCTTGTCTCTTCTACTTCCCGGATTTCTTCAGTTTAGCACTCAACTTAGTCTTTTCTCAATATAATAGCAGCAATTAGCCCTGTATCAAGTAACATCTTTTTCTGTGAATTCTATGGGGTATTTATAGGTAAAGATCTTTGACTCCGACCTTGTGGTCCCCACTTGTTGTTATGGAAATTCCAAAGATGGAGGGATATTTATTCCTTCTATTATGCAATCAGACCGTCGAATCTGCACAACCGTTAGTCGTACATGTATCACAATCCTTCGCTTTTGCGTTGCTCAGCTGCATCTTTCGATCGAGTGTTCGCATGCAGTGTTGTTTTTATTACCGCATGCGGTTGAAAGTCAGCTCTAAATCGACTGTCCTACTGCGCGGTCGTTGCGTTAATCGTCTTTTCATTGTTGATTGACGGGCGCAATGTGACAGAGATGCGTTGATCAATGTGTCTTGAGCCTTGATCGCAAACGGTGACTTGGTTTCCTGCAAAACAGAATGGAATTCTCCTTTTCTTCCATCTTAATGATTGTGGGTGTAATTGCGAAAATTCATAATTATTGTATTTCTGAGCTAATTTTCATACAATTGGTGCATATTTATCCTCTTTTGGCCGCAATATCTAGATAAGGTAGTATAAATAACTTGTACTTCTACAAGTTATCAGCAATCCATCCCGTCAATAATGTACAACGGTTAATTGTACACGTGTCAGAATCCTCCACAATTGCGTTGCTCTTTTGCATCTTCAATCGTGTTCTCACATGCAGTGTTGTTTTTTATTACCGCATGCGGTTGAAGTTCAATTCTGGATCGACTGTCACATGTGCCATCATTGCATTGATTGTCTCTTCATTATTGATTGACGGGCGCAATGTGACGGAGATGCGTTGTTCAGTTTCTTTTTTAGCCTTGATCGCAAGCCGTGACTTGATTTCCTACAAAATAGACTTGAAATATCCTTTTCTACCATCGCGATGGTGTTAGTGGGTGTATTGGCGATAATTTATAATTCTTGTATTTCTTAGCCAATTTCCATACAATGGACGCATATTTTATCTCTTTTACCTGCAATATCTAAATAAAGCAGCATAAATAACTTGTATTTCTACAAGTTATCAGTCACACAGCGAAATTGGGAACAACGTCAGTCAAACCTCCTCAACGGAGATGTTTGAGAACACAAACGTATTGCAGATTTCAATAAAACTCCGGAGGTGGGTGTGCGGATCTTCACCACGCCTACCGCCAAACTGTCCAATAGTTTGAATCATCTGCAGCATCACCGGCTTCATTTCGAACCTCGATCCGTCCAAGGCTGGCCTCATGATTCCTGGTGAGAAATCGTAAAGGTTGGGCAACGCATAGTTCTAGATGGGTCTATTGCGGTCGTTCGTCAAGAGAATGGGGTTCGCCATGATATTATTTGCGTTCGGTGCTTTGTCTTCCGGTTGCTCCGCCATGTTGGGATTTCTCTCTTGTTGTTGATGTAGGCAGTTGTTTCTTCTTCTTCTTCTTCGGAAAGTTCTCTCAATCTCTGGGTCGTAATTGGGCTCAGAAGTTTGTCCTTCGCTTATACGACGCCCGCTTCTTCCCTTACCAAAGGAGAGGCAGTGCACAGAGATGGAAAGCTGCAAAGAAAATAAAAAAGTTACCGTTAGCACAATATGTGTTGTCGTAGTCCCCAGCAATGGCGCCAAAAACTTGACGTTGTGAATATGATGAAATAATGGTGTGTTTTGCGATGGTGATGTATGCGTTGCACATGCAAGTTTTCCTAGTAAAATCCAAGTATAAATCCTACTAGGTTGCCTAGTAAGTCCAGGGTCGAACACATAGACTACTGAGACAATATGTGACGGTAAATTTTGATTCCTTTGCGGTAACAATCAAAACAATAAGTTGGTCGGTATGTTTGTTTAAAATATAAATCCTATGCGGTGGAATTGAGAAAAAAGTTACTAACAACGAAAGTTACAATGAGTATGTGGGGAACGGGTTGAGAAGGTATTTAGCTAACACTTCCTAAGATTGCGTTCAAGTTATGCGATCATGCTACACACATACAACAACATGTCATCTCTCAATGCAAATGCTATAGCTCCTAATTTTAGGACGCATGCGATGTATACAATAATGTCTATAGGACTTATGTCCAAGCCTCTATTCTTGTCTATGTGATGATGAATGACACACACATACACAAGGCGACCGCATACTATCATATCCTATTTCTAGGGTGCATGTAATGCATGATAGCAAACAAAACTTATTTCTAAGTTTCTATCTCTTGCTTATGCGGTTCTAATATGACTTTCTCAAGCCTAGATTCTAACCTAACTCTCTCAAGTCTAGGTTCTTTCTTTAGACCACTCTCTCAAGTATCTCTAAAGGGTGATAGACGTATACATAAGATAAAATGATTGCATAAGATGAAGATCTTAGGTCATGCTAGCTAAGTGCTTCTCAACCCATTCAGATGTTTAGTTACTCATGCGTAATGTAAAGAGAGTGAACAAATGTAAAGATGCAAATTCCATTTTATAAATGAAATTAGAATACAAAATGACAATGGTAAGTAAGGATAGGAGCCTGGTAGCAATGTCTTGCTTCCCGAGGCTTTTACACTATGTTTTCCTCTACTCTGCCCAAAAGAATGTTCTTGCTTTCACAAGAGTCGACCCTCTCTCCATTCTCAGCGCTTCCCAGTAGTCTCTTGAGCTGACCAAGAACGATCTTCCGGCGTCTTCTCTCTTCACTCGCCTTCGCCTTCTAAGTATAAAAATTACATACTACAACTATCTATTATCTTTATGTATATAATGAAAGAGAACTCCAAAATTTTGAACTGCTGAACTCCTTTAACGAAGGTGGCCTTCGGTATTTATAGGGCTTCAGGGTGAAGAGCTTTTCTATCAAATGATTGCACTAATGAGATGTCATTAAATCTTTGTTTGATGCGCCGATTAATTGTCACCGAAAAGTTGAGTGTACTTGCTACAATGTGTCGTTAACGGCTTGTCAACTAAATTTGGATTTGACCGTCATCAGCTTTTTGTCTCATCGTGATTTATTAAGCTTTCACCTTGATGCACCGTCTTTATGTGGCCACCTCTTTGAGCAGATCTTCGCGAGCGCATACGATCGCATAGCTTGGTCGCAATCTTCTAATGCACTCGGGTGCCGAATTCCTTGGATCACAATTTGCTTTGCACCAACGCATTTTCCTGCACAAAATAAATAAATTAGCTGCTTTAATGCGATGGGGACACGCAATCGCAATATTCTCAACTTAATGCTTTTGGACACGATTTTGCATATTTTTACCGTCGCATTTTCACATTGTTTTATATCTTTACATTGTAATAATGTGCATTTTTCTCGTTATCAATCAGCAATGAAAATCTCGGCTAACCCACTATTATGGGTTATTTTGTATCCAAATTTCTATTTTTGTAGCTATCGCAGGAATCGATCACATGCGGTAAATCTCACCATCGCAGAGGCGATTGCATACGTTCGATGCATGGATGTTGTGGCCATTAACCGCATGCGTCCATCGCATAGAGGTTGTAGCTACATAGTAATAACCGTAATAGAGGGATGAACGCAAGGGTGGTGGAATGTGATGATACTTCGGAAACCAAGCACGAACACATACCTTGGGAGTATCAAAAGATAATGTTGACATTTTACCTATCACGCCGTTAGTAGCAGAGATTCAGAGCAGGTCCATCACGCCGTTAGCAGCAGAAATTTAGAGAAGGACCATTAATGTTGTCATCGATCGAGCTTTATAAATAGAAGCCTTAAAGCCCAACTTCAATTCATCCGAGCTTCTGCCTTCGGGCAGATCCTTGTGATTCAGATGAAAGCATAAGAAGACATTCTCTGAGAGTTCTTCATTCCTCCAACCATTCCGAGTGACGACCGGAGCTTTGCTAGAGATAGATCTCGAGAGAGACTAATCCATCGCCCATTCCGAGACACCATTCCGAGTGACGACCGGGTTTAGGGTTTTTAAGGGATTAGGGTTTAGGGTTTTTAAGGGATTAGGGTTTAGGGTTTTTAAGGGTTTAGGGTTTAGGG
>NC_052358.1:0-28793 GCF_009727055.1 Benincasa hispida
GAGAAATTGTTAAAAAGAGATTTATATTTGTTAAATATACTCAGCATGCGTTAGTACCTTTAAAGCCATGTTTTTATATGTGTTATACTTTACATGCTTTAAAGAGATAAAGTCATTTATGACTAGTTTTACTTAAAACGCGATACCAAAGGACATTTGAGAAGGTATCTGCCCAACTAGATATTGAAGGACATTTGATAAGGTATCTATTGGTACTAAAGGACATTTGAGAAGGTACCAAACAAACCAGATACTGAAGGACATTTGAGAAGGTATCTGAATAGAAGTACCTAAGGTATGATGGTACTTAGTATGGCCACGTGCACGTAGGTAGTTAGAGTCAGAGATTGAGCAAAAGGGTTCTCTCTTGACTAGCAGTTGGTGTTGGGATTGTTTTATCCATAGTAAAAGTTATTCTCGACTGAGAAATAGTTTATTGTTTTATGATTAAAAAATCTTATATGTTTTATGCTTGGAAAATGTTTTTGCTACAGTAGAGATTTTGCATGAGAATCAATTATCTTTCTTAAGTCACTCACTGGGCGTAAGCTCACCCCGTTTTCAAATGTTTTCCTTCCCTCTCCCCCCCCTCCACAGGTAGCGGTCAAATCTTCTGAAGATAGATCTGCATCTACTCTGCCACTAAAGGATAAAGAGATTTGCAACCCATCTATTTAAGTGGTTATTGTTAATATTGTACACATGTTACTGTTGTTCATATACGGACTAGAGTTTTTGGGTTTTGAGACGTAAATCTAGTGTTATAATGACTCTAAATATGTTATGTTTCTAAATTAATAAATTTTTGGCCTAAAGACATTCTGCTGTATATGAGTTTTATATTGGTATCAGAGTTATTCCGCAACAATTAGTAGGCAGTAAGTGTCAACCACAGAACTGCTGCAGTCATGCCCTTTCCTAGGCTAAGAGGGTGGTCTGGGGCAGGGTGTGACATCTAGTTCATTCAGTAGCCTTCCCAACTCATCCACACTCAATTATATGCAAAAGAAGATCCCTTTTGCCCTGATTGGATTGTTCACACAAATTCTTCCTTTCTCACTCTCTTTATAGTTGTACTTTAGTCGAGCACCTCTTCCAATAACCCATTTAAATTCCAACCAGCTCCCGCTTACTCTCATTCCTTCATGGCTTGAACTTAGATCTTGCATGTTTATAATTGTGTTATTTATCTTATATTTTGTTGTCACTTTGAAAGGCCCCATTGATTAGAAAGTGTCTTGCAAGATAAGTAATGTACAATCGAGGAAGAAATAATGATTTATATGCCTTCTTTAAAAAAAATCAGCTAAAGAAATTCTTTGCACTAAAACCAATACAATATAAAAAAAATGATGAACTTGTATGGGGATGTTTGGGGCAAAGAGTTAGTTATTATAGTCCTAGATTATTATAGTTAAGTTATAATAGTTTGTATTTTGGGGTGTGATTATTTTAGTTTGAGTTATAATAGTATGTGTTTTAGATATAAACTATTTTAGTTTAAAAAAATAGTAAATATTTTAGCAAAGGATAAAAAAAATGATGAATGCAAAATAATAAAAACTGTAGCAAATAGTAAATAGTAAATACTGTAGCAAATAGATGTTTCGAAATAGTGTTGACTGTAGCTAATGGGGGAATAAATTTACTGTAGCCAGAGGTGAGTATTATAGTTTTAAGATAATCTTTGCTCTAAACTTACCTGTAATGTTTGTGCATGATTAGGGATAGAAGAGCTACCATTGCTAGATTAGTTAGGACATTTGTGAGAAAAAGATGAGTAAAGTTTTCTGCAATGATGTGTGAAAGCTAATACCCCTAGGTAAAAAAAAAAATACAAGTTTAGAGTACCCTAGAATTTGATTTAAGACACCTTAGTCGACATATTACTATACTGATTGTTTTGATTCTTAATAGTTAGTGCTTGAGCCATAGTAGGGAGAAAATGAATTGAGAGCTATATAAAACTGTTTTAGGTTGTTAGGACATAATTAGGAGGGTTTTGAACTGACTTACACATGAATAGTCTAGAATCAATTTTAATAGTGCTTCATTGACTAATTATGATTGGATCCACTGTTGATGGCAAAAATTTATCCTAGGAGACTGTTAAGACTTAAGTAATGAATCTTGCAAGTTGAGTGAGCATATCTTGTGTCAATGTATGTAGAATTCTACCTTTCTCGATGACAATGAAGAACTAAGTTGGAGATGTTTGATACGACTAAAAATATGTTATCTTGATCCACTTAATTCAAGGTTATTCTTAGGTTTTACATGTTTGTTTTATGATTTTGTAGGTATCGAGCATCTAAGAGGTAGAATTGAGCATTAGTGATGAAATGGAGCTAAAATGGGCTAGAACGGAGCTAAAACATATGAAAATGGAGCTAAAATGAGCCAAAATGGAGTGCTAGTGACGAAGTGGAGCTAAAATGGGCCAAAACGGAGCTCCAATGCATCAATAAAGAAAGAGAGCTAAAATTACTATTTTCCCCTACATGCGTGTTAGGCAACCATGTGTCGTGCTCAACTCCTAAAGGTAGAGAGCATTGTTTTTCGGAGATATGTTGAACGCCACGCACTGCGGAGATAGACTTGCACAAACGCACATTAGTGCTATAGTGCCACCGTGGCGCCATAACAATTTTTATACATATTGAGTGAGCCGCCTAGGGTTTTGATCACCCGATCCAAATTGATTTTCTACCGTTTTCTCTCATTTTCTCTAGTTCTTTGACCTCTTGATATATCCGAACAATTCCTCCTCAATTTTCATGTCAATTATGGGCTAAGGAGTTAAATCTAGCTTAGGCGTAGAGTGATTTTCCTCGTTCTTTGTAGACTTGTGAGATTTAGATCGTCTAATTATAATTTTACATATTGTCTTTGGATTCTTTTACTATCTCGAATGTTTATGACTATGTATTCTCAAGAATGTCTGACAAATTCGTTGGAATTATGTAATCGATAGCTAGAGACTAAATTATAATACATGACATATAATTGTAATTTGATCAAAGGTAACAAAAGAATAGATCAGCTTGTGAAGTATTGTCTATCATAGTGAATGATGGTCTAATCAACCTAGGAAAAATCTTGTTGAATATTGACTTAGGCTATTATAAATTTAATATTTACCTTAGTGTATTCCCTTAGTCTTAACATGACCAGTTCATCTGATTACAATTCATCTCATCTAATGAAATTTATTAATTTGATAATTTGAATTCTTAGCTAGTTTTATAGGTGAGTTGGCTAAGCTTAGATAATATAGAAATTAATTTGATGAATTTATGATCAAGTTGCAACATAAGGAATAACTCGAACACCTAAGCTAGACCGTTTAATCATTCAAATTCACTTTTTTTTTCTTGCTATTTATTTTTCTACAATCAAACAACTGAATTTCTACCCTCCCCTTAGTTACCTCGGGTTGTAGACAATTTAATAGAGAAATTGAATGGTTCCTTGAATTCGACATGTGCTACCACAACTACATATTAGATAGAAATGGTTAAACTATTTAATCTGAAATTAGGTAAAAAAATTCTGCCAATCAATGTACAAAAGTTTGAGTATTTTTTGAGATACATGCATGTTGTACTCGATAACTTTAAGAGGTTGATTTAAGAAAATCTTACTATCTAAGTCTATGAATTTACTCGCTATTTTGAATTATCATTAAAACTTTTGTTTTTCATCTTGAATAACAGTAAAGTATGAAAGAGATGGATCTCAATGGGTGGTTGGAAAAATAGTCACCAAAATTCTCCATAAACATATTGAATCGAATATTAATAAAAGTGTCTGTATTGTGTTTCGAATTTTTTATATGAATGTTGGCATTATTACAGACTTAAATATGACAACAGGAAAGTGTTGTGGTACAATCAAGAGTACTACGATCTTAGTTTATTCCTTATATTCTAGTTAGATGAAAAGAACTTATGAAAATTCAAATGATTAATAATAACATGATTCACTTAGATCTTGGTATTGATTCACAATACATATTTGATTGAAAATCATGCTAAAGTGTTTAAATTAACCTTATTGCTAGTACGCAAAAGGTTGTATTATTTATCATTTCACATGTATTCAATATTTAACACATAATTAAAACATAAAGTGTTTAAACTACCCTTCTTACTTGGAAATAAAAGGACATATTATTTATCATTTCATTCTATTACTTTATATTGTTCTCTTAATATATTATTCTCAGGCTCATTTTTATGCGTTCACCACAAGGGCTCCTATAATAAGCCCCGACTTCCAATGTGTTCCAAGTTGAGACATCTAAAATCGGATCAACCCACTGCTCCCAAGTAAGAATTTTCCTATCAAGATATTGAACCACTCATTTCTTGGCTTATTTTGTAGTATTTCTTGAGACTCTTCCGCGCTTCCATCTGGCATCACGATTTTCTTGGTCATAGGAAGGTCCCATCCATTGGCATTATCTTTCAACACCACCTCCATATTTACTGTGTACCAAGTATTTTGTTTGAAACTAGAAGAACTCATGTCCAAAAAACAATCAAACCAAGATACCTGAAGAAGCTCTGCATCTTCGATTGTATACCTACAAGTTTTTAAACACAATAATGAGAGAGATTACATTAAGTAAAGGCAACTCTTTCTTTCTCCAAAGTCGACCAAACACGTTCTTACTAAATTATATTATTCTTCCTCTTATTTTACGGATAAAACTAATTTATTTAAAAAAAACAAATCCTATTTTATTTTAATTTATTTAGAAGTGAATCATAAGTATTAACCTTATTCAAAATTGAACTTGAGCATACGTTTTTATATCTCATAATAATATAATATAGCATAAGATATAAGATTGTTTTCAAATAGAGAAAAATGAACCAATTTATTTATAAATATAGCAAAATAACACCGTCTATCAATGATAGACCGTGATAAACTTCAACCATTGGGTAATAGAAGGCTAGCACCGTCTATCGCTCATTGATGCATAATGAAATTAATAATTAGTTTATATTGTTATGAACCAAGAACAAAAGAGTGAACAATAATTAAAGCTTTTGATAATGAACAAATAAAATTTGGGTTTAAGACTATACCCACAACATTCCACCTTGTTCCATTTCTAGTATTCTTTGTTATCATTCCATGCTATTGTGAGAGCTCATGGAAATGCCGTAAATTGTGTGCTCATTGTTTTCTCTTTGGTTCGCCACTAAAAGAATTGGACTTTGGAGGAGAGATGTGGGAATAAGTAACTCCACTACTCTTTTATATTCACGCACAAGGGTATTTTAGACCTTTCAAAAAGTAAGAATTTTTTTGTATACCTTATCCTTTCTCTCTTATCTTTAATGTATCTTGTTGTTTTATCATCTTATTTCTGTTTTTGATATATCTATTTAATTTACTTTTAAATTATTTTAAGTTTTAAGGTACTTACAAGGGGTATTACTTTAAGAGCGGTAATAAATAAGAGTTTATTCGGTAGGTAATCCAAATTCTGTTTTATTTTTTCAGATTTAATTGTTCCATAAATATACATTTAGTATATAATCTAGATTATGTAATTTAAAACTGTTTCAGTATTTTCTTATCCAAATAGTCCAATTTATGAAAAACAATATTTTTATGTTTTCATGGTTTTCATAATTTGAATTTGAAATTTTCATATTATGAATAATTGTTTAAATTAGAAATCAATTTAGGAATATAGTTCCAAACACATATCTCAAAACACCGAATACAACTTTGTATTCATTGAATCCATTATTTTATAATTGCTTATCAGACAGTATAAAATTTTTTTTAAAGAATAATAATTATAGCAAAATATATCAGGAATAAACTTTATTGTTGGTAGACTTCTATTAGTGATATAGTAAATTTTGTTATATTTGTAATTTTTTTATTGTGCTATATTTACTAATATTTTGAATCTAATTGCTATATTTACGACTGTCTTTAAATCTTAAATGTTTAATTGAAACTTATTATTAAAATTATTAAAATTTATAAATTTTTTTATTGTGCTATATTTACTAATACTTTGAGTTTAATTGTTATACTTACGACTATCTTTAAATCTTAAATGTTCAATTGAAACTTATTATTAAAATTACAATATAAATTATTTTATAGTAAAACATTGAAGTAAGACTTGCAGTGGTAATATATAAAAACAATAATGGATTGATAAATTGAAATCCATGTCATATGTACTAAATTAATACAATTAAGTATTTCATTAGAAAGGGTAATTAATTAATAATTTATTAATATAGATTAGTTAACTTGAATGTTTTAAATTAATGTAGTGGAATTATTATCTTTCGCCGGTGATAATTGATTATCTAATTAATATTATTCATTTTTTACAAATAATTAGTTAATTATTTATTCAGTTCTATAAAATTTATTCATTAAAATCATCTAATAAATATAAATATCATTTATCTCTATTTACTTGGATAACATTCAAAAGTAGAATATAAAATTATATTATATGATTCCAATATGTTTTATTCCCAAAAATTTTATCCTAAAAAATCTCTTGATTGTGACCATATATTGACCCATCGAAACCGTTTTGACACTTGAGCATTAGATTATTGCCGTTATGCCTGTTGGTCTCTCTCTTCCCTCTCTTTCCATTATCTTATTATCTTGATTGTATCTTGTTAATCTAAAAGGTGAAACATTGATGGATGATTTTTCATCATCCTCTTTATTTTATTAAAAAATTATCTAAATGGGAAGCTATTCTATTTAATTAAAAATATATTTGGAGTAAAAGTTAGAATGAATTACATAAAAATTAAAAGGAAAAACCATTGAATATGAACAGTGCATACATTATCAAAACTTTATTCGATATGAAGTTTATATTCATTTTACAAACCCATGTCAATTCCTTTACCATACATAATACATTTTTTTTCATTTTAGTGAATTCAATTTCACCTTTCAACTTTTTTTTGTTATTTTCATTGGTTGTGAATAAATAAAAAAAAAACTAATAATAAAAGAATGATGTAGCAGTAAATATAGCAATAAATGTCAAAGTATCAACTGATAGCTCAACGCAAAAGAAGTTTTGCTATGTATCAGCACATATATTAATGATAGGCTATATCGCTTATAAGAGTCCATCAACAGAGACACTTTACTATGTTTTTATTATTTTTTTAAAATGCTGCTATAGACTTAAATATGACACTGAATACCAAAGTATCAGCAAATATGACCCGTTGACGAAAAAAAATGTAGATATAGAAAAATTTAGATCTAATTCTAGGAGTCTACTATTGATAGGCTATACCATTAATAGGAGTATATTAACAATAGGGTTTATCATTAATACACTTTGCTATGTTAGTATTTTTTAAAAAAAATTTATATACACTTAATTATTGGCCCTAAAAATGCTACCTATTGCAATTACCTTAAAAAAAATATATCTAAATAATAAAATAATATATATTTATAGTTGAGAATTAATATTGTTTGGGTGAGATATATATCGATTAATTAATATTGTTTGTTTATATTCTTCTCATGGGAGAAGGGGTGTAAGTTACCTTTGGACATCCAAGTTTTCTATCGATTTGAAGCCAATATCATGCATAATGGTATCCTTTTCAATGAGGACGATATTTTCCAATGAAGGATGTAGAAATCAAATGAATTAAATGACAAGCTGACAAAAGTTTTAAATAGGATTAAATTTATTTTTAAAGTATGTAGACCAAATCGTGACTAAAGAAAATATAGGGACCAAATTGATACATTTTATGAAACTTGAGAGACCAAAAAGAATTCTTAACCTTTTGTATCTTTTTATTTTTTATGTTGTGTTTTTTTTTTTAATTCTTATTATGTAACTTCCTACTTGCCTTCAACTCCCTCATGTGCTCGAGTCATCCTACTTTGCATACTATCTAAATTGGCGGACTTGTCTATGTTTGCATCTCAACATGCATCCTCAATCTTTTCTCTAAAAAATTCTTTCCGGAGTCACAAGCTCACTACATGGTCAACACTTTCTTCTATATGTTATTCAAGATGTATTTTTATGGACCACTAGTCTATATGTAAGCATTATTATCTAATACACTTCTGTCTCTTTTATGTAACAATAATACTATGACGAATTTTGTTTAATCTCAATGTATGTGAAAACTTTTGATTTCTTTAATATTGTTGATTTGGGTTCAATTTTAGGTTATAGGAAGGTCAAACTTAAAAAGAAAAAAGCAATTAGTGGAATATATATATATATAAAACTAGGGGCAATCTCCCGACGCATATCTCCCAACGAACTACAAGGCATCGAGATATTGAAAAAGGAAATCTAGTTGGTGTAACAAAATCCCAACGACATTGGCACCGTAAGGAGAGGTGTAACAATCGCCGATTAAACATTGGCCCTGTGAGAGATACTATCTCTCGACGAGGTATATATATCATTAGGAGTTTGTTAGGATACTGATTCTTGAAATCTTTACTCTCTTAACATGTTCATACAATCTTTTGGAAAGAAAAATTGAATGGTGAACAACTTGTTTATTAGACGAATGGAATCAACAAGACCTAGCGGTCACTTACAAATATTTACTCGATCGCTTACCAGATGCTAAACGATCATTTACAATCTATTACACGATTGCCAAAATTACTAAACAACCGCTTACTAAATCCTTCGCGATCGCCCACAAACTCTGACACGATTGGTTAGCTATTACTATTACACGATTGCTTACCAGTACCTATACAATTACCTACCTTTTACTATACGATCATCTACCAGGTGCTACACGATCGCTGAGCTTTACTATATGATTACTAGTGGAAGTAGACGATGAGCAACATACTGCGATGGCTTATGCACGACAACGTCTTTCGAACTCCCACTCTCGAGAGCTCTCCTTCCTCACTTCTGATATTAAGACTTCGCTATCTCTCTTTCCGGTTCCTTCTCCTTTTAAACCTCCATTTCACCCAACGAAATTGGAAGACATTCTTAACCAACTCAACTACCTTTCCTCTATTCTTCCTTTCTTGATATTGCCACATAATTGAAATCCTATCATTACCTCCACCCTCCACTTTTACCTTGTCCTCAAGGTAAAGCTTTGGTTGCCCGCCCCATTTCTTTAGTTGCATCACATGAAACATTGGGTGTATCGACATTATTGTCTGAAGGATTAACTTGTAAGCTACTAATCCGACTCTGTCCACTGCTTGATGTGCTTCATAATACTTGGGGTATAATTTCACCTTATGCCTTTGCGGAACAGAAATTTGGCAATAGGGCCGCAACTTCAGCCACTCTCAATCATCAACATTATGTTGCTCTCTATCAGCAAACATCTTCATTTTCTCTTGAGCTAGCCTCAATTTCTCCTTCATCTCGCACAATACGGCATCTCTATCTCGCATTTGTTGGCTCAAAATCGCTTCAGTCGTACACTCCTTCCCATAGTAAATCAACATTGGAGGTTATCGACCATACAAAATCTGAAAAGGGACAAAGCCATTAGAAGCATTATACGTAGTGTTACTTCAATAGTTCACTCATTGCCACCAATTCATCCATTCTTTAAGTCACTCACCACAATAGCTCCTCCAATTCATTTCTATGCTAGGATTCACCACCTCTGTCTAACCATTCGACTGATGATGAAAAGCTGAATTGGGATGATCATTTAGCTATTACTATTACGTGATCGCCTAACAGTAACTATACGTTCGCCTACCTTTTAATATACGATTTTCTACCAGGTGCTACACGATCGCTGAGCTTTACTACACTATCGCCTAGTGGAAGTTGACGATGAGCGGTACACTACGATGGCTTCTCTACGATAGAGTCTTCCATACTTCCACTCTCAAGAGCTCTTCTTCCTTACTTCTGATATTAAGACTTCGCTATCTCTCTTTCCATTTCCTTCTCCTTTTAAACCTCTATTTCTCCCAACGGAGTTGGAAAACATTCTTAACCAACTCAACCGCCTATTTTCTATTCTTCATCTCTTGATATTGCCACATAATTGGAATCCTATCAGAGTTATGATAAACTCTCGATGCATGGGCGTTGCACATCAGAGAATGTATTACGATGCCTATTTTCCAACTATTCTCTGACGAGATATTGTTCGTTGAGAGATTATCTCCCAACATAGTTTAAGCTATATCTAGACGATGTTATGCATCGAAAAAATACTATATTCTTGTAGTGATGTGAGTCAGCGTTTAAGAATTTATTTACTCATTTCCCTACACAATTTTTCCATCTTCATCCATGCAGTTGAATGATCTTCATTTCATAGAAAGTGATTCGAGAATAGACTATAGGATGAAATTCGTACCTCTGTCATAGTAATTGTAGAGTGGACAAATTTCTCAAAACTGGTAGAGGAAGCTGACAACATAAAATTTTTCTTATGTCACACAACGCATGGATGATTATAATGCAAGTTTAGGATATATGTTACTACTTCTAGATGTATGTGTTATTAATGGAATGTTTGTAGTATGCTATGCGCTGTCACAAGTTTCCTTGCATTGAAACCAAGTATAATTTCACCGCAAGTTTCTCGGAATGATCCGATGTCTAACATAGGGATTGCGTAGTTAATGTGTTACATTCGTGACATATGCGATCGGGGGTTTTTCAGTTAATAAAAAGAGTGTGTGTGTGTACAAGTATTTAAAATTGTGGTAAAGTAAAATATTGCAGTAAAGTAAAGTTGTGGTAATAAAATAAAGTGCAATAAAAGTAAACCTAAGCTATTATGATACAAGATACAGGATACTGATAGATGATACTAAGTTTGAGACTGACTGTGAAGATTATACAAAGGATCGTGCTATGCGGTGGCAAGTGTTTATGTATGAAATAGAAATAGAAAAGATAACTAGTATAAACATCACAAGTTATTAATTGCGTTAAAGACATAACTACAGTTCTACTTTCCTTTGGCGTACACCTCTCGGTGATTGGCCGTGTTCCCACATCTCTGTGGTGAAACAGGGATGAACGTAATGAATGCAAGGTTGCTTCCATCTCTGGAAGTACTTCTCGCTTTAGTTAACGCATTCTTCCCACCTTCTCTCGATAGGAGGAATGCCATCTTCACTTCTGCTCTCATAGGTGAACATGCCGTCTAGCAGGCTTTAGCTAAACATATTCATTTCCTTAGCATAGATTAAGTTACTTGTTAGATTCATGCTAATTACCAAGGGATTAAGAAAACATCATGGAGAAAGCGATTAATGGAGGAACGAAAATAGACAGAAAGATGGAGATGAAAATGATCATGACATTCAATACTAATATTTAGCGTTTGATACATGGTGCGAATGATAGACTAAGAAGATGAATACAATTGATGATATAGAGATAGAAACAAATACAGAAGAGTGCCAACGTCTTGACATAGATCTGGATGGTGGATTTACTTGCCGGCGGATGGACTGGATGAAGAGAAGAGCTTCCCTCTCAGGCTTGCTCGTCCGGTAGAAGTGACCTTGGTATAGAGCTTCAACGGCGGGGATATAAAGGATTTACCTTGAGACTCACCTCTCAGCCTTGTCTCTTTAATCTTTCCGGATCTTCTTCGATCATGCTCTTCAGACCAGTCTCTCTCTCAATATACAAATATCAAAATATGCCTGTATCAAGTATATTTTCAAATAGAATTTCAGAGGCTATTTATTGGCTCAGCTTTGACTCTCTGACTTGTGGATCCCACTTTATTGTTATGGAAATTCCGGAAATGGTGGAGTGAATATTCCTTCTGTTACGTAATCAATCCCGTCAGAAAGCTCAACGGTCAGCTGTACATGTGTCTAGATCCTCCACAATTGCGTTGCTCTTTTGCATCTTTGATCGTTTGCCCGCATGCGGTTGAAGTTGCGTTGATCGCTTAGCTCTTGATCGATTGTCGTATGCGCCGTCATTGCGTTGATCGTCTATTCATTTCTGAATGATTGGCACAATGCGACATAGATGTATTGTTTAGATTATCTTAAGCCATGAACGCATGTGGTGACTTGATTTCCTGCAAAACAAAATTAAAATATTCTTTTCTACCATCGCAGAGGTGTCAATGGGCGTATTGGCGACAATTTATAATTCTTTCATTTCTTAGCTAATTTCTCTACGATTGATGCAACTTTTGCTTCTTTTGGCCACAATATCTAAATAAAGTAGTATAAATAACTTGTATTTCTACAAGTTATCAGCAGCTAAAAGAGTGAAGGAAAGTTTATTGGGAAGAAGAGATAAAGGAAAAGCAAAAAGGATATTTGTATGGGTAATTCCTTAAATACACGACATGATTAATTAAATAGAAGATTTATACCTAGAGTCATGAGCAGAGGAAGTTTCAAGTTAAGATGTCATTCAAGAATGAAAGCAGGAAGAGGAAACCAAGGGTCAGGAGACTCTATCTATCCTGTAATTTTGTTAAGGAAGTCATGTAATGTGAAACCTGGATTTCAATTTCCTTACTTAAGCAGGTAATTAAGGGAATTAACTAAGTATAAGTTAAGTCCTATGTTGAAGAGAAGGGAGATTCTTAGTTTTTGAAGAGATTTTCCTTGAGTAGCTTTGAGTTGAGCTTTAACTAGTGAAATTTGGCTATGTGTGAAGTCAAAAGAAACCATGTGTTTGGTGTTAGGAAACATTAATGCATGAGGCTAAGTGTAGAGGTTAAAAGAAATTAAGAATTGAAGCCAAGGGCAACCATGCCTAGAGCTTGTGAGGTTTGGATGCATATTGGCCGAAGCTTTGGAAAGAGGCATTGCCCGAAGGTTGCTCATGTGTCGAGGCTACGTGAGCAAGAGCGAGAGAGCTAGATAGTGGGCACAAGGAATTGGGCGGACGATTGTGTAGCTACGTGTGGTGCTAAACAATGGGCTAAACGATAGCACTACACGATAGGCGATAACACTACACGATTAGTATAAGCAATAGGTGATAGCACTAGATGATAGTGCTAAACGATGAGCTTGGGTTCTAGACAATAAGCATAGATGCTAGACGATGCATTAGGCGCGAGCTGGGAGATAGATGCAAGCATTACACGATGGCACTACACAATGATTGTGAGCGCTACACAATAGGCGAAGTGCTAGACAATGGGTGTTGCACAATAGACGCATACGCTAGATGATGGCGCTACACAATAAGCGGACGCACTAGACGATAGGCGTGATGTGTTACATGATAGGCATAAGCGTTAGACGATGAGCAAAAATGAGATCATTAACAATGAGATATACACAGTAGCGATATTGTTGAGAGAGAGAGATCACTAAACAATGGAGCTATGCGATGGGGCATAGGTGCTATTGATGACATGCAGAAATGCATGTCATCTTAGGCCTTTTACTTAGAATTATGAAGGTCGTTAAGCAGAATATGCGGCAATTATGATAGGAATTCATGAGAAAATGAATTTGCGTCGTTCAGCATAATATGATAGGAATTCATGAGAAAATGAACTTGTGTCGTTCAGCATGATGAATCTCGGCTAACCCGTTATTATGCATTATTATGCGTTCAACGTTCTATTTTTGTAGCTAATGTAGGAAGTGGACGCAAACGCGAAAACCAGACCACCGCATAGATGACCGCATGCGGAGAAACTCTCCATCACAAAGGCGAATGCATTCGATCAACGTGGATGTTGCGGTAATCAGCCGCATGCATCCATCACATAGGAGTCGCAATCGTCAAACAATTGTGGTCATCGTGTAGAGTTGCGGTATTAAGCGAATGTGGTCACTGAGTGATTGTGGCTACGCGATAACGCACACTAATGGGATCAACGCAAGGTTGGTGGAATGTTGACATTTCACCTACCACGCTGTTAGCAGCAGAGGTTTAGAAAGGACTAAACGCATCGAATGTCAGAATCAGAGTAGTCATTAATGTTTTCGGTGATCCAGGCTCTATATAAAGAAGCCGATGAGAAAAATTCCAACTTGTCTGGGGATTACCCCTACAACCCAGGGTTGTCCCTGTGATCTAGACAAATGCGTGAGAAGACACTTGAGAGTTCTTCACCTCCTTCATCCATTCTGAGTGATGACCGGAGCCTTCGATCGGAGCTAGATCTCGAGAGAGTTAACTCCACTGCCCATCCATGGCACCACCGGCAGCCTTGACGCACATCCCCAGCCGGTCATTTCATTTTCCTTTCCTTTCCTTTCTTATATTGTATTGTATGACATTTTGTGATTAAGGAATTAATACAATTTGTTTTCAATGAATTTCTATATTTCCTTCGATTCGATCTCCATCTTTTTTACTTAGCTTCTTTACCTTCATTGCATCACTTAGTGAGATTTCTTGAGTATTGCATACTTAGTCATGTGGATTAGGGATATGAAGCATGTAACAAACCACCAAGAGGTGTGCGTTGCGTGAGTATGTGACTCGGTCGTTGCGTGAGTATGTGAGTAAACCTTATTTGCTTAGTGTGAAGCTGTAGCAATGCCTGTCTATAGGCCAATACAATGCTTGTCTATGAGTAAAGTCAGCAACAATCAACTGCCCGTGAGAGTAAGTGGTTGGTCGCATTAAGCAATGTAAGCATTATTCATGAGAGATATGAATAATCTTAAATCATTCATCATTTAGGCATACTTGGGAGAGTAGTCTAAAACCCATCACTCATCATTTAGGCATACTGAGAGAGTAGTCTAAAACCCAAATCTAAGACTCGAGAGAGCGGATTGAAACGCATAGGCAAGAATGAGGAACTTAGGGATAAGCTCCGTTTTCTATGACACAGCGTATGTACCCTACAGATAGGATATTGTATGCGTCCAAGAAGTAGGATACGGTGGTATGCGGCTAGCATGCTCATGTGATGACAGCTTGTGAGCGGGTTATGGAGGTCTAGGCAGGCATAGGCTTCTCGACAATATCACGGGTACACCGCATACATCCTAGATTTAGGATCAAGTGTGTGTAACATGATTGCATGACTTGCGTTGACTAAGGTTGCCGTTGTGGTCACTCTTAAGGGTTACAATGAAGACTTCTCCGCATTTTATCTATTTTCCTATTCATTTGTTTCATGTCAAGAGTTGTCGTGTCCCTACCTCTCATGCACATTCTCATTGCATTGTCTGTTAGTTAGGAGTAGGAGTAGAGTTAGTGATGACATACATGTCATCTTAGGCCTTTTACATAGAATTATGAAGGTCATTAGGCAGAAAATGCGTCGATCATGCTAGGAATTCACGAGAAAAGGAGTTTGCGCCAATCAGCATGACGAATCTCAGCTAACCTAGTATTTTGCGTTAATTATGCTTTCAATGTTTTATCTTTGTAGCCCATCCATGGCACCACCGATTGCGTCAAGGCATCCCAACCATCCATGGCACCACCGGCAGCCTTCACGCACATCCACTGGAAGCAAATCTTTGCTTCCAATCGATCATTTCTCTTTCCTTTATTTTTCTATATTGTATTGTATGACATTTGGAATTAAGAGATTAATACAATTATTGCATTTCTCTGTTCCTTCGCCTCCATCTCCATCTTCTTGCTTGGCATCATTACTTTCATTGCAACACTTAGTGGGATTACTTGGGTATTGCATACTTAGTCATGTGGATTAGGAATATGAAGCATGTAGCAACCCACTGAAAGGTGTGCGTTGCGTGGGTGTGTGAGTAACCTTATTTTCTCAGTGTAAAGCTGCTGCAACGAGCAACAATCAACTGCTCGGGAGGGTAAGTGGTTGGACGCATTAAGCAAGGTATGCGTTGTTTACTAAGGATAGTAACAATCTTGCATCAACCAAGTTCATGTGTTTGTCTTGCCTTATGTCATGCTCAACATCCCTTTAGAGCTACTCGAGAGAGAGTCTAAAGAAAGACCCTAATGACATGAGAGAGCTGGGTTAGAATCTAGACTCGGGAGAGCAAGATTAGATCGACATAAGCAAGAGATAGGGACTTAGAGATAAGCTCTGTTTATGAACACTGCATCGCGAGCACCCTAGGAATAGGAATGATGATATGTGGTTACCTTGTTTGTGGATCCTCGTATAGACAAGAATTAGAGGCTTATGTGTAGGCCCTATAGACACCTCTGCACATACATCACATGCGTTCTAGCATTAGAAGTTGTAGCATTCGCACCAAGAGGTGGTTTACTATTGTATGAGTGTTGCATGACCGCATTAGTTTGTGTTGACTAGGGTTGCCCTTGCGATCACTCTTAAGTTTTGCAATGAAAACATCTCCACATTTTATCTATTTTCCCATACATTTATTTCATGTCAAGGACTGTCGCATCTCTACCTTTCATGCATGTTCTCATTGCGTTGTCTGATAGATAGAAGTAGGAGTAGGATTAACTTAACAACATCCCCTCCATTCTTTTATTCAACTGTCAGATGCTCAATCATGGCAAACATATAGTTACAAATCCCTGTGTTCGACCTCAGATTATCCGAGAAACTTGTGTCCATGTTATACTTGGCGTGAAAGCAAGAAAACTTGTGGTAGGATGCATGGTCATCGCATACATTTAGTATTGCATACTCATTCCAACGCATACCATCGACGCATGGCTAACAACGCATATCTTGTGAACATGCATCACATACCGCATCCAAGGGAAGTTGGTTGTCGAGTAAAATTGACTTCCAATTTCCCGTCATCAGTTAGCTTAGAAACCTTCCCATCCATTCTTTTATTTAACCCGCCGCACGCACATTACCACACTCATTTTGCTACAAGACCCTGAATTCTACATTGGATCACCCGAGAAACTTGCGTTCACATTATACTTGGTGTGAGCGCAAGAAAACTTGTGACAGGACGCATGGTCATTGCATACATTCATTAATGCATTGTCATTCCAACGCATGACCATTGACGCATGACTATCAACGCATACCTTAAGAACATGCATCGTACATCGCATCCAAGGGATTTTAGTTGTCAAATATTTGACATCTAATTTCCCGTCATCAGCTATGCGATGGGCACGGGCGTTAGATAATTGGCAATAGCGAGAGGGTTGGATGATGAAAGATAGCGAGAGGGTTGGATGTTAAGCGACAAGGAGATATTAACTAAACGATGGAGGTGTACGATGAAGTGCAAGAGAAACACAATAGACTAGACGATGGGCCAAGTGCTTATGCAGTGCTGAGGCTTGTATTACGCAAGGTTGATGAATTCACCTAGATAAGTGGCTGATGAATTCACCAAGATAAGTGGTTGAACCGAGAGGAGTTTCATGCAAGGAAGACTTATGCATGATGAAGACAACTCAAACTTCATGCAAGTAGGTGAGTGGCATGGAAGTAGGTGAATGGCAAGAAAGTGGGTGGTGGCAAAGCTTAGTGCAAACACTCCAGAAGTTGCTAAAGTAGAAGGTGTCTTGCATTAGAAGCCTGAAGGAATGAGAATGATCAGTTCCTTTGGCCTATAAATACCACCACAGAGTGTCTCTTCAGCTCATAACCCGAATTTCTCTTGAAAAATAATAGGAAGAGTGTTTAAGAGCAGTTTTAGAGGAAGATCATGTGGTTCCAACAAGAGGAGATGCTGTCGGACAGTGAGGTCTGGAAGTAGCATCAACTTGGGACGAGGAGTTCTCCCAGAATACTCATGCATTTTGATTGATTCCAAAGCCACTTGAAAGCTCATAGAGTGCAGTTTTCAAGGTAGGGCTATCAGAGAAGAAGCTCAAAGCAATCAGGTTGGAGAGTAAGGAAAATACTCAAGGGTCGAGGTCTCGAGTAAGCTTGGGTCAGTTTTGATTATATGAAGATTCCGGCCAAACCATAAGGTGTTCTGAACTTAAGGTAAGCTTCCTAAGACATTTTAGAGCATGTTTGTAGAAGAAAGTATCTTGAAATGCTTGAACCTATGAGTAATCTGAGCTTAAAGTTGAATCTGGAATTTAGGGTTCAAAAGGGAGCCCGAGGAAACCAAGGAACTTCTACAAAGAAGTCTTAAGCATATTCATTTATGTGCACATAGGAAACATAGAAAATGCAAGAGAATAAACATGTATAATTAGTATCGGTTTAGCTATCTACCGTGTGTGTAGGTAGAGTTTGAGAACAGACTCATTCTTTGTAGTATCAGTTTAACTATCTACCACATGTAGATAGAGTTGAGATCAAACTCATTCAAGGCTGAGGTTTGAATGTAACCTCGTATTTGTGATATGTTTGTATTATTATAAGTTGAAATAGACTCTAGAAGTTACTTACCACTCACTAAGCTTGTTGAAGCTCATTCTTTTCTTTCACGTTTTTCTTCCGAGGTAGCGAAATGTGAGGAGTTCCAGGGTGCTGCTAAGGTCAAGGTCTGCCACAGCCACAGTCACACTTCTAGGTTTTAGAGTTGTGATGTAAACTTTGTAGTTAAACCTGAGAGTTTTATAAACGTTATACTATTTTGTAATAAAATGAGCTTAATCAAATGGTTGTTGTTTACATCTTTGGCTTAAAGTTTTATGAAAATAGAGAGATTCAGATGGGCAGTAGGTATCACAAAAGGGTGGTATTTGCAGTCCTTCACGCCACCCCTCGGGCTCTAGAGGCAGGTGATGACAAAAATTAGAGGGACGCAATACACGATGGATGTCTTAGATTATGCGTTGATTCTCATGCGTCGGTGGTCATGCGTTGGAATGAAACTATGTGTTAACGAATGTATGCAATGACCATGCATTCCAGTCACAAGTTTTCTTGCGATCGCGCCAAGTATAATGCGAACACAAGTTTCTCAGGTGATCTGAGGTCAAACTCAGGGACTTGTAATTAATGCTATGCAGTAATGTGTTTGCGACGGTTGAATAAAAGAATGATGGAAGGTATAAGCTATAAACTACTCCTACTTCTATCTAATAGACAAAGCATTGGAAGAGTGAATGAGAGGTAGAGACACGGCAACTGATGACGTGTAGTAAATGCATGGAAAAATAGATAAAATGTGAAGATGTCTTCATTGCAACCCTAAGCTTGACCACAAGGGCAACCTCAGCCAATGCAAGCTATGTGATCATGCTACACACACTTGTGCCTAACTCTAGGATGCATGTGACGTATATGCGAAGTGTCGAGAGGCCTTATTCCTAGGTCTCTATTCTTGCTCATATGCTCCCACACATAAACAAGATGACTGCATACCACCATATCCTACTTCTTGGACGCATGCAATATCCTCTTTGTAGGGTGCGTACGCTGTGTAATAGCAAATAGAGCTTATTCCTAGGTTCCCCATTCTTTCTTATGCATTCCAATCCAACCTCTCGAGTCTTAGATTTGGTTTTTAGACTACTCTCTCAAGTATGCCTAAATGATGAATGATGTGCTCATAAGACAAGGTAATCGCATAAACTTGGCTGACGTAAGATTATTCCTATCTCTAGTGAATACTTGCTTACATTGCTTGATGCGACCAACCACTTACCCTTCTAGGCAGTTTGTTGTTGCTGACTTTACTCATAGACAAGCATTCCGTATGCCTATAGATAGGTGTTGCTACAGCTTCACACTAAACAAATAAGGTTTTCTCACACACTCATGCAACGCACAACTCCCAGTGGTTTGCTACATGCTTTATATTCCTATGCCGCATGATTAAGTATGCGATACTCTTGCAATCTCACTAAGTGATGCAATGAAAGTGAAGGATGCTAAGTAAAGAAAGATGTAGATAGAATCGAAGGAAACATAGAAATGCATTGAACACACAATGTATTAATTTCTTAATCCAAAATGTAATACAATACAATATCAGAAAAGAAGAGAAAATGAAAGGACCAGTTGGAAGCAATGTCTTGCTTCCAGCAGATGTGTGTCAAGGCTACTGGTGGTGCCATTGATGGACAGTGGAGCTGGCTCTCTCAAGATCTAACTCCAGCGAAGGCTCCGGTCGTCACTCGGAATGGATGAAGGAGATAAAGAACTCTCAAACTTTCTTCTAACGCGTTCGTATGGATCACAAGGATCCGTCTGAAGGCCGAAACTTGAATGAAAACCTTGGGTGATTTGAAATTCTGCTCATCGGCTTCTGTTTATAGAGCTTGATCGCTGACAGCATTAATGGACCTACTCTGATTCGGACATTCGTGACGCGTTGTCCTTTTCTGAGTTCTCTGCTGCTAACGGCGTGGTAGGTGAAATGTCAACATCATCTTTTAATTTTCCCGAGATATGCGTTGATGCCTCCATTCCGCCAACCTTGTATTCATCCCTCTATCATGGTTATCATCATGTAGCCGCAATCTTTAAAGGACCGCATTCGCTTGGTTACTGCAACTTCTACACGACGACCACAATCGTTTGACGATCGCAACTCCTATGCGATGGGCGCATGCGGTTGATTACCGCAACACCCATGCGTTGAATGTATGTGTTCGTGTTTGTGATGGAGAATTTCTCTGCATGCAGTCATCTATGCGATAGCCTAATTTCCGCTTCTGCGTCCGATTCCTGCGTTAGCTACAAAAATAGACAATTGAACGCATAATAACGCATAATAGTGGGTTAGCCGAGATTCTTAATGCTGAACGATGCAAACTCATTTTCTCATGAATTCCTAACATAATTGCCGCATATTCTGCTTAACAGCCCTCATAATTCTAAATAAAAGTCCTAAGAGGATGGGTATTTCTGCCCGTCATCAGCAGGCTCGGGGTGGGGTGTGACATGTAAGACACAACCCATAGAATCAGTACCAAGTGTAGTGTTCATCTTGTCACAAGCATCACTAGGGTTCGTGTTTGAAGGGGAAGAATGTATGTTATAATTGTTGACAACTTGGTAATTACACAAAAAAGTGTCCGCAATTTTTACATGAGGGTGTTATGCAAAAAAGTAACTTATTATGACCATTTGGTGATTTTAGTCTCTTCCTTATATGCTAGTTAGATAGAAAGAACTTATGTACGTTCAAATGATTAATAACAACCTTTTGAGTACTCTGACAAGGGTCGTTATAACTAAATACACATTTAAATCCCATATATTTCAATAAGGATAGTTTTTCCAAAATAAACTAGAAAACAAATAAATAATAAATAAATAAAACTTTCATTCGGGGTTCCCTAATATAATATTCACAAAGAAAACATTCAAAACATTAAAATTTGTTGTCTCACATTAAATTTAGTTTCAAAACATTCAAATGAAAAAAACATAGACTAAGTAGAAGTGATTTATTTTGTCTCCATATGACTCTGTCACAGGTCCCATCTATCACTTGCCAACCTATTCTTGTCATTCCCTGAAAAACATAAAGGAAGAAAGGATGGGTATAATAATACCTAGTAAGTGATCTGCTACTCAACCCTCTAGGTTACCTGTTAGCTAGTTTATCTAGGCATTGGTGTACGTCCATCATATTAGTCGTAATGATCCTGTAGGAGCACACATCAGTCATAGTCTGTAACCTGAAGGTCCACCAATCAGTCATAGACATGAACCTAAAGGAACATGAATCAGTCATAGTGTATAACCCAAAGGTCCACAAATCAGTCATAGACATGAACCCGAATGAACATAAATCAGTCGTATTATGTAACCTGAAGGTTCATAAATCAGTTATAGACATGAACCCGAAGGAACACGAATCATTCATAGACATGAACTGGAAGGAACATGAATTAGTCGTAGTGTGTAACCCGAAGGCCCAAAAATTAGTCATAGACATGAACCCAATGGAACATGAATCAGTCATTGGCATAAACCGGAAGGAACATGAATTAGTCGTAGTGTGTAACCTGAAGGCCCATAAATTAGTCATAGACATGAACCCAAAGGAACATGAATCAATCATAGACATGAACCTGAAGGAATATGAATTAGTCATAATGTGTCACCTGAAGGTCCACAAATCAGTCATAGACATGAACCCCAAGAATTACGAATCAGCTGTAGTGTGTACACCTACCCAAATAACAAAAACTAACAGGAACCCTAGAACTTAGTAACTACTGTAGTATATTTTACAGTCGTTTAACTTAGGGGTAAAATTTCATATATATCCTCAGTCAATGGTACAATCATTATAGACAAAATAGTCAAATGCAGTCGGTTAATGCCATTAAGTCATGCAGTTCAATCGGTGATAAATTATCAGTCCCAACAGTCCAGAATAATCAGTCAAATCCATCTTAGCAATCTCAAGAAACAATACATGTAATCTTAAGTAACCAGCCCATGTATTCATTAGTAAACAGTTCAAGTACTCTTAAATAACCAGTTTAAGTGGTAGGGACGACTGGTTTGAAGGCAAATCAGTAGAAGGACACTAATCGTAAGTTTTAGTGAATAGGAGCTAAAACAACCTTAACTTTTGTTTGCCCGAAAGATCACGAACCAAGTCCTAAGTGATAAACAAAAATTAGACTTTTTCGGACATAACAATGCCTATCGGGCCCTACCGACTTACTTCGGAGCCTACGGGCTTCTACAAGCATAATGGTCACCTACCGGGCTTTACCAAGCCATTACAATTCTTACTGAGACAACTCGAGCAAGCATCGAGCCAACCGAGAACTATCTAGTCCCACTGATACTTTAGGATGCCATCCCGAGTGTCGGGATGTCATCAACTTTCTCCCTCCTTATCTGGAACTCTTATAAAAAACCATCATCAACCAACCCATGGGCAACAATCCAACTCGGGACTTCCCGGACGTCCGTCCATTCGAACGTCATTGAGACTTAGGCTACTCCAAGCCCTCGTTGAATCAAAATGGCATACTGGGTGCTACATTGAACCTTTAGCCCATGGGAAGGGGTGCAATGCTCGCACACCCGTGCCGTCCGACACTGTCCATGAGATCCAATTCTCGATGGAAAACGCACAAGATACTTTTCTTGTAATGCTCGCCCATGCCATGATACACGCATGTGCCCTAGGATAGCTCACTTAGGCCATAGGGCTCAGGGGTGGTGGAGTGTTGACACAATGGCTCCCCCTATAGTGCATTCTGAACATTTTCCTCTTTGCCACCCATGCATATCAAATGTGGCGAATTTTCACTCACCAACGTAAAACGCTTGTCTGAACTCCGATTGACATTAAATTCGATGTGCTTAAATTCTTATCAATATGCATCTAACTCTAGAATCGGTCGTCCACGGAACCCTATCTTCTGAGGCCATGGCTCGGGGCCCTATCAATGCCCCACAAAGCTTGTCAATGACACCATCGATGGCATGGTTGCTTGTCTTTCTTTATAATGTTCAACATGGCATGGTTTCCCAGTTATGTTGGTGTGTTCGATTATGAACCGTCCTCCTCAGTCGCATTAAGGCACTTCTCTTGGCCCTCTATTTTTGCCAGATGTGTCGACACTCACATGTCGCTACTGGGTCACAATCTACTATCTAATAATGGGCAGAAATGCACATTATTATAGTACTAAGTTATTAAAAAATGCAGGTTTGCATTCATAAAATATATAAGATTGCGTCCAAAAAGCATTAAGTATGTAATATTGCGGTTGCATGCATCCATCGCAAAACAGTTAACTTGTGTGTTTTTGTGCAGAATATGTGTTGTCGCAAGGCAGAAAATGCAATCACAAGAAATCAACGGAAAAATGTAGCATTACTGCAAGGTTTTGCAGTGATTTGCGCTCATAAGTATTTGCTCAAGAAGGATTACCGCATAGAGCCAGTTCAACTTGGTGGGCACATCTGGGTGAAAAGCATAATAAATCCCGATGGGAAAGAAAGTTGATGACGGTAAAGTCCGAATTAAGTTGAAAAGCCGCTAACGAACTACTGTAGCAAGTACACTCAAGTTTTCGGTGACAAATATTCGGTGCATCAGATAGAAAATTAATGCCATCCTATCAGTGCAATCATGAGAGAGAAGATGCCTTTCACCCCGAAGCTCTATAAATATCGAAGGCAACCTTCAGTAAAGGAGTTCAGATAGTTTAGATAGTTCGGATAGTTTGGATAATTAGAGAATTTTCCCTTAGATAGAATAGCCTTGTTCTTAGTTTTTCTTTTATTTAAGGCGGAAGCGAGAGAAGAAAGATTGTGTTGATTGATCGTTCCGGTGAACTTGGAAGAGTGCCGGAAGCATCGAGATCAGAGAGAGGACCAGCTCCTGTGGAAGTAGGAATATCTTTTGAACAGAATAGAGTTAACAGTGTAAAAGCCTTGGGAAGTAAGGGATTGCTATCAGGCTCTCTATCCTTATCTTCCATTGTCATTTTGTACTTAAACTTATCTATAGAAATGGAATTTACTTCTTTATATTTGTTCACTCTCTGTTTATTACGCATGAGTAGCTAAATCTGTCGAATGGGTTGAGAAGCACTTAGCTAGCATAACTGGGGATCTTCATTTTATGCGATTATCTTGTATTATGTATGCATCATTTGTCCATTAGAGATACTCAGGAGGGTAGTCTAAAGGTAGAATCTAGGCTTGGAAAAGTCAGGTTAGAATGCATAATCAAGAGATATGAGCTTAGGAATAAGCATTGTTTGCTATTAACGCATCGCATGCATCCTGAAATAGGATATGATTGTGTGCGATCACCTTGTCTTTGTGTGCATCTGTGAAACCCAGATTTCTATTTTCCTTACTTAAGCAAGTGATAAAAGGAATTAACTAAGTGAAAGTTAAATCCTAAGTTAAGGGGAAGGAAATTTCTAAGTGTTAAGTAGATTTTCCTTGAATAAATTAAGTTGAGCTTCAATTGGTAAAATTGTGATGAAATTTGTAAAATAAGTAGGTTGATGAGAAAGTTAGTGTTGAATGGTGAAGAAAGAATGGGGATTTGAAAAGAAAAATATGGAAATTGAGTTTGGAAAATTTGGGAAAAATTGGCTAAGTATGGAAAATTTATGTGAAATGCGTGTTGTGCACAAAGCACTGGAAGGCAAGTGACTAGTGGCACAATCGTGTAGAAATTGCACCGAGACAAACAATGTTCGCAATAGCTAAGAGCGAGATTGTTGAGAGTAAGATCATTGAGATCGAGACCAGTGAGATCATTGAGAGCAAGATTTTGAGCAAGAAAGTGGGAGAGAGCGAGATTGGAGAGAGCGAGATTGGCAAGAAAGTGGGAGAGAGCGAGAGTAGAGAGAGGGAGATTTTGAGCTAGAAAGTTGGAGAGAGCGAGAGTGGAAAGAGCGAGATTTTGAGCGAGAGCGAGCGAGAGTGGAGAGAGCGAGACCAACGAGAAAGTGGGAGAGAGCAAGAGTAGCCTGTATGTCAGCCATGCCTTATCCGGTGCTGCATTCGAACGTCACGTCCACGCGATCGAAGCGCCTCGCCTATGCATGGAACGGTCGAACAAGTATTTATGCATTGAATTTGGCCGCGTTCTTGTAGATTATACATTGGAAACCCTAAATTGAATACAAACAAAGGTTGAAGATGCAAGGGCAAACGTCAACCAAAATTAAGTGTCTTCATAAAAAATTCTTAAGGGCTAAGGAAATTTGATGGACGCATATGAAGAAAACACCTTAGGACAAGGTGATGCAAGCTTGCATTGATAAGGGGAGAAATAAACATTTGGCCATGTAGCCAAGTAGGTGCTGTAAACACCACGAGAAATTTGAACGCCTATAAATAGAGCTTTGGGATTTCATTTTCAAATCACAAAATCATAAATTTCGTAAAGGAGAGGGAGAATAGTGAGGGTTGAGAAGAACGTATCATTTTTGGATGGGGAGATCTCCCAATCTACTCATGCGTTTGGAGTGATTCAAAAGACATCTGAAAGCTCTGGAAGTCTAATCTTCAGAATAGGGCTGCCAGAGGAAAATTCTCAAAGGAACCGGGTTGGAGATTGAAAAGAAGGCAGAAGGGTCAGGCTATAGGATCAGTCTGGGTAAGTCTTGAAGATTCTGTGATTCCGGCCAAACCACAAGGAGTTCTGAGTTGAAATTTTAGGGTAAGCTTTCTGAGAAATTTTAGAATAAGTATGTCAAAATAAGGTTTAGAACTATGAGTAATATAAGCTGTAAGTTGAATCTAGATTCTAGGGGTGAAAAGGAGCCTAAGGAGTCACTAGAGTGAAAAGCACCTAAGAAATCAAGGTGAGTGGCTAAAATGTTTTGACTAAAATGTTTTACTTAAACTGTTTTGATTACACCATTTTACAGAAAGCGTGTTTGCAAAAATATTCTCATGCCTACTAGTTTTATGAAGTGGTTTCCAAGCAAGTTCTGAATTGTGATTTGAACACATGCATATTGTTGAAAAACTATTTACATATGTTGATTTTATCCAACATGCGTTAACATCTTTAAAGCCATATTTTATATGTGTTATACTTTACATGCTTTAAAGAGAAAAGTCATTTATAAATAGTTTTGGTAAAATGCGATACCGAAGGACACTTGAGAAGGTATCCGCCCAACCAGATACTGAAGGACATTTGAGAAGGTATCTATTGGTACTGAAGGACGTTTGAGAAGGTACTAAGCCAACGGGATACTGAAGGACGTTTGAGAAGGTATCCTAGTAGCTCGATACTGAAGGATATTGAGAAGGTATCTGAGCAGAAGTACCTAATTTGTGAGGGTACTTAGTGTGGCCACAGATGAATAGAGTCAGAGATTGAGCAAAAGGGTTCTCTCTAGACTAGTAGTTGGTGTTGGGATTGTTTTATCCACAATAGGGTACGTTGGATTGAGAAATGATTTTATTGTTTTATGATTAAAATAGCTTTATATGTTTTATGCTTGAAAAATTTTTATGCTTCAGTACAAGTACTGTAAAAGTTTATGTTTCAGTTAAAAAACTCATTACTGAAATCATGCATGAGAATTTACTATGTGTTCTCGGTCACTCACTGGGCGTAAACTCACCCCGTTTTCAAATGTTTTGTTTTTCCCCCACCCCCACCCCCAGGTAGCGGTCAAATCCTCTGAAGATAGATCTGCTTCTGCTCTGCCACTAAAGGACTGAAAGACTTGTAACTGTTTGCTAGGTGGTTACTATTAATATTGTACACATGTTACTATTGTTCATATAGGGACTAGGGTTTATGGGTTTTGGGACTTTTAAATCTAGTGTTGTAATGACTCTAAACATATTATGTTTCTAAGTTAATAAATTGTGGGCCTAAAGACGTCCCGTTGCATATGAATTATAATTAGTATCAGGGTTATTCCGCAAGAGTTATTAGGCAGTAAGTGTCAGCCCAAGGGTTGGTAACTGCTGCAGTCATGCCTTTCTCTAGGCTAAGAAGGTGGTTTGGGGTGGGGTGTGACAGCATCTTGCATCATCGCATAGGAAAAGAGTAGAGACTTAGGAATAAGCTCTATAGACATTATTGCATTCAACACATGCGTCCTAGAACTAGGAGCACCGCATTTACATTGGAAAATGATTTGCTGTTGCATTAGTGTAGCATGATTGCATAGTTTAACGCATTCCCAGGAAACGCTAGCTAAAGACCTTCTCAACCCGTTCCTCCGCATACTCAAAGTATCTACAGCATAACCAACCTTTTCTCAAATTCGCTACATACATTTATTTTATACCGCAAAAAAAAACCCAAAACAAATATTTGATTTCCTGGTTATCGCAAAGTCTTCTTGAAAATTATCACCGCATACCGTTTTACCTAGTCCCTGATTTCGACCTTGGACTTACCAGGAAACTCAGTGCGGTTTATACTTGGATTCCGCTGAGAAAACTTGTTGCTCAACTCATTTCTATCAATGCTTTTCATTCCATTATTTCATCACATAAAATAACGGATCAAGTTTTCGGTGCCGTTGTCGAGGACTTCGACAATTCAGTGTGTTA
Source organism: Benincasa hispida (assembly GCF_009727055.1). Taxonomy (NCBI): domain Eukaryota; kingdom Viridiplantae; phylum Streptophyta; class Magnoliopsida; order Cucurbitales; family Cucurbitaceae; genus Benincasa; species Benincasa hispida. The sequence continues at coordinate 27,795 of NC_052358.1, forward strand.
ATGGTAATTTTTGTGATTTCTTTGCAGCTCTTAATCTCTGGCGAATTACAACCCAAAGAATAAAGGTCGTTCCGACAAAGAATAAGAGACAGCCGCCAACAACAACAACAACCAGATAAAGACGATATGGTGGACCAGCCTGGAAACGGAGCACCAAACAAAAACAATGTCATGGAAAATCCAATCCTACTGGCAAACGATCGTAATAGGCCCATTCAGGACTATGCATCGTGAAACCTCTACAATTTCTCTCTAGGAATCATGAGGTCTGCGCTTGATGGATCCCGATTCAAAATGAAACCGGTGATACTGTAGATGATCCAAACGGTAGGGCAGTTTGGAGGAAGGCATGGTGAGGACCCGCATGCCCACCTCCGGAACTTCATAGAAATCTACAACACTTTTATGTTCGCAAATATCTCTACCGAAGAAGTTCGACTAACTTTGGTTCCACTTTCTTTGTGTGATTAGGCAAGAAAATGGGCGTATTCTCTCGAACGGGAGAGATAACTTTGGGGAATAGGTCATGGAAAAGTTCATGAAGAAATATTTCCCACAAATCGAGAATGCAAGGAGAAGGAAATTAATAACAAATTTTGAACAAGAAATTGACGAATCGCTCACCGTTGCTTGGGTGAGGTATAAGAGGCTGGTAAGAGACCGTCCACACAACGGATTACCAGATTGCTTGCAAATGGAGATCTTTTATGAAGGACTGAACTCTGCTTCACAGACCATTGCTAGGTGGTCTGCTCGACAAAACATATGAGGAGTCGAAAAATATACTTGATTGCATTTCCAAAAATCACGAGGACTGGTGAGAAAGCAATTAAAGATTAAGAATTGGAAACAATGATGAAAACAATGGGGCCATTGCATCCCTTCAAAACCAAATGACTGCGATGATGAGTTTGATACAAGGCATCGCAATTAACAGCACGGGAGCGAACAAAGGGCAGGTCAACGCAATTACTCAAACGACCGCAAGTTGTGTCATCT
>NC_052358.1:28813-178060 GCF_009727055.1 Benincasa hispida
ATCTTTTATGAAGGACTGAACTCTGCTTCACAGACAATTAACAGCACGGGAGCGAACAAAGGGCAGGTCAACGCAATTACTCAAACGACCGCAAGTTGTGTCATCTATGGAGACACGCATCCAATGGAAGAATGCCCAAGAAATCCGTAGTCAGTATGCTTCATAAAGAATAATCCTTATTCCGACATGTACAACCCCGTGTGGAGAAACCACCCCAATTTCGCATGGAAAAATCAACAACAAAGCTTTCAACCAGTGGCGCAAAAAGAAGGGCCACCTGGATTTTTCCCGCAAACTAATGGTCCAACGCACAACCAAGCCAGTAGTTCACAAACACCATAGTCTTCGTCCTTAGAAGCTTGCTAAAGTAGTACATTGAGAAAAATGAATCAGTGCTTCAGAATCAAGCAACGTCCATCCGAAATCTCGAGATTCAGTTAGGACAGATTGCGGGCGAACTTAAAAATAGAGTGCAAGGAGCTTTACCAAGCTCAACTAAGCTCCCTCGCATGTTGGGGGTAGGGGGAAGGAACAATGCTTAGCAGTCTCCTTGCTAAGAGAAAAAATGACTACAGAAGTAGAGAAGAACCCCATTACGACCAACTTGAATGCGGTAACAACCGAGGACCCGTTGACTTGTAATTCAAACGAGCCCGAGAAAATGAACCCCGAAGTTGTGTCCACCTTCAAGCTTTTAGAACAGGAGATGGAAGAACTCCAACTACCACCAGTCTCGCAAAGATTGAAAGAGAAACAAAATGATGAAGACAAGATCACAACAGTGGTAGTAACGTAAAATGCTATGATCCCACCAAAAATGTATGACCCACGAATCTTCACGATACCATCATTGGAGGGGTCTATAGTGGCCAAGCAATATATGATCTCGGGGCGAGTATAAACGTAATGCCATTATCAATCTTCAAGCGATCGAATATTGGCACACTCACGCCCATGACAGAGACTCTCCTACTTTCAGACAGATCCCAAATACATCCCAAGGGAGAGTTGAAAGATGTCGCAATCTCAATTGATAAATTCATCTTGCCGGTAGACTTCATCATTTTGGATTATAAAGCGGACGAAGATATGTCCATCATATTGGGACGATCATTCCCTGTCTCTTATACACATCTAGATGTGAGTTGAAAGATGTCGCAATCTCAATTGATAAATTCATCTTGCCGGTAGACTTCATCATTTTGGATTATAAAGCGAACGAAGATATGTCCATCATATTGGGACGACCATTCCTCTCGACCAGTCGCGCTCAAATTGATGTGCACAAGGGGGAAATCATAATGAACATCAATAGGGAAAAGCTCTGAATTAAGGCAGTCAAGATTCTGGAAGATTGAGAAAAGAAGAAAAAGCAATTGTGGATGTGAAAAAGCCTAACTTGGAATAAGCTGTCCCTGAGTTACTATGTGACTCAACCTCATCAGGGACGCAATCCTTTTGAATATCCTTTTTTTACATCAATACTTCATGAACTTTCATCACCTTGTTATTATCTGATATCGCATATTTACTTCTTTGCTTATCTAAAAAAAAAAAAGAAAGTGATCGTGCTGCACGATTGCGGTAAGCGATTTTGTTAACTTTGTCTTTCTTTAATATTATTTGACCCTCTCAATGTTTTTCTTGCAACAGTCGAGGTGAACGATTGCGGAGGTGCTACACGAAGGCGCAACTACTTTATTCTGTCACCACAATCTAAAGAAAGAAGATCGCCGCAAAGCAGGATGCGTCAACAAACAATGCAGGTGACCGTGCAAATTTGGGGGTTGTATTCTTCCTTGACTTTATTCCAAATTTTGCACTATCGCATCGCATTTTAATTTTGAACATTTTATCATCGCATCCTCTTTGGTTACTACAATCATTTAACATTGATAAATTTAGTAAGTCACCACATGCTTTCTCTTTGCCAATTATGATTTCAATGATGAAACACATGCTTCTATTTTTTGTATATACTAGAGTCAACGTAATTTTAAGATAGTCACCTCATGAAATATTTCTAGAAGTTAGTGGTCTGCTAGCTTTCTTTCAAACTGACTCTTTATATAGCTTCCTAAGACCATCACATGACTTCTTTCAATCTATTGGCAATGAGGACATTGCCGCATTTTAAATTTGGGGGTGAGATATTTATTTTCGACCTTGCTATTTTTAGCTAAGCTTTCTCTCTCTCTCTCTACATATATATATATATGAAAGAGGGAAAATTTTGAGAATAACAACTCCACTATCGATGCAATGGGGAAACCCATGTTGATAAGAGTTAAGTTGTGAAGGGCACTTACCTGTAGTTGGATGTCCGCATGACACACGTGGGGGCAAGCCAAAATGAATGTAAGTCGCCAGGATCAACGCATAAATAAATGACCGCAACTCCACTGCCAAGAAGGTATGAGTTTAATTTGAGAAAGAGTGCCTTGCTCATAGTTGGATGTCCGCATGACACACGTATGGGCAAGCCAAAACGAAGGCGAGACACTTGGATCAGTGCAAGATCAGAGAAAAATAATAATGTCAAAAATATACAAGGATAAAAATCAATTAACACCCCAGTGAAAAAGTTTTCTTTGAAATAAGTCATTCAATGTCATAGAATCTAGTAAAGTTCTTTTGAAGGTTAAACTTGCAGTCCCTAGGTCTTAGAAATATTTTAAGAAGAAAATTGAATAAAAATTAAGGAAATTTTGGTGTATAGGATTTGAATAAAGTATCCTTGAGAAATCTAGGAAAAGAGTTGCGGTCGACTTTCTAAAGGAAATCTTTAGCTTATGCTTGAGGACAAACATTGTTTAAATTTGCGGGTGTGATAATGGGAAGAAATGCACGTTATTAGAGTACTAAGTTATTAAACAATACAGGTTTGCATTGATAAAATATATAATATTTCATTCAAAAAGCATTAAGTACGTAATATTGCGGTCGCATGCATCCATCGCATGAAAACATTTAACTTGCATATTTTTGTGCAGAATATGCATTGACGTAAGGCAGAAAATGAAATCACAAGAAATCAACGTTGTACACATGAAAACAGTATCTGCTCAAGAAGGATTGTCGCATAGAGCTGACACAACTTGGTGGGCGCATCTGGGTGAAAAGCATAAAAAATCACGATGGGACAAAAAGCTGATGACGGTCATGTCCGAATTAAGTTGACAAGCCACTAACGAACTACTGTAGCAAGTACACTCAACTTTTTGGTAACAAATATTCGGCGCATCAGACAGAGAATTAATGCCATTCCATCACTGCAATCATGAGAGAGAAGATGCCTTTCACCTCGAAGCTCTATAAATATCAAAGGTAACCTTTAGTATAGGAGTTCGGATAGTTCGGATAATTAGAGAATTTTCCCTTAGATAGAATAGCCTTGTTCTTAGTTTTTCTTTTATTTAAGGTGGAACCGAGAGAAGCAAGATTGTACCGATAGATCGTTCCGGTGAACTTGGAAGAGTGTCGAAAGCGTTGAGATCAGAGAGAGGGCCATCTTCTTTAGAAGCAAGAATATCTTTTGAACAGAATAGAGTTGATAGTGTAAAAGCCTTGGGAAGCAAGGGATTGCTACCAGGCTCTCTATCCTTATCTTCCATTGTCGTTTTGTACTTAAACTTATCTATAGAAATGGAGTTTACTTCTTTATATCTGTTCACTCTCTGTTTATTACACATGAGTAGCTAAATCTATCGAATGGGTTGAGAAGCACTTAGCTAGCATAACTGGGGATCTTCATTTTATGCGATTATCTTGTATTATGTATGCATCATTCGTCCATTAGAGATACTCAAGAGGGTAGTCTAAGGGCAGAATCCAGGCTTGGAAAAATCAGGTTAGAACACATAATCAAGAGATAGGAGCTTAGGAATAAGCACTGTTTGCTATTAATGCATCGCTTGCATCCTAGAGATACGATATGATTGTGTGCGGTCACCTTGTCTTTGTGTGCATCTTGCATCATCGCATAGAAAAAGAGTAGAGACTTAGGAATAAGCTCTATGGACATTATTGCATTCAACACATGCGTCCTACAAATAAGAGAACAGCATTTGCATTGGAAAATGATTTGCTGTCGCATGAATGTAGCATGATCGCATAGTTTGACGCATTCCCAGGAAATGTTAGCTAAAGACCTTCTCAACCCGTTCCTCCGCATACTCAGTGTATCTACCACATAACTGACCTTTTCTCAAATCCACTGCATACATTTATTTTCTACCACATACAACAACCCAAAATAAATATTTGATTTACTGGTTACCGCAAAGTCTTCTTGAAAATTATCACCACATACCGTTTTCCCTAGTCCCTGAGTTTGACTCTAGACTTACCAGAAAACTCAGTGGGGTTTATACTTGGATTCCATCGAGAAAAATTGTTGCTCAACGTATTTCCATCACCGTATTTCATTCCCTTATTTCATCACATAAAATAACACATCACTATCCTAAAGTTAGATTGTGACATTCTCACCTACATAAACTGTCATCGTCCTCGATGACAAACTTGGAAGTGCAATCCACTTTCATTCTAGTTGGATTGCAACGCTTTCCCCCACTTAATCTCGCCATCATCCCGATGACGATTCGAACTCGGGTTTGCTGCATAACGGACCTGCTAAAAATGATGTGCATTAGACCAAGTATGGAAAGTGCCACTACGTATGAGCTATCCCACCCACAAGCCTTCTCGCACCCCTTTCTAGGACTTGGCCTTGGAGTTTCACAGAATATGCATGGAAAAATCTATGACATCCTCTCGACTCTGCAAACAAGGGATATCTTTTCATCCCACACAACTCAGCCGTAACAATAGCCATAACACATACTCACCGAGCACACATTATGATGCACCCCTTGGGGTGAGGCTCGCAAGCCTACCACGGAACATTACACATCATTGCATCTACTCACACCTTTGTGAAGTCAAAATACAAAACACAATCCCCTCTTTCGCCGACACATACACTTCAGCCCAGTCATTGGCCACCTCATGTGGCGATGCTGTGAAGATGCTTCTCTTGCTCTTGATGTAGCTTCTTCTCTTTCTCTGAACTACTAGACTATTGGTCATCTCCATTGCACAATGGCCCCAACAACTGTGAAGCCACTCCATTTAGGCATGTGAAATGACTTAAGAGACACACTTCTTCACACAAAGGGAGCATTCTCATGGAAAAATAGCCCATTCTTGCGAGTTGTATCCAAATCACTTGGCTCTGCTAGCCATGATGTTCGCCCATACGAACTCTTGATGCACAATTACACTTGACTGATGCATATCATCCATTTTCCACACTTAATAAAATAGCACATCAAGTTTTTGGCACCGTTGCCGGGGATTTCAACAAAATAGTTAACGGTAATTTTTGTGAATTCTTTGCAGAACTCTCAATCTCTAGCAAACTACGACCTAGAGATTGAGAGAACATTTCGAAGGAGACTAAGGAACTGCCAACGACAACCACAATTCGATAAAGAAGAGATGGCGGAGCAACCTAGAGATGAAGCATCAAATAACAACAAATCATGGCAAATCCAATTCTGTTGGCCAACGATCGCAATAGGCCCATTAAGGACTATGCATCACCAAACCTCTATGATTTCTCTCCGGGAATCATGAGGCCTGCCTTAGACAGAAGTAGATTTGAAATGAAACTGGTGATGTTGTAGATGATCCAGGCTGCAAGTCAATTTGGAGGAAGGCATGGTGAGGATCCGCACGGCCACCTCTGAAGTTTTATTGAAATCTGTAATACTTTTGTGTTTCCGAACATCTCTGCAAAGGAGGTTCGACTAATGCTATTTCCATTTTCTCTCTGTGACCAGGCTAGGAAATGGGCCTACTCGCTCGAACCGGAGAGATCACTTCTTGGAAGCAGGTGGTGGAGAAGTTTATGAAGAAGTATTTCCCACCTATCGAGAATTTAAAATGGAGAAAGCTTATTACTAATTTTGAACAAGATATGGACGAATCGCTCAACGATGCCTGGGCGAGGTTTAAAAGGTTGGTCCAAGATTGTCTACATAATGGGCTGCCAGATTTCCTTCAAATGGAAATTTTCTACCACGGTTTGAATCCTGCTTTGCAGACCGCTGCCAATGTGGTAGCAGATGGTGGTCTGCTTGACAAGACTTATGATGAGGCGAAGAATATCCTAGATCGCATCTCCAAGAATCATAAAGACTGGAGGGAGAGCGACCAGAGATTAAGACTCAAAGATTCTGACGCAAATAACGGTACTATTGTTTCATTGCAAAACCAAATGATCTCAATGATGAATTTGATTCAAGGAATGACGATCAGCAGCCCAACAGGGCAAATCAATGTAATAAGTGAAAACACCGTAAGGTGTGTGACTTGCGTTGATGGGCATGCGATGGAGGATTGTCCACAAAACCCACAGTCTGTATATTTTGTAAAGAACAACCCCTTTTCTAACACCTACAACCCCAGGTGGAAAAACCACCCAAACTTTGCTTGGAAGAATCAACAACAAAATTTTCAATATGTGGCACAAAAAGAAGAGCCACCGGGGTTTATTCAACGCAGTAACGGTCAACAGAGCAACCAAGAAAGTAGCTCACAACAACCACCACAATCTTCTTCCCTAGAAGGCTTATTGAAGCAATATATAGAGAAAAATGAGACGGTGCTTCAAAGCCAGGCTACTTTCATCCGTAATCTTGAATTGCAAATGGGCCAGATTGCAAATTAGCTCAAAAGTAGACTGCAAGGGGCGCTAGTAAGTTCAACCGAGCTTCCACGTAACCCAGGGGGTTCAAGTAAGGAGCAATGTCAGGTTGTAACATTGCGTAGTAGAAAGATTGTAGAGGGAGAAAAGAAGGAGCAGAACAGATCAACCTCTATTGCAGCTGAACCTACGATTGCGGTAACACAAGAAGAAGAAAAAGAAAATGAAGCAATAGAACCTGAGGTTGCATCAACCTTAAAGTCAAATGAAACAAGAACCGTGAAAGTCCAGTTACCACCTTTCCTTCAGAGGCTAAAGAAGAAGAAAAACAAAGAGCAGTGCCAATGCTTCCTATCTATGTTAAAGCAATTAAATGTTAACATTCCTTTAAGTGAAGCGATTGAGGAAATGCCTGACTATACCAAGTTTCTGAAGGACATGGTATCCAAGAAAAGAGGCATTGGAAAATTTTCCACGGTGGTATTAATGCAAAGTTTCAAATCTATTATCCCACCAAAGATGAGCGATCCTAGGAGCTTCACTATTTCTTGCTCCATAGGAGGACTCTATATTGGGCAAGCCCTGTGTGACTTGGGGGCCAACATAAATTTGATGTCGCTATCAATATTTCGACAACTAAATGTGGGGTAACTTGTGCCCACATCCGTGACTCTCCAACTAGCCGACAGGTCTCTGGTTCATCGAGAGGGTAAGGTGAAGGTCGTGCTGATCACGATTGATAAATTTATTTTGCCAGCTGACTTCATCATCCTGGATTATGAGGCCGATAAAGATATTCCCATCATTTATGGGTGACATTTCCTATCAACAGGTCATGCTCAAATTGATGTACACAAAGGCGAGATCACTTTGAGCATAAACGGACAGAAGCTCAAATTTAATATAATTCGTTCCATGAAATTTCCTGATGAGGAAGACCTGCCAGATTCAGAAGATGACTTGAATTTGATTGAAGAAGAAAAGTCTGATGAAAAGTATGAAGAAGAGGATGTCGAATCATCCGTAGCTGCCTGCAATCCGATTGTAGCAAAAACAAACAAAGAAGAAGGACCGATCGCAACACAAGAAGAAAAGCTGAAGGAAAAAAGAAAAATAACGCAACCTTCTCTCGTTGAGCCACTAACCTTTGAACTAAAAATCCTACCAACACATCTGAAGTACGCATTTCTGGGGCAAAATGAGAAGCTGCCAGTGATAATTTCCTCCACACTTAACGCAGATCAAGAGAATGCATTGATGAGCATTCTAAAAAAGCATGTGCGAGCAATCGGCTAAACGCTCGCTAATATCAGAGGAATTAGCCCCACATACTACATGCACCACATTCATCTTGAGGACAAACACAAAGAAACCATTGAGAATCAACGCAGACTTAATCCTGCGATGAAAGATGTCGTCAAAAAGGAGATTATCAAGTGGCTAGATGCGGGCATTATCTATCTCATTGCAGATAGCACGTGGGTCAGCCCCGTGCAATGTGTGCCAAAGAAGGGTGAAATGATGGTAGTCCCCAATGAGAACAATGAATTAATACCGCAAAGAACCATCACTGGATGGCACATATGTATGAACTATCGCAAATTGAATGTGGCCACAAAGAAGGATCACTTCCCTCTACCATTCATCGATCAAATGCTGGATAGATTGGCAGGGAATGATTTTTTCTGTTTCTTGGATGGATACGCCGGTTACAACCAGATCATGATAGCTCCTGAAGACCAAGACAATGCCATATTCACCTGTCTATATGGGACATTTGCTTTACGTCGCATGTCGTTCAGCCTCTGCAATGTGCCAAGAACGTTCCAAAGGTGCATGATGGCAATCTTTTCAAATTATCTCGAGGACTCAGTAGAAATATTTATGGATGACTTCTCTGTTTATGGGAACACTTATGAAGTTTGCCTGGCCAATTTGGAGAAAATTTTGAAAAGATATGAAGAGACAAACCTGGTGCTCAATTGGAAAAAATGTCACTTCATGGTGACAGAGGGTATAGTGTTGGGGCACAAGGTCTCTTGAGAAGGGTTGGAGGTGGACAAAGCAAAGATTGATAAAATTGAAAAGCTTCCACCTCCTACAAACATGAAGGTAGTACGAAGCTTCCTAGGACATGCCGGATTATACAGACGATTCGTTAAAGACTTTTCTAAGATAGCAAGACCATTGAGTGCGTTACTAGAGGCAGACAAAAAGTTTGAATTTGACAACAATTGCCTCGACGCATTTCGAATTTTAAACGATGCGCTGATTACCGCCCCCATCTTAATTGTGTCGGATTGGACACTGTCGTTCGAAATCATGTGCGATGCAAGCGGGCATGCGATGGAAACTGTACTAGCACAAAAGAAGAAAACAATTTTGCACCCCGTCACATATGCAAGTAAAACTCTAAACCCTGCTAAATTAGTTATACCACCACCGAAAAAGAGCTCCTGGCTGTGATTTTTGCGTTGGAAAAATTTTGGGCATACTTGTTGGGACCCAAGGTACTCATTCATACTGATCACTCGACAATCAAATATTTGATGACAAAGAAGGACGCAAAGCCGAGATTGATCATATGAGTTCTCCTTCTTCAAGAATTTGATATCGAGATAATTGATCGAAAGGGGACAAAGAATCAAGTTGCGAATCACTTGTCCTGACTGGACAATCCTGAGGTTGACCACAATGAATCTGAAGTGAGTGCCGTGTTTCTGGACAAGCAACTGTTATGCATAGAAGAATTTCCTTGGAATGCGGACATCGTTAATTATTTGGTGTATGAACGGAAGATTACACCTACCATCAACGGAAGAAGCTCGAGAATGAATGCAGACACTATTATTGGGATGAGTCAAATTTGTATAAAAGAGGTACAGACTAAATCATTCGATTATGTGTCCCAGAGCTCAACAACGCATATTGTCATAGTGCCACGATTCACCTTATGGAGGGCACTTTGGAGGACAACGTACTGCAACCAAAGTTTTGCAAAGTTGATTCTTTTGGCCTTCATTATTCAAGGATGCTGCTGACTACGCAATGAAATGTGATCGGTGTCAACGCACTGGCAACATTTCATGGAAGAACGCAATGCCGATGAATACTATCCTAGAGCTAGAATTATTCGACATATAGGGGATTGATTTCATAGGACCATTCCCTCCTTCAAACGGTAAGCACTATATTTTATTAGCCGTTAACTATGTCTCCAAGTGGGTAGAGGCAGTTGTATGCGTCGCAAGTGATGCAGCAGTAGTCTTTCAGTTCCTAATGAAAAATATTTTCACGCGTTTTGGCATTCCCCGTGCTATCATAAGTGATGAAGGATCACACTTTTTCAACCACAATATAAAGGAGTTGCTGCGCAAGTACAACATCCTCCACAAAGTGGCCACCGCATACCACCTGTCTCTTATACACATCTAGATGTGTATAAGAGACAGGTGCTAGCATGATCAACGCATATGCGGTAAGAACCTCAAAGTCGAACAGAAAGTCTTACTTTTCAATTCACGTCTGCGACTCTTCCTGGGAAAGCTAAAGTCTCGTTGGTCTGGACCGTTCATAATTCGACAAGTACTTTTATATGGCGCAGTGGAATTATCAAATGATGACGGTACAAACATATTCAAAGTCAATGGGCAGCGAGAAAAGGTATACCATGGAGAAGACTATCCCAACTCCTTAGAATAGTCTGATGCCATGAGTTGCGCCTAATCCACTAATCTAATAGGTAATCTTTTCCAGTAGGCATCAGTTATTTGTGCAGCTGGCATCGCCAAGTCGACTCCATGGAACTAAGAAACTTTTAATAAAGAAGGAAGTAGGGGGTCCCTGCGTTGTCAAATGATTGCAAATTCTCACGGACGCAAGTTTTGAAATACTTCAAGTCTTCAACTCTTTTCTCCACTACTCATAATCTTCATCATCTTTTTAGCTATCTTTTTAGTTTTCAATTTTCTACATAATAAAAAAATAATAATAATAATAAATTTTCACGTTAACGATTTTTCTTTAGGTTAAAATAATTTGACCTTCTCTTTGTTTTCCTTACAACGATCGAGGTGCTGGATTGTGGGAATGTACGCAAAGCAACACTGATCTTATTCAATCACTGCAATCCAATGAAGAATTATCGCCGCAAGGTGGATGTGTCAACACAATGCAGGCGACAACGCAAAATTTGGGGGTGTACTCTTCCTTATATTTATTTCAAATTTTTCGCTATCACATTGCATTTCGCTTTTCGAAGTTTTATCACCGCATCCTTCTTGATTACTGCAATCATTTAACAAGTAGATAAATTTAGTAGTTTACCGCATTCTGTTTCTTTTCCAAGTAAGATTTCAATGATGAATAATATGCTTCTATTTCTTCCGTATATATTAGAGTCCGCTTAATCTTAGGATAGTCACCAGATAAAATATTACTGGAAGTTAGGGGTTTGCTAGCTTTCTTTCAAACTCTCTTTACAATGCATTCTAGAACATCGCATAACTTATTTTAATCTTTTGGCAATGGGGACATTTCCGCATTTTAAATTTGGTGGTGAGGTATTTATTTTCGACCTTGCTATTTTTGGTTCTATAAAAAAAAGAACATTTTTTAGAATAACAACTCCACTGTCAACGCAAAAGGGAAACCCATGTTGATAAGAGTTAAGTTGTGAAAGGCACTTACCCGTAGTTGGATGTCTGCATGACACACATGGGGGCAAGCTAGAACTAAAGTAAGTTACCAGGATCAACGCATAAATCAATGATCGCAACTCCAATGCCAAATCAGTATGAGTTTAGTCTGAGAAAGAATGCATTGCTCGTAGTTGGATATCTGCATGACACCCATGGGGGCAAGCCAAACGAAGGCAAGGCACTCGGATCAGCACAAGGTTAGAAAAAATAGCAATAAAGAAAATTTTTGTGCAAGAATAAATCTTTTATCACCCTGGTAGAAATTTTCTTTTTGAAATAATCATGCGATGTTCTAGAATTTAGTAAACTTCTTTTGAAAGTCAAGCTTGGAGTTCCTAGGTCTTAGAAATATTTTAAGAGGAGACTTGAATAAGATTTAGGAAAATTCTAGTATATAGGATTTGAATGAAGTATCCTTGAAAAATCTAGGAAAATAACTTTGCGGCTAATTTCCTAAAGGAATCTTTAGCTTATGCTTGAGGACAAGCATTGTTTAAATTTGGGGGTGTGATAACGAGCAGAAATGCACATTATCATAGTACTAAGTTCTTAAACAATGTTGGATTGTGTTGATAGAATATATTAAATTGCGTCCATTAAGCATAAATTCTACAATATTGTGGTCGCATGCGTCCAATGTATGAGGGCAGTTGATCTTTATATTTTTGTGCAGAATAATGCGTTAACGTAATGCAAAGAATACGATCATAGGAATACATCGGTCGAGCGCAACTTCACCGTAAGACTTTGCGTTGATCGTAACATGGTGGGCGCATCCGGACGAAAGGACAATTAAGATCGATGGGACAGAAAGTTGACAGCAGTCGGATCCAAATTATGTTGACAGCCGATAACGGTCACAAAGTACATCCAGCTTTATCGATGACAACTATCCAATGCATCAGTCAGGAATTAAACCTGTCCTATCTGTAGAACAAGGAGAGAGAAGCCGCCTTTCACCTTTGATGCCTTATAAATACCAAGTGCATTCTTCAGAGAAGGGGTTATGCAGTCGATTACTTCATCACTTTACAAGTTCACACCTCTGTTCATAGTTTTCTTTTCCATTTCACGGTGAAGCTAGAGAAGAGTGGTGACACCAGAGATCATCCAAGGCGGCTCGAGAGAAAACCTTGGGGCATAAGAGAAGAGAGCGGGTTGACTCTCACAAAAGCGAGAATACTTTAGAGCACGAGTAGAACAGTTAACACCTGGTGGCAAGAAATTGCTCCAGGCTCTTTACTATACTTGCATTGTTATTCCGTACTTCATCTTTTATCTATTCAATGGAAGTTCTATTTCTACATCTGTTCACTCTCTTAATACGCATGAGTAGGTAAACTAGTTGAATGGGTTGAGAGGAACTAAGCTAACATGATCTAGGAAGTTCACTGCTTGTGATTGTCTTGTTTTATGCTGTGCGAAACATCCCTTTAGAGTTGCTCGAGAGAGAATCTAAAGCAAGAACCTAATGTCTTGAGAGAGCTAGGTTAGAATCTGACTTGAAAGAGCAAGATTAAGCCTGCATAAACAAGAAATAGGGACTTAGAGATAAGCTCCGTTGTCAACTTGCATCGCATGCATCCTAGGAATAGGAATGATATTATGGGGGCGCATATTTATGTAAATGTCATGTTGTCATTGCATAAATAGAAATAGAGGTTTATGTGTAAACCCTGTAGACTTATCGCATATTTATCGCATTCGTTGTAGCCTTAGAAGCCGTGGAATTCACACCGAGAGGTGGTTTACTATTGTATCCACGTTGCATGATCGCAAGGCATGAACGTAACTTAGGGAGTGTTAGCCAAAACCCTTCTCAACCCATTCACCGCATATTCATCATATTTCTCGTTGCCGACTCTTTTCGAACTCTGTCGCATTTATTATTATTTTCATTAAAGCAACAACAAACCAACCACCTTATTTATTTTACTGGTTACCACAAGTTTTCATAAAAATCTCCAACGCAACTATTTTCACAAGTCCTTGTGTTTGACCCTGGACTTACCAGGAAACTCAGAGGAATTTACACTTGAATTCTACTGGGGAAACTTCAGTGCACAATGTAATTCCATCAATGCATATCATCCATTTTCCACGCTTAGTAAAACAACACATCATGTGTGTAGTATGATCGCATAGCTTGCATTGGCTGAGGTTGCCCTTGCGGTCAAGCCTAGGGTTGCAATGAAGAAATCCTCACATTTTATCTATTTTCCATGCATTTTACTAGGGTTCACAGTTATCGTGTCTCTACCTCTCATTCATACTTCCAATGTTGTCTGTTAGTTAGGAGAGGAGTAGTTTGTAGCTTAAAACCCCTCATAATTCTTTTATTTATCCGCCACAAACACATTACCGCATACATTTAGTTACAAGTCCCTGAGTTCGACCTTGGATCACCCGAGAAACTTGCGTTTGCATTATACTTGGCGTGAGCGCAAGAAAACTTATGACAGGAATGCATGGTCATCGCATATAAGAGTAATGCATATTTCATTCCAACGCATGACCACTGACGCATGATAATAAACGCATAACCTAAGACATGCATCGCATATTGCATTCACCTTAATTTTAGTCATCAAGTTTTTGACGGCTAATTTCACGTTATCATTTTTTGGCGCCGTTTCCGGGTACTTGGCAACTAATTGTTTGTTGAGTTTTGTGTTTTTGCAGGCAACCTTTTTACCTTAGGAGTATTGTAGCTTGTGCGATCAAGCTGCAATCAATATTGAAGTGTAGACGATGCGTCGAAAGCCAATATTGACCCCAAGATAGAAGGACAATCAGTCGCATGAGTTGAAGGCAGTTCTAAGCACATGGTGGCCAAGATGCGCCCAACAATTATCAAAAGTTTTAATGGTCAGGGCGAGCTTCTTGACTTAAACAGTTGAGAGAAATCTCCTGCATGGAAGACTCCTTGCGGTGACATCACTCTAATTTTTCCAGGGACGTCTTCTACACTATCTTTACCTTTCTTTCTTACAATAGTTTATTTTTATTGTTATTTTGGATATGTGGCTGCTTCCTTGGTTGTGGTGCATTTTCTCCTTGTAGGTGCGACAATAAGTCTCCTTGGTGCACAGTTACAATGGAAGAATTCCCTCCATCCTTCAACGCATGCTTCGATTGCATGAATTCCAACGCATGATCGCATGCATTATTCTGCCTAAAGTCCTTTTCTTGTTATCTTTTATGCATTAGCCTTTTGAAATTCTCCTTGTCTGATTTTGTTCTTTTGCGATGCATTTATGATGGTACGTATAATTAATCGCATCTGCTAACTAAGCATCGCAAGGCTCTCCTTACTTTTAATATCTCCTTCAAATTTTGAAAGTATTAAGTTTTATTATGTGCAAACCTTTGCTCAAACATTTATTACCGCATTCCTGTTGAGTTGTTTTTAGCTTTGCGGTGAGAGCGCTGCCAACCTCTAAGTTTGGGGGTGGCAGCGAACCTTGAGAATTGCGTTCATTACATTGTGAGCATTTAAAAAAAATTGTGAATAACAACTCCACTGTCAACGCAATGGGGGAAACCCATGTTGATAAGAGTTCAGTTGTGAAAGGCACTTACCCATAGTTGGATGTCTGCATGACACATGTGGGGTCAAGCCAAAACGAAAGTAAGTCACCAAGATCAACGCATAAGCGCAACTCCTCTGTTGGGCACAAGCCAAATTAAGCAAGACAAGAGTTGAGTTGAATATGGAACGCAACCAAAGTTAGATGCCCGCATGACACACGTAAGGGTAAGCCAAAATGAAGAGCGTAACCAGGGTCAACGCCGCATTCGAATAAGTAATCACATAGTTTTGAATTGTTTTGAATGAATGCATTCTCAAAAGCTGAACGCAAAGTTTCGGGGAATGAATAAAAAGTTTTTTAGCAAAGGCTTGCCGGATCTAAATTTAGAAGATATATTTTTGAAGAAGCAGCCGATGTGGAGGAGAGTGTTGCGCCCATGGTCAGAGGTATGAGTAAATTATATTCTGAAAGGCTAGTCATTTCAAACAAAAGCAAGAAGGTGAGTTAGAATTTCTTGAGTATAACGCATGCTTGAGGACAAGCATGATTCTAAGTTTGGGGGTGTGATGAAGGGCAGAAATGCACGTCATCTTAGGCCTTTTATTTAGAATTATGAGGGCTGTTAAGTAGAATGCGCGGTAATTATGTTAGGAGTTCATGAGAAAATGAGATTGCATCATTCAGCATTAAGAATCTCGGCTAACGCACTATTATGCATTATTATGCGTTCAATTGTTTATCTTTGTAGCTAACGCAGGAAGTGGACGCATATGTAGAAGTCGGGCTATCGCAAAGATGACTACATGCGGAAAATTTCTCCATCGCAAAGGCAAACGCATACGTTCAACGCATGGGTGTTGCGGTAATCAATCGCATGCATCCATCGTATAGGAGTTTCGATAGTCAAGCGATTGCAGTCATCATGTAGAAGTTGCAGTAATCAAGCGAATGCAGTCATTGCAAGATTGCAACTACACGATGATAACCATGATAGCCAGATGAACGCAAGGTTGGTGGAATGGAAACATTAATTCATATCTCGGGAGAATCAAAAGATGATGTTGACATTTCATCTAACACGCCGTTAGCAGCAGAGATTTGGAAAAGGACCAACGTGCCACAATCAAGCTCTATAAATAGAAGCCGATGAGCAGAATTTCAAATCATCCAAGTTTCTACCTTCAGGTGGATCCTTGTGATCCAGACAAAAGCGTTAGAAGAAAGCCTGAGAGTTCTTCATCTCCTTCATCCATTACGAGTGACGACCGGAGCACCTTTGCTAAAGTTAGATCTCGAGAGAGTCAGCTCCACCGCCCTTTCATGGCACCACGGCAGCCTTGACACACATCTGCTAGAATCAAGACATTGCTTCCAGCTAGGCTTTTCCATTTCTGCTCTTTTCTTATATTGTATTGTATTACATTTTGGCTTAAGAAATTAACATATTTTGTGATCAATGCATTTTTATATTTCCTTCGATTCCATTTCCATCTTCATTTACTTAGTATCCTTAATCTTCATTGCATCATTTAGTGAGATTGTTAGAGTATCGCATACTTAATCATGCGGCATAGGAATATGAAGTATGTAGCAAACCACCGAGAGGTGTGCGTTGCGTGAGTGTTGTGAGAAAACCTTATTTGCTTAATGTGAAGATATCGCAACGCCTGTCTATAGGCGGACGCAACACTTGTCTATGAGTAAAGTCAGCAACAACTAACTGTCCGGGAGGGTAAGTGGTTGGTCGCATTAAACAATGTAAGCAAGTATTCACTAGATATAGGAATAATCTTATGTCAGCCAAGTTTATGCGGTTACCTTATCTTATGAGCGCATCATTCATCATTTAGGCATACTTGGGAGAGTAGTCTAAAAATAAAATCTCAGACTTGAGAGCGGATGGGAATGCATAAGCAAGAATGGGGAAGTTAGAGATAAGCTTTGTTTGCTATTACACAACGTATGCACCCATACGGAGAGGATATTGCATGCGTCCAAGAAGTAGGATATGGTGGTATGTGATCATCTTGTTTATGTGTGGAAGCACATGAGAAAGAATAGAGACTTAGAAATAAGGCCTCTCGACACGTCCCATATGCATCACATGCGTCCTACATTTAGTCTCAAGTGTGTGTAGCATGATCGCATAGCTTGCGTTGGCTGAGGTTGCCCTTGCGGTCAACATTTTATCTATTATCCATGCATTTTACTACGCGTCAATAGTTGTCGTGTCTCTACCTCTCATTCATACTTCCAATGTTGTCTATTAGTTAGGAGTAGGTGTAGTTTTTAGCTTAACTCCCCCCCCCCCATCATTCTTTTATTTATCCACCGCAAACACATTACCACATACATTTAGTTACAAATCGACCTCAGATCACCCGAGAAACTTTCTTGCGTTATACTTGGCCTGAGCGCAAGAAAACTTGTGATAGGAACGCATGGTCGTCACATATAAGAGTAACGCATATTTTCATTCCACGCATGACCACCAACGCATGATAATAAACACATAACCTAAGACATGCATCGCATATTGCGTTCACCATAATTTTAGTCATCAAGTCTTTGACGGCTAATTTTATGTCATCAACAACCATTAGCACTATCCCTCTAGTGTAATGGTTCTTTCAAAGGCAGCCTACCTGGTACACCTTTTGTGCTTCTTCTAACAAACGGAACACCTGATAACAGGTAGAAATGCATGTTATCATAATGCTAAGTTCTTAAACAATGCTAGCTTGTGTTGATAAAACATGTTAGATTGTGTCTAAAACGCATTAAATTCATTATATCGCGGTCGCATGCGTTCATCGCATTGGAACAATTGATTTTTGTATTTTTATTCAGATTATGCATTGACGCAAGGCGAAAATTGTGATCATGGGAAATCATTGGTCGAGTGCAACTTCACCGCAAGGCTTTGCGGTGATTGTGTTTGCAAACATTTGCTCAAAAAGGATTGTTGCAACTTGGTGGGCGCAACTTGTTGAGCGCATCTGGGTGAAAAGCATAATTAATCGTGATAGGACAGAAAGCTGATGATAGTCGAACCCGAATTAAGTTGACAACCACTAACGATAACAAGTACATTCAGCTTTTCAGTGACATTCGACACATCAGTTAGGGAATTAAAGCCATCCCATCTGTGCAATCATAACAAAGAAGCCACCTTCACCCCGAAGCTCTATGAATACAAACGACATCCTTCAAAAAAGAAGTTCGGATACTTAGATAAATTTCTTTAGAATTTAACCTTGTCCATAGTTTTCTTTTATCTTTAAGGTGGAGAAAGGGAAGAGCCAATACACTGGAAGATCACTCAGTGCAACTCGAGAGAGAACTCTGAGGCGAAGAAGTAGAGGCCGACCCTCGCGAGAGCGAGATTATCTTTTGAACACGAGTAGAAAAGACAGTGTAAAATCCTGGGAAGCAAGAGATTGCTACAATGCTCTTTATTCTATTCTTGCATTGTTGTCTTGTACTTCATCTTTATATTTATACAATGGAAGTTCTTATTCTATATCTTTTCACTCTCTTAGTATGCATGAGTAGCTAAACTAGTCGAATGGGTTGAGAAGAACTAAGCTAACATGACATAGGAAGTTCATTGCCTGCGATTATCTTGTGTTGTGCTATGCCAAATACCCCTTTATAAATACTCGAGAGAGAGTCTGAAGAAAGAACCTAAGACTCGAGAGAGCTAGGTTAGAATAGACTAAAGAGAGCAAGATTAGAACTGCATAAACAAGAGATAGGACTTAGAGATAAACCCTGTTTTCCAACCTGCATCGCATGCATCCTAGAGATAGGAATGATATTATGTGGTCGCCTTATTTGTGTGTGTGTCATTCTGTCATCACATAGATAAGAATAGATGTTTATGTGTAGGTCCTATAGACTTATCGCATATAGCGCATGCGTTCTAGTATTAGAAGCTGTGGCATTCGCACCGAGAGGTGGTTTACTATTGTATGCATGTTGCATGATCGCAAAGCATGAACGTATCCTAGGAAGTGCTACCCAAAACCCTTCTCAACCTGTTCACCGCATACTCATCGTATCTTTCGTTTACCAACTCTTTTCAAATTCCGCCACATTTGGTTATCTTTTCATTACTGCAAACAACAACCTCAACAACTATTTAATTAATTGTCACCACAAAGTTTTCATAAAAATTTCCATCGCAATTTGTTTTCACAAGTCTCTGAGTTCGACCCTAGACTTACCAGGAAACTCAGTGGGGTTTACACTTGGATTTCGCTGAGGAAACTTGAGTGCACAACCCAATTTCACCATCGCATATCATCCATAATTCACTTCATAAAACCAAGCATCAAGTTTTTGGTGCTGTTGCCAAGGAGTTCAGCAAAATAGTGTGCTAATGGTAATTTTTCTGATTTCTTTGCATACTCTCAATCTCTGGAGAATTACGACTCGGAGATTGAGAGAACATTTTGACGCATACTAAGAGACAACTACCAACAATAAGAGAGATCACCAAGAATGACGGAACAACCGGACACAAGGGCCGCAAACGCGAATAATATAATGACCAACCCCATCCTTCTGGCGAATGATCACAATAGACCCATTCGGGACTATGCGTCACCCAACCTCTATGATTTCTCTCCAGGGATCATGATGTCAGCGGTAGATGGATCGAGGTTTGAAATGAAGCCGATAATGTTGCAGATGATCTAGGCTGCTGGGCAGTTTGGAGGAAGGCATGGCGAAGACCTGTATGCCCACCTCCGAATCTTCATAGAAATCTGCAACACTTTTGTGTTCCTGAATATCTTAATCGAGGAAGTTCGATTCACTCTGTTCCCATTCTCCTTCTGTGATCAGGCAAGAAAATGGGCATATTCACTCGAACTGAGGGAGATAACTTCTTGGGAACAAGTGGTGGATAAGTTTATGAAGAAGTATTTCCTAACAACCGAGAATGCTAGGAGAAGGAAATTAATAACAAATTTTGAACAAAAAGATGACGAATCGCTCAGCGATGCCTGGGCGAGGTTCAAGAAGCTGGTAAGAGACTGTCCACATAATGGCTTACCAGACTATCTGCAAATCGAGGTTTTTTTATCAAGGACTGAATCCCTCTTCGCAGACTGGTGCCAATGTAGCAGCCGCTGGTGGTCTGCTGGAAAAAACATATGAGGAGGCAAAGAGTATACTTGATCGCATTTCCTAAAATTACGAAGATTGGTGAGAAAGCGATCAAAGATTAAGAATTAAAGATAATGACACAACCAACGGGGCCATCGTATCTCTGCAGAGCCAGATGATTGCGATGATGAGTTTAATTCAAGGCATCACAATTAATAACACGAGAACAAAGAAAGGCCGGTCAACGAAATCGCTCAAACGACTGCAAGTTGTATCATTTATGGAGATGCTCACTTGATGGAAGAATGCCCTGAGAATCCACAGTCGGTATGCTTCATGAGAAATAATCCCTACTCTGATATATACAACCCCAGGTGGAGAAACCACCCAAATTTCGCATGGAAAAATAAACAACAAAGCTTCAAACCTATGGCGCAAAAAGGAGGGCCACCCGGATTTTTCCCATGAAATTACGGTTAGAAAAGCAATCATGCCAGTAGTTTGAAATCACCGCAAACTTCGTCCTTAGAGAGCTTGTTGAAGCAGTACATTGAGAAAAATGAATCAGTGCTTCAGAATAAAGCAACATCTATTCGGTATCTCAAAATTCAGATGGTACAAATCGCGGGCGAGCTAAAAAATAGACCACAAGGGGCGTTGCCGAGCTCAACTGAGTTTCCTCGCAATGCTGGTTGTATAGGGAAGGAACAGTGCTTAGCAGTCTCCTTGCTAAGTGACAAAATGACTGTGGAAGAAGGGGAGAAGCCTAATGAGACCAACTTAAATGCAATGACAACCGAAGATCTGTTGACCTATAGTTCAGAAAAGCTCAAGAAAATGAACCCCAAAGTTGCGTCCACCTTCAAACCTCCAGATCTTAAGACAGAAGAAGTCTAACCACTAGCAGCTATGCAAAGATTGAAAGAGGAACAATATGAGGAAGAAAAGATCGTAACAGTGGTCGCAAGGCAAAATGTTATGATCGCATCGAAAATGGGCGACACAGGAATCTTTACGAGACCAAGCGATATGAGATCTTGGGGCGAGCATAAATATAATGCCACTATCGATCTTCCAACGATTGAGTATTGGCACACTCACACCCACAAAAGAAACTCTCCTGCTCGCGGAAAAATCTTGAATACATCTTGAAGGGGAGCTGAAAAATGCCGCAATCTCAATTGATAAATTCAACTTACAGGCAGACTTCCTCATTTTGGATTATAAAGCGGATGAACATGTGCCCATCATATTAGGACGACCATTCCTTTCAACCGGTCATGCTCAAATTGATTTGTGCAAGGGGGAGATTAGAATGAATATTCATGGGGAAAAACTTTGGATTAAGGCAGTAAAGATTCCAGAGGACAAAGAAAAGAGGGAAAAGCCACCATGGACATAAACAACCCAGCTTGGAATAAGCGGTCCCTGAGTTATTACATGACTCAACCTCGTCAGGGACACAACTCTTTTGAATATCCTTTCCCCTGCATCAATACTTCATGAACATTCATCATACTCGTTATTATCTATTATCGCAATTACTTTGTACTATCTGCACTTTTCTTACATCAAAAAAAAATTGTGGTAAAAGAATTTGTTTTGTTTAATCTTATTTGACCCTCTCTTTGCTTTTCTTGCAACGATCGAGGTGCTGGATTGTGGAGATGTTACATGAAGAAGCAACTTATCAAATTTCGTCACCGCAATCCAAAGAAGATAGATCGCCGCAAAGAAGGATGCATCAATACATAATGCGGGCGACAGTGCAAATTTGGGGGTGTATTCTTCCTTATCTTTATTTCAAATTTTGCAATATGGCATCACATGTTAGCTTTAAAAGTTTTATCACCGCATCCTCTTTGATTACTGCAATCATTTGACATCGATAAATTTAGTAAGACGTTGCATGCTGTTTCTTTGCCAAGTATGACTTGAATGATGAAAAACATGCTTCTATTTCTTTCGTATATACTAGAGTCAACTTAACTTTAAGATAGTCACCTCATAAAATATTTCTAGAAGTTAGGGGTTTGCTAGCTTTCTTTCAAACTCTCTTTACAAGCTTTCTAAGAATATCGCATGCCTTATCTTAATCTTTTGATAATGAGGACATTTCCAAATTTTAAATTTGGGGGTGAGATATTTATTTTCGACCTTGCTAGTCTAAAAAAAAAATTGAGAATAACAACTCCACTGTCAACGCAATGGGAAAACCCATGTTGATAAGAGTTAAGTTGTGAAAGGCACTTACCCATAGTTGGATGTCCGCATGACACACGTAGGGGCAAGCCAAAACGAAAGTAAGTCACCAGGATCAACATATAAATAAATGACCGCAACTCCATTGCAATGTAGGTATGAGTTTAGTCTGAGAAAGAGCGCATTGCTCGTAGTTGGATGTCCGCATGACACATGTGGGGGCAAGCCAAAACGAAGGCAAGNAAAACGAAGGCAAGGCACTTGGGTCAGCGCAAGGTCAGAAAAAAAAAATAATGTCAAGAAATATGCAAGGATAAAATCATTCGACACCCCGGTGGAAAATTTTCTTTTTGAATTAAATCATGCGATGTTCTGGAATTTAGGAAAGTCTTTTTGAAGGATAAGCTTGCAGTCCCTAGGTCTTAGAAATATTTTAAGAAGAGACTTGAATAAGAGTTAAGAAAAGTTTGGTATATAGGATTTGAACGAAGTATCCTTGAGAAATCTAAGAAAAGAACATTGCAGTCGGTTTGCTAAAATAAATCTTTAGCTTATGCTTGAGGACAAGCACTGTTTAAATTTGGGGGTGTGATAACGGGCAAAAATGCACGTTATCGTAGTGCTAAATTCTTTAACAATGTTGGCTTATGTTGATAAAATATGTTAGATTGTGTCCAAAAAGCATCAAATTCATTATATTACGGTCGCATGCATTCATCGCATTGGAACAGTTGATTTTTGAATTTTTATGTACATTATGCGTTGATGCAAGGCAAAAATTGTGATCATAAGAAATCATTGGTCGAGTGCAACTTCATCGCAAGTCTTTGCAATGATTGTGTTTGGAAGCATTCGCTCAAGAAGAATTGCTGCATCTTGGTGGGCGCATCTAGGTGAAAGGCATAATTAATTGCGATGGGACAGAAAGCTGATGATAGTCGAACCCGAATTAAGTTGACAGCCACTAACGATAACAAGTACATTCAGCTTTTTGATGACAAATATTCGGCGCATCAGTCAGGGAATTAAAGCCATCCCATCTGTGCAATCATAACAAAGAAGCCACCTTCACCTCGAAGCTCTATAAATACAGACGGCATCCTTCAGAAAAGAAATTCGGATACTTAGATAAATTTCTTTAGAATTTAGCCTTGTCAATAGTTTTCTTTTATCTTTAAGGTGAAGCAAGGGAAGAACCAATACGCCAAAAGATCGCTCAGGGCACTCGAGAGAGAACTGTGAGGCGAAGAAGCAGAGAGAAAGCCAACCCTCGCGAGAGCGAGATCATCTTTTGAACACGAGTAGAAAAGACGGTGTAAAAGCCTGGGAAGCAAGAGATTGCTACCAGACTCTTTATTCTATTCTTGCATTATTGTCTTGTACTTCATCTTTATATTTATAAAATGGAAGTTCTTATTCTATATCTATTCACTCTCCTAGTATACATGAGTAGCTAAACTAGTCGAATGGGTTGAGAAGAACTAAGCTAACATGACATAGGAAGTTCATTGCCTGCGATTATCTTGTGTTGTGCTGTGCCAAATACCCCTTTAGAGCTACTCGAGAAAGAGTCTGAAGAAAGAACCTAAGACTCGAGAGAACTAGGTTAGAATCTAGACTCGAGAGAGCAAGATTAGAACTGCATAAACAAGAGATACGACTTAGAGATAAGCCCTGTTTACCAACCTACATCGCATGCATCCTAGAGATAGGAATGATATTATGTGGTCGCCTTATTTGTGTGTGTGTCATTCTGTCATCACATAGATAAGAATAGATGCTTATGTGTAGGTCCTATAGACTTATCGCATATAGCATATGCGTTCTAGCATTAAAAGCCGTGGCATTCGCATCGAGAGGTGGTTTACTATTGTATGCATGTTGCATGATCGCAAAGCATGAATGCATCCTAGGAAGTGCTACCCAAAACCCTTCTCAACCCGTTCACCGTATACTCACCGTATCTTCTGTTTACCAACTCTTTTCAAACTCCGTCGCATTTGTTTATATTTTCATTACCGCAAACAAAAACCTCAACAACTATTTAATTAATTGGTCACCGCAAAGTTTTCATAAAAATTACCATCGCAACCTATTTTCACAAGTCCCCGAGTTCGACCCTAGACATACCAAGAAACTCAGTGGGGTTTACACTTGGACTCCACTGAGGAAACTTGAGTGCTCAACGAAATTTCACCATCACATATTGTATACATAAAATTTATCTTATCTTATGTCACAAACACATGGATGATTATAACGCAAGTTCATGTCCCCAACAACGGTGCCATAAACTTGATGACTTGACCTTTGACGAGCGTAATATGCATGCATGATGATATGTTACAAGCTCATATTGCCATAAACTTGTAACGCAAAATGTAATTTTATGTTGTGTTGTTGCTCATGCACACTTTATGCGATACTCCTTCTAGATGTATGTGTTATTAATAAAATGCTTGTAGTATGCTATGCATTGTCACAAACCACAAGTTTCTCGGAGTGATCCAAGGTTGAACATAGGGATTGCGTAGTTAATGTGTTACGTTCGTGATATATGCAACCGGGGGTTTTTTCAATTAATAAAAGAAGTGTGTGTGTACAAGTATTTAAAATTGCGGTAAAGTAAAATATACGGTAAAGTAAAGTTACGATAATAAAATAAAATTCGATAAGCTATTATGGTACAAGATACAGGATACTGATTTTGAGACTGGCTGTGAAGATTATACGAAGGGTCGTGTTATGTGGTGGCAAGTCTTTATGTATGAAACAGAAATAGAAAAGATTACTAGTATAAACATCGCAAGTTATTAATTGCGTTAAAGACATAACTACGGTTCCGCTTTCCCTTGCGTACACCTCTCGGTGTTTGACCGTATTCCCACATCCCTATGGTGAAATAGGGATGAATGTGATGAACGCAAGGTTGCTTCCATCTCTGGAGGTACTTCTCGCTTTAGATAACGCATTCTTCCAACCTACTGTCACTAGGCGGAATAGCTTCTTCACTTTTGTCACCGGTGAAGATGCCATCGAGCATGCTTCAGCTAAACATGTTTATTTCCTTAACACAGATTAATGTACTTGTTAGATTCATGCTAATTACCAAGGGATTAAGAAAACATCGTGGAGAAAGCGATTAATGGAGGAACAGAAACAGACAGAATGTGGAGATGAAAATGATCATGACATTTAATACTAATATTTAGTGTCTGATACAAGTTGCGAATGATAGAGATTAAGAGGATGAATACAAATGATGATAAAGAGATAGAAACAAATTCAGAAGAGTTCCAATGTCTTGACATAGATCTGGACGGTGGATTTGCTTCCCGACATATGGAATGAATGTAGAGGAGAGCTTCCCTCTCAGGCTTGCTCGTTCGGTAGAAGTGACTTTGGTACAGAGCTTCAACGGTGGGGATTGAAAGGATTTTCCCTGAGACTCACCTCTCGGCCTTGTCTCTTAAATCTTCTCGGATCTTCTCCGATTAGGCTCTTCATACCAGTCTCTCTCTCAATATACAACTATCAAAATATGCCCGTATCAAGTATGCGTATCAAGTATCCAGTATCAAGTATATCTTTTCATATAATTTCAGAGGCTATTTATAGGCTCAACTTTGACTCTCTGCAGTGTGGACCCCACTTTATTGTTACACCAATTTTGGAAATGGTGGAGTGAATATTCCTTATGTTATGCAATCAATCCCGTCAAGAATGCATAATGATCAGCTATACACATGTCAGGATCCTCCACAATTGCATTGCTCTTTTGCATCTTCAATCGTGTGCCCATATGCGGTGTTGTTTTTTATTTCCGCATGCGGTTAACGTTGCATTGATCGAAAAGCTCTTGATCGATTGTCTCATGCGCCGTCATTACGTTGATCGTTTATTCATTTTTGAATTTTTGGCATAATGCAATGTAGACTTGATCGTTTATTGTGTTGAATGCAAAACTGTCCATAGATCGTTCACTTTATCTTAAGCTATGGACGCATACAGTGACTGCATTTCCTGCAAAACAGACTTGAAATATTCTTTTCTACCATCGCAATGGTATCAGTGGGTGTATTGATGACAATTTATAATTGTTGCATTTCTTAGCTAATTTCTCTACAATTGACGCAACTTTCCTCTCTTTTGACCGCAATATCTAAATAAAGCAGTATAAATAACTTGTATTTCTACAAGTTATCACACCCCCAAATTTAGATATATGCTTGTTCTCAAGCATATCTTCTACTAAGGGAATATTTCTCAATTCCATAAATTTTGCATCGATTGGTTGCTTCGAATGCTCCACTTAGGCACATTACTTAACAACGCAATTTCCTTCTATCCTTGCAAATTCATAACAAAGCCCTACTTTATTCTTCTATACTACAAATTTCTGCTAAAAAATTCTTTTCTAGTTTTAAAAAGAATGTTTACCTCTTCTTGTCAAAACAACTTGATGCGTCTAGATGCCGTGGTCAAGCTTTGCGTCATTTATTAGAGACTATTGATAATGGTTACACCCTTTGTTTTGGCTTGTTCCCACAGGTGTCATGCGAACATCCAACTACGGTTGTGTGCCAATCTCAACTTTAACTCGAGAAAATCCAAAGATGATGTTGACATTTCACCTACCACGCCGTTGGTGGCAGAGGTTCAGAATGGACTAACGTGCCGAACGTCAGACTTAGAACAGTACAATTAATGTTGTCGGTGACCCAAGCTCTATAAATAGAAGCCGACGAGCTGAAATTCAAGTTATCCAGGGGAGGATCCTTGTGAACCGGGGACTTTCCCCGTGATCCAGACAAAATGTGTGAGAAGACGCTTAAGAATTCTTCACCTCCTTCATCCATTCCGAGTGACGACCAGAGCCTTCAATCGGAGTTAAATATCGAGAGAGTCAGCTCCTCCGCCCATCCATGGCACCACCGATAGCCTTGACACACATCCGCTAGAAGAAAAGTTTTGCTTCTAGCCGGTCATTTCTTTTTCTTTCTTTTCCTATATTGTATTGTATGACATTTTGTATTAAGGAATTAATGCAATCTGTTTTCAATGCATTCCTTTGTTCCTTCGACTCCATCTTCATCCTCTTTGCTTAGCATCTTTACTTTCATTGCAACACTTAGTGGGATTACTTGGGTATTGCATACTTAGTCATGTGGATTAGGGATATGAAGCATGTAGCAACGCATTGAAAGGTGTGCGTTGTGTGAGTGTGCGAGTATTTGCTTAGTGTGAAGCTGCTGCAATGCTTGTCTATAGGCTAATGCATTGCTTGTTTACGAGTGAAGTCAGCAACAATCAACTGCCCAGGAGGGTAAGTGGTTGGTCGCATTAAGCAAGGTATGCGTTGTCCACTAGTAACAATCTTGTGTCAAACAAGTTCATACGTTTGTCTTGTATTATATATGCTTCATTCGTCCATTATGGATACTCGGGAGGGTAGTCTAAGGACAGGATCTAGGCTTGGGAAGGTCAGGTCAGAATCTAGGCTCGGGAGAGTCAGATTAGAACACATAATACAAGAGATAGGAGCTTAGGAATAAGCATTGTTTGCTATTAACCCATTGCATGCATCCTAGAAATAGGATACGATTGAGTGCGGTCACTGCAACGTTGTATGCATTTTGCATCATCACATAGGAATAAAGAGTAGAGACTTAGGAATAAGCTCTATGGACAGTTTTGCATTCAACACATGCATCCTAGATTTAGGAGCATCGCATCTCCATTGGAAAATGATTTGATGTGCATGAGTGTAGTATGAGCGCATTGGCTTTCATTGACTAGGGTTGCCCTCGCAGTCACTCTTAAGGGTTGCAATGAAATCATCTCCGCATTTTATCTATTTTCCCATACATTTATTTCATGTCAAGGTTTGTCGTATCTCAACCTTTCATGCATATTCTTATTGTGTTGTCTGTTAGATAGGAGTAGGAGTAGGATTAACTTAGTAACATCCCCTCCATTCTTTTATTTAAACTACCACATGCACATCACCGCAATCATATAGCTACAAGTCCCTGTGTTCGACCTCGGATTACTCGAGAAACTTGCATTCACGTTACACTTGGCGTGAGTGTAAGAAAACTTGTGGCAGGACGCATGGTTATCGCATACATTCGTTAACGCATTATCATTACAATGCATGACAATCGACGCATGACTATCAATGCATATCTTAGGAACATACATCGCATACCGCATCCACAGGATTTTAGTTTTTGAATAATTTGACTTCTAATTTCCCGCCATCACCAACCAACCCATGGGCAACAATCCAACTCAGGACTTCCTTGACATCCATCCATTTGAACATAATCGAGACTTAGGCCCTTTCGAGCCCTTGTCAAATCAAAACAACATACCAAGTGCTACATCGAACCTCTGGCCCATGGGATGTCGGCACATCCGTGTCGTCCGACACTGTCCATGAGATCCCATTCTCGATGAAAGATGCCTAAGACACTAGTCTTGTAACACTCGCCCATGCCATAACACACACATGTGAAGAGCTCACTTAGGCCACAAGACCCAGGGGTGGTGAAAAGCTGACACCATGCCTCCCCCTATAATGCATTATGAACATTTTCTTCTTTGCTACCCATGCATATCAAATGTGGTGAACTATGACTCACCAATGTAGAGCTCTCATCTGAACACCAATTGACATGAAATTTGGCGTGCTTGAATATCTTATCAATATGAATCTAACTTTAGAGCCGCTCATCAAAATTTGAGACGAAACCTTACCTTTCAAGGTCACGGCCCAGGGCCCCTTTTGCCCCCCACGGAGCTTGTCACTTACACCATCAATGACATGATTGCTTATCTTTTTACTTCATGTTTAACATGGTATGCTTGCCTACTTATGTTGGTGTGTTGGATGATGTAGTGTCCTCCTCAATTACATCATGACACTTCTCTTGGCTCTCTGTCTTTGCCAGATGTGTTGACACTCACATGTCGCTACTGCACTGTTTGCACAATGGGGTCACAATCTACTATCTCAAAGTTACATTGTGACACTGGGCATGAGAGTGTAGGAGAGCTGCTCAACTAGCAATCTCCCTTGTTTTTCCTTCACAATTCCAAAGCTGAAAACATAAATTTCAACTGCAAGCATTTCAACTAACCTTCGAAAATTCAAGAGGAACTTTAAAAGTACCTTACCTCAAATTTTGGAGCTTTAATAGCATTTGAATAACTCAAAAATAGCTTCAATCCCTTGCTTCCCTCTCTATCGAGTACGCAAACAACCTTCGATTTTTCTTAAATTCCAAAGCCTTTAAGACCTTTATTTCATTTAGTAGTGATGACGGGCAAAATAGAAACGTCATCTTAGGCCTTTTATTTAGAATTATGAGGGCTATTAAGCAGAATATGCAGCAATTATGTTAGGAATTCATGAGAAAATGAGTTAGCGTCATTCAACATCAAAAATCTCGGCTAACCCACTATTATGCATTATTATGCGTTCAATTGTCTATCTTTGTAGTTAACGCAGAAAGAGAATGCAGACGTGGAAGTCGGGCTATTGCATAGACGACCGCATGCGGAGAATTTCTCCATCACAAAGGCGAATGCATACGTTCAACGCATGGCTGTTGGGTAATCGACTACATGCATCCATCGCATAGGAGTTACGATAGTCAATCGATTGTGGTCATCATGTAGAAGTTGCGGAAATCAAGCGAATGCGGTCATTGCAAGATTGCGGTTACACGATGATAACCATAATAGAGGGATGAATGTAAGGTTGGTGGAATGGAAGCATCAATGCATATCTCAAGAAAATCAAAAGATGATGTTGACATTTCACCTACCACGTCGTTAGTAGCAGAGATTCAGTAAAGGACCAACACACCGCGAATGTCAGAATTAGAGCAAGTTCATTAATGTTGTCGGTAATCGAGCTCTATAAATAGAAGCCGATGAGTAGAATTTCAAAGGATCCAAGTTTCTACCCTCGTGTGGATCCTTATGATCTAGACCAAAGCATTAGAAGAAAGTTTGAGAGTTCTTCATCTTCTTCATCCATTTCGAGTGACGACTGTAGCCGTCGACTGAGTTAGATCTCGAAAGAGTCAGTTTCACCGCCCTTCCATGGCACCAACGGCAGCTTTGACACACATCTGCTAGAAGCAAGACATTGCTTCCAGCTGGTCCTTTCATTTTCTCTTCTTTTCTTACATTGTATTGTATTACATTTTGGATTAAGAAATTAATACATTATGTTCAATGCATTTCTATATTTCCTTCTACTCCATCTCCATCTTCCTTTACTTAGCATCCTTAACTTTCATCGCATCACTTAGTGAGACTGATAGAGTATCGTATACTTAATCATGCGACATAGGAATATGAAGCATGTAGCAAAACACCGGGAGGTGTGCGTTGCGTGAGCGTGTGAGAAAACCTTATTTTCTTAGTGTGAAGCTGTAGCAACGCTTGTTTATAAGCGGATGCAATGCTTGTCTATGAGTAAAATTAGCAACAACTAACTGTCTGGGAGGGTAAGTAGTTG
The DNA here is from genome assembly GCF_009727055.1 of Benincasa hispida. NCBI lineage: Eukaryota > Viridiplantae > Streptophyta > Magnoliopsida > Cucurbitales > Cucurbitaceae > Benincasa > Benincasa hispida. Next base: position 59,612 of record NC_052358.1, read on the forward strand.
GTCGCATTAAGTAGTGTAAGCAAGTGTTCACTAGAGATAGGAATAATCTTACGTCAACCAGGCTTTTGCAGCTACCTTGTCTTATATATGCGTCCATCATACCTTTAGAGATACTCGAGAGAGAGTCTAAAGAAAGAACCTAAGACTTGAGAGAGCTAGGTTAGAATGGATGCTCGAGAGAGCTAGATTAAGATCGCATAATCAAGAATGGAGACTTAGGAATAAGTTTCGTTTGTTAATACAAATCACGTGCATTTGTGGAAGGCGTGTATGGCATGAACGCATTAGCCTGCGTTGGCTAGGGTTGCCCTTGCGGTCAAGCTTAAGGTTGCGATGAAGATATCCCCACATTTTATCTATTTTCCATGCATTTACTACGCGTCAACAGTTGTCGTGTCTCTACTCCTCATTCATACTTCCAATGCTTTATCTGTTAGTTAGGAGTAGGAGTAGTTTGTAGCTTAAAACCCCTATCATTCTTTTATTCATCCGCCGCATACAAATTACTGCATACATCTAGCTACACGTCCCTGAGTTCGATCTCGGATCACCTGAGAAACTTGCATTCATGTTAGACATGGCGCAAGCGCAAGAAAACTTGTGACAGGAATGCATGGTCACCACATATAAGAGTAACACATATTTTTATTCCAACGCATTACCACCGACGCATGAAAATTAACATATAGCCTAAGACATGCATTGCATATTGCGTTCACTAATTTTCGTCATCAAGTAGCCTTCCCAACTCATCCACACTCAATTATATGCAAAAGAAGATCCCTTTTTGCCCGAGTGGATTGTTCACATTAACCCTTCCTTTCTCCCTCTCTTTATAGTTGTGCTTTAGTCGAGCATCTATTGCATTAACCCATTTAAATTCCAACCAGCTCTTGCTTACTCTCATTCCTTCGTGGCTTCAGCTTAGGTTTTGCATGTTTATAATTGTGTTATTTATCTTATATTTTTGTTGTCACTTTGAAAGGCCCCATTGGTTAGAAAGTGTCTTGCAAGATATGTAATGTACAACTAAGGAAGAAAATAATGATTTATATGCTTACTTTAAAAAAAATCAGTTGAAAAAATTCGTTGCGCTGAAAACAATACAATATTAAAAAAATGATGAACTTGTAGAGGGCGTTTGGGTCAAAGAATTGGTTATTATAGTCCTAGATTATTATAATTGGGCTATAATAATTTGTGTTTGGGATGTGATTATTTTAGTTTGAGTTATAATAGTATGTGTTATAGGTGTAAATTATTTTAGCTTAAATAGTAAACGTTTTTGCAAAGAATAAAAAAAATGATGAAGGAAAAGAGTAAAAACTGTAGCAAATTGAGATTTTGAAATAGTGTTGACTGTAGTTAATTGGAGAATAAAAAATAGTATTTACAATAGCAAGAGGTGGGTATTATAGTCTTAAGATAATCTTTGCCCCAAACACACCCGTAATGTTTATGCATGATTAGGGATATAAGAGCTACAATTGCTAAGATTAGTTAGGACACTTGTGATAAAAAGACGAGTAAAGTTTCCTGCAATGATGTGTGTAAGCTAATGCTCCTAGGTAAAAAGTGAAGGAAATCTCAAACAGAGATCTCCATGAGTAGCGGAAGTGGATCGTTCCAAATTCCATTCGAATGACTACAAGCATTTACAGTCTTAAACGGAAACATACAGATTATGCATAAACAGAAATTACAACATGCTACAAGAGATTCAAGGGATAGAGTATGCGTACCTTTGAAGAACCATTCTTCAAGAATCCCTCAATCACTATCCAATCCATCTAACACAGGACTTGAACGCAACTAACAGAACACCAACAGCACGAACGTCTTGATGCTCCTCGAACCCAATCGAGTCCAACTCGAATCACGAATTGAGTAAGGACACCACCACAAGTGTTACCTTGGTATTTTCAGTGTGAGGATCCAGGAGTTGTAGGCTACTCGATTACATAGACTTTGCTACTCGATCGTATAGCAACAATCAGCTGAGTAACTATTGTATAGTCAATTCTATGTGATCTTGTGGACTCTGACAATGCTATCGTTTAGTAAAAATCCTTATACTTGATAGCTTTTTCCATGAGAATTATGTGAATGGATCAACTACTAATTTTGGAAACCAATTTTTCTTTTATCTCACCATTAAACTTCCAATAACCTCCCACTCAAACGATTATAGAGAAAAAAAATTAATTATCATATAATAAATATATTATAAATAAATATGTTAACCAACTTATCATATTATATTTATAGCTTATAGTTTAAATATTTCATCATATGGAATATATAAACCATAGTTCTTTTTCTATTCTATGGTACTTAATATAAATCATATTTATATTAATTTCTCCAGTTAATGTATCTAATACATCACACCATTACATCACATACAATTGAATTTCCTCTTGTTTATTTTAACACTTCAAACGAAACCTAAAATCTGATTCTCAACTTGAACCTAATGAACTACCAAGGGGACTTTATGAACCTGTAGCTTGAAGCTCCAATAGTAGATAATCTAGATTATGTAATTTAAATCTATTTCAGTATTTTCTTATCCAAATAGTCCAATTTCTGAAAAACAATATTTTTATGTTTTCATGGTTTTCATATTTTGAATTTGAAATTTTCACAAACTGAATAATTGTTTAAATTAGAAATCAATATATGAATATGATTACAAACATATCTCAAAACTCTGAATACAACTTTGTTTTCATTGAATCCATTATTTTCAAATTGTCTATCGGACAGTATAACAACAATTTTAAAGAATAATAATTATAGCAAAATATATCAGGAATAAACTTTATTGTTGGTAGACTTCTATTAGTGACATAGTAAATTTGGTTATATTTGTAATTTTTTTATTGTGCTATATTTACTAATACTTTGAGTGTAATTGTTATATTTACGATTGTCTTTAAATCTTAAGTGTTTAATTGAAACATATTATTAAAATTACAATATAAATTTATTTTATAGTACAACATTGAAGTAAGACTTGCAGTGGTAATATATAAAAACAATAATGGATTGATAAATTGAAATCCATGCCAGAATAGTTTCTATTCACAAATATGTACTAAATTAATACAATTAAGTATTTCATTAGAAAGGGTAATTAATTAATAATTTATTAATATAGATTAGTTAACTTGAATGTTTTAAATTAATGTAGTGGAAAGATTATCTTTCACCGCTGATAATTGATTATTTAATTAATACTATTAATTTGTTGCAAATAATTAGTTAATTATTTATTCAGCTATATAAAATTTATTCATTAACATCATCTAATAAATATAAATATCATTTATCTCTATTTACTTGGATAACATTCAAAAATAGAATATAAAATTATATTATATGATTCTAATATGTTTTATTCCCAAAAATTTTATCATAAAAAATCTCTTGGTTGTGAGCATATATTGACCCATCGAAACCGTTTTGACCCTTGAGCATTAGATTATTGTCGTTATGTCCGTTGGTCTCTCCCTCCCCTCTCTCCATTATCTTATTATCTTAGTTATATCTTGTTAATTTAAAAGTTGAAACATTGATGAATGATTTTTCATCATTCTCTTTATTTTATTAAAAATTTATCTAAATGGGAAGCTATTCTATTTAACTAAAAAATATTTGGAGTAAAAGTTAAAATGAATCACATAAAAATTAAAAGCAAAAACTATTGAATATGAACGGTGCATACATTATCAAAACTTTATTGGATATGAAGTTTATATTCATTTTACAAACCCATGTCAGTTCTTTTACCATACATATTACATTTTTTTTTCACTTTAGTGAATTCAATTTCACATTTCAACTTTTTTCTGTCATTTTCATTGGTTGTGAATAAATTAAAAAAAACTAATAATAAAATAATGATGTAGCGGAAAATATAGCAATGAATGTCAAAGTATCAACAGATAGCTCAACGCAAAAGAAGTTTTGCTATGTATCAGCACATATATTAATGATAGGTTATATCGCTAATAGGAGTCCATCAACAACTAAGTCTATCATTGAGACACCTTACTATTTTTTTATTATTTTTTAAAACGCTGCTATAGACTTAAATATGACACCAAATACCAAAGTATCAGCAAATATGACCCGTTGACGAAAAAAAATGTAGATATAGAAAAATTTAGATCTAATTCTCGGAGTCTACTATTGATAGGCTATATCATTAATAGGAGTATATCAGCAATATAGTTTATCCTTTTTAATTCTTATTATATAACTTCCTACTTGCCTTCAACTCCCTCATGTGCTCAAGTCATCCTACTTTGCGTACTATCTATACTTGCGGACTTGTCTATGTTTGCATCTCAACATGCATCTTCAATCTTTTCTCTAAAAAATGCGTTCTAGAGTCACGAGCTCATTATATGGTCAACACATTTTCTTCTATATGTTCTTCAAGATGTATTTTTATGGACCACTAGTCTATATGTAAGCATTATTATCTAGTACACTTCTGTCTCTTTTATATAGCAAATAATACTATGAACGACTTTTGTTTAATCTCAATGTATATGAAAACTTTAGATTTCCTTAATATTGTTGATTTGGGTTCAATTTTAGGTTATAGGCAGGTCAAAGTTAAAAAGAAAAAAGCAATTAGTGGAATATATATATATATATATAACTAGGCCCGATCTCCCGACGCATATCTCCCGACGAACTACAAGGCATCGAGATATTGAAAAAGGAAATCTAGTTGGTTTAACAAAATCCCAACGACATTGGCACTGTTAGGAGAGGTGTAACAACCGCCAATGAAACATTGACCCTGTGGGAGATACTATCTCTCGACGAGGTATATATCGTTAATAGTTTGTTAGGACACTGATTCTTGAAATCTTTACTCTCTTAACGTGTTCATACAATCTTTTAGAAAGAAAAATTGAACGGTGATCAACTTCGTTATTAAATGAATGGAATCAACAAGACCGAGCGGTCGCTTACAAATGTTCACTCAATCGCTTACCAGATGCTAAACGATCGTTTACAATCTACTAGATCATCCAAAATTACTAAACGATCGCTTACTAAATCTGCCGTGATCGCCCACAAACTCCTACACGATCATTTAGCTATTACTATTACATGATCGCCTACTAGTATCTATATGATTGCGTACCTTTTACTATACAATCGTCTACCAAGTGCTGCACGATCGCTGAGCTTTACTATACGATTGCCTAGTGGAAGTAGACGATGCACGGTACACTGCGATGGCTTATCCATGACAGCGTATTCCAAACTCCCACTCTCGAGAGCTCTCCTTCCTCACTTCTGATATTAAGACTTCACTATCTCTCTTTCTGTTTCCTTCTCCTTTTAAACCTCCATTTCTCCTAATGGAATTGGAAGACATTCTTAACCAACTCAACCGCCTTTACTCTATTCTTCCTTTCTTGATATTACCACATAATTGGTAGATTACCTCCACCCTCCACTTTTACCTTGTCCTCAAGGTAAAGCTTTGATTGCCTACCCCATTTCTTTAGCTACATCACATGAAACACTAGGTGTATCGACATTATTGTCTGGAGGATTAACTTGTAAGCTACTGATCTGACTCTGTCCACTGCCTGATGTGCTCTATAATACTTGGGGTATATTTTCACTTTCTACCTTTGCGGAACAGAAATTTGGCAATAGGGCCACAACTTCAACCACTCCCAATCATCAACATCATGTCGCTCTCTGTCAGCAAACGTCTACATTTTCTCTTGAGCCAGCCTCAATTGCTCCTTCAGCTCGCACAATGCAGCATCTCTATCTCACATTTGTTAGCTCAAAATCGCTTCAACCGTACACTCCTTCCCATAGTAAATCAACATTGGAGGTTGTCAACCATACACAATCTAAAAAGGGGTAAAGCCATTAGAAGCATTATACGTGCTGCTGGATATTGCGTTGAGCATGTTGGAACAACTCATTAGAAGCATGATGAAACCAAGAATTAAAATCAGGCATGATGAAAAACTAAATTGTGATGGAATTCGGTACTCAACCATTGGAACAACTCTTTCCAAGTGTGATTCACAAACTCCTTGTGTTAGTTTGTGATGCGTGGTTTTATGAAGTGGAATTATAGATGATATGCGATGGTGATATTGCGTTGAGCACTCAAGTTTCCTCAGGGAATCCAAGTGTAAACTCCACTGAGTTTCCTAGTAAGTCCAGGGTCGAACTCAGGGACTTGTGAAAACAATTTCCAGTGGTAATTTTTATGAAAACTTTGTGGTAACTCGATAAACAAATAGTTATTGAGGTTGTTGTTTGCGATAATGAAAATATAAAAAAATGTGATTGGGTTTGAAAAGAGTTGAATAAATGGAAAATGCAATGAGTATGCAGTGAATGGGTTGAGAAGGGTTTCGACTAACACTTCCTAGGATGCGCTCATGCTTTGCGATCATGCAACATGCATACAATAGTAAACCATCTCTCCATGCGAATGCTACGACTTCTAATTCTAGAACGCATGCAATATATGCGATAAGTCTATAGGACCTACACATAAGCCTCTATTCTTATTTATGCGATGATAGAATGACACACACACAAATAAGGCGACCACATAATATCATTCCTATCTCTAGGATGCATGCGATGCAGGTTGACAAACAGAGCTTATCTCTAAGTTTCTATCTCTTGATTATGCAGTTCTAATCTTACTCTCTCGAGTCTAGATTCTAACCTGACTCTCTCGAGTCCTAGGTTCTTTCTTCAGACTCTCTCTCGAGTAGCTCTAAAGGGATATTTGGCACAGCATAACACAAGATAATCGCAAACAATGAACTTCCTAGGTCATGTTAGCTTCGTTCTTCTCAACCCATTCAACTAGTTTAGCTACTCATGCGTACTAGGAGAGTGAACAGATGTAAAATAAGAACTTCCATTGTATAAATGTAAAGATGAAGTACAAAACAACAATGCAAGAATAGAATAAAGAGCTTGGTAGCAATCTCTTGTTGCCTAGGCTTTTACACTGTTTTTCTACTTGTGTTCAAAAGATAATCTCGCTCTCGCGAGGGTCGACCTTCTCTCTACTTCAACACATCCAGGTTCTCTCTCGAGTTGCCCTAAGCGATCTCCAGCGTCACAACTCTTCTCTTGCTCTGCCTTAAAATGAGAGGAAAACTGTGAACAAAGATGTGCGATTCGAATGTATGAATTTTCGAACTGGTCAACTGGTGAACCCCTTTTCTGAAGGATGCCCTTAGTATTTATAGAACTCCCAGGATGAAAGGCGGCTTCTCTCTCATGACTGTGCAGATGGGACGACTTTAATTCCCTGACTGATGCGCTGAATATTTGTCACCGAAAAGCTGAATGTACTTGTTATCGTTAGTGGCTGTCAACTTAATTCGGATTCAACTGTCATCAGCTTTCGGTCCCATTGTGATTAATTATGTCTTTCACCCAGATGCGCCCAACAAGTTGGGCTGATCAAGTTGCGGCAATCCTTCTTGAGCAAATGTTTGTGAACACGATCACCGCAAAGCCTTACGGTAATGCTGCATTTCACCAATAATTTCCTATGATCGCAATTTTCGCCTTGCGTCAACATATATTCTGCATAAAAATACGAAAATCAACTATTCCTATGCGATGAACGCATGCGACTGAATTATTATGAATGTGATGCTTTTTGGATGCAATTTAACATATTTTATCAACGCAAGCCAACATTGTTTAAGAACTTAGCACTATGATAACATTCATTTCTGCCTGTTATCAGATCGATACAATGAACTTCGGCACGTCCATCGATTGATATGCTTCCACCGTCATTTCTTGTTTAGTAGTCATAAATCTCCCACCGATCGACTCCTTTATTAAAGATCGAAATCGGGGCTTCATTCTTTTCTTCAAGACATGCCAATCTTCAAACGGCTCTATATCTACCTCTAATCATTACCAGTTTAACGCGATATCGTTGAAATTCTCAACTGCCACAATCATCTTTTCAGTTTTCGTCAACTTATGAATTTGGAAATAGCGGTCTACTCTGTATAACCACTCGTTTGGATCACTTCCGCTAAACTTTGGAACTTCCACTTTCTTGAATTCACTTCAGTGGCCATTCGCTTCTTCGCCGGATGTTCTCTCCGCACTGTTTGTCCCGCACACGTTTTTGGCATTTGATCCTTCTGCCTCTTCCGTCCCTTTACTTTTTCTTTAGCCATTTCCGTAACATAAGAAACGAACATTTCTTGATGTTTCTCTGCTTGCAATTCCATTCTCTCAATACTCTTCGTTATCGACGCCAACTTTTCCTCTATGGTTGACACCATCTATATTTTGATTCTGCATTCAAAGATTTCTTGTTCCATTAACTCCAGTTTCTCTTCAAATTCTTTCTGATCCATACTTGCCCAGGTGATTGCTCTGACACCAACTTTTTTAGGACACTGATTCTTGAAATCTATACTCTCGTAACGTAACATACAATCTTTCGCAAAGAAAAATTGAACTGTGAACAACTTCTTTATTAGACGAATGGAATCAACAAGACCGAACAGTCGCTTACAAATGTTCACTCATTTGCTTACCAGATGCTAAACAATCGTTTACAATCTATTACACGATATCCAGAATTACTACACGATCATTTACTAAATCCTCTGTGATCACCCACAAACTCCTACACGATTGTTTAACTATTACTATTACACGATCGCCTACCAGTACCTATACGATCGTCTATCTTTTACCATATGATCGTCTACCAGATGCTACAAGATCGCTGAGCTTTACTACATGATCGCCTAGTGGAAGTAGACGATGAGCGGCATACTACGATGGCTTCTCCATGACAGAGTCTTCCATACTCTCACTCTTATGAGCTCTTCTTCCTCACGTCTGATATTACGAATTCGCTATCTCTCTTTCCATTTCCTTCTCCTTTTAAACCTCCATTTCTTCCAACAGAATTGGAAGACATTCTTAACCAACTCAACCGCCTTTCCTCTATTCTTCTTTTCTTGATATTTCCATATAATTGGAATCCTATCAGAGTTAGGATAAACTCTCGATGCATGGGCATTGCACGTTGATGCGTTATTTTATTAAGTGTGGAATATGGATGATATGTGTTGATGGATAGTGTTGTGCACTCAAGTTTCCCTAGCAGAATCCAAGTGTAAATTCCTCTGAGTTTCCTGGTAAGTACAGGGTCGAACACAGGGACTTGTGAAAATAGTTGCGTTAGAGATTTTTATGAAAACTTACGGTAACCGGTAAAATAAATAAGGTGGTTGGTTTGTTGTTACGTTAATGAAAATAATAATAAATGCAGTAGAGTTTGAAAAGAGTTGGCAAGGGGAAATACGATGAATATGCAGTGAACGGGTTGAGAAGGGTTTTGGCTAACACTCCCTAGGTTGCGCTCATGCATTGCGATCATGCAACATGCATACAATAGTAAACCACCCCTCGGCATGAATGCCATGGCTTCTAAGGCTAGAACGCATGCGATAAATATGCGATAAGTCTACAGGGTATACACATAAACCTCTATTTCTATTTATGCAATGACAACATGACATTCACACAAATATGCGACCACATAATATCATTCCTATTCCTAGGATGCATGCGATGCAAGTTGACAAACAGAGCTTATCTCTAAGTCACTATTTCTTGCTTATGCAGGCATAATCTTGCTCTTTCAAGTCAGATTCTAACCTAGTTCTCTTGAGACATTAGGTTTTTTCTTTAGATTCTCTTTCGAGCAACTCTAAAGGGATGTTTCGCACAGCATAAAACAAGACAATCATAAGCAATGAACTTCTTAGATCTTGTTAGCTTAGTTCCTCTCAACCCATTCAACTAGTTTAGCTACTCATGCGTATTAAGAGAGTGAGTAGATGTAGAAATAAAACTTCCATTGAATAAATAAAAGATGAAGTACAGAATAACAATGCAAGTATAGTAAAGAGCCTGGAGCAATTCTTGCAACTAGGTGTTACACTGTTCTACTTGTGCTCTAAAGATATTCTCACTTACACGAGAGTCAACCCGCCTTTTGCTCTTACGCCTCAAGGTTCTCCTCGAGCCGCCTTGGAAGATCTTTGACGTCACCACTCTTCTCTAACTCCGCTGTGAAATGGAAACGAAAACTATGAACAGAGGTGTGAACTTGTAAAGTGATGAAATAATCGACTGCTTCACCCCTTCTCTGAAGAATGCACTTGGTATTTATAGAACATCAAAGGTGAAAGGTGGCTTCTCTTTCTTGGTTGTACAGATGGGACAGCTTTAATTCCTGACTGATACGCCGGATAGTTGTCACCAATAAAGATGGATGTACTTTGTGACCATTATCGGCTATCAACTTAATTTGGATCCGACTGCTTCCAGCTTTCTGTCCCATTGATCTTAATTGTTCTTTTGTTCGGATGCACCCACCATGTTGCGGTGATTCTTCTTGGGTGGATGTTTGCAAGCACGATCAATGCAAAGTCTTACGGTGAAGTTGCGCTCGACCAATGTATTCCTATGATCGCATTCTTTTCATCGCGTTAACGCATTATTCTACACAAAAACATAGAAATGAACTGCCCTAATGCGTTGGATGTATGCGACCGCAATATTGTAGAATTTATGCTTAATGGATGCAATTTAACATATTCTATCAACGCAATCCAACACTTTTTAAGAACTTAGTACTACGATAACGTGCATTTCTGCCCGTTATCACACGTCGGGAAAATGTCTCTCAATGCCTATTTTCCAACTATTCTCTGACGAGATATTGTTCGTTAAGAGATTATTTCCCAACATAGTTTAAGCTATATCTAGACGATGTTATGCATCGGAAAAATACTATATTCTTGTAGTGATATGAGTCCACATTTAAGACTCTATTTATTCATTTTCCTACGCAGTTTTCCATCTTCATCCATGCAGTTGAATGATCTTCATTTCATAGAAAGTGGACTATAAGATGAAATTCGTACCTCTATCATAGTAAGTGTAGAGTGGACAAATTTCTCAAAACTGGTAGAGGCAGCTAAAAGAGTGGAGGAAAGTTTGTTGGGAAGAAGAGATAAAGGAAAAGCAGAAAGGGATATTTATATGGGTAATTCCTCAAATACATGACATGATGAATTAAATAAAAGATTTATACCTAGAGTCATTGACCAGAGGAAGTTTTAAGTTAAGGCGTCATTCAAGAATGAAAGCAGGAAGAGGAAACCAAGGGTCAGGAGACTCTATCTATCCTATAATTTTGTTTGGGAAGCCATGTAATGTGAAACTCGAATTTAAATTTCCTTACTTAAGCAGGTAATTAAGGGAATTAACTAAGTATAAGTTAAGTCCTATGTTGAAGAGAAGGGAATTTCTAAGTGTTTGAAGAGATTTTCCTTGAGTAGCTTTGAGTAGAGCCTTAACTAGTGAAATTTGGCTAAGTGTGAAGTCAAAAGAAACCATGCGTTTGGTGTTAGGAAACATTAATGCATGAGGCTAAGTGTAAAGGTTAAAAGAAATTAAGCATTGAAGCCAAGGGCAACCATGCATAGAGCTTGTGAGGTTTGGATGCATGGTTGCCGAAGCTTTGGGAAGAGGCATTGCCCAAAGGTTGCTCATGCGTCAAAGCTGCGTGGGCAAGAGTGAGAGAGCTAGATAATGAGCATAAGAAACTGGGCAGACGATCGTGTAGCTACGTGCGATGCTAAACGATGCACTAAACGATAGCACTACATGATAGGCGATAGCACTACACGATCAGTATAAGCAATAGATGATAGCACTAGACGATAGTGTTAAACGATGAGCTCGGGTTCTAGGCAATAAGCATAAATGCTAGACGATGCATTAGGTGCGAGCTAGGAGATAGATGCAAGCACTATACGATCACTACACGATGTGCGTGAGTGCTATACAATAGGCGAAGTGCCAGACGATGGGCATTGCGCAATAGACGCGAACGCTAGACGATAGCGCTACACAATAAGCGAACGCGCTAGACGAAGGACATGATGCATTAGACGATAAGCGTAAGTGCTAGATGATGAGCAACAACGAGATCATTAACAACGAGAGATACGTGGTAGCAATATTGTTGAGAGCGAGAGATCACGAAACAATGGAGCTATGCGATGGGGCGTAGGTGCTATGCGATGGGCACGAGTGTTAGATGATTTAAAATAGCGAAAGGGTTGGATGATGAACGACAGTGAGAGGGCTGGATATTAAGCGATAGGGAGAGATTAACTAAACGATGGAGCTGTGCGATAAAGTGCAAGAGCAACACAATAGACTAGACGATGGGCCAAGTGCTTATGCAGTGCTGAGGCTTGTGTTACACAAGGCTTATGAATTCACCCAGGTAAGTGGTTGGTGAATTCACCTAGATAAGTGTTGAACCGAGAGGAGTTTCATGCAAGGAAGAGTTGTGAATGAGGAAGACAACTCAAACTCCATGCAAATAGGTGAGTGGCATGGAAGTAGTGAATGGCAAGAAAGTAGGTGGTGGCAAAGCTTAGTGCAAACACTCCAAAAGTTGCTAAAGTAAGAGGTGTCTTGCATTGGAAGCCTTAAGGAATGAGAACGACCAGTTCCTTTGGCCTATAAATACACCACAGAGTGTCTCTTCACCTCATAACTTGAAATCCTCTTGAAAAATAGTAGGAAGAGTGTTTAAGAGAAGTTTTGGACGAAGATCATGTGGTTCTAACAGAAGGAAATAATGACAGATAGTGAGGTCTGGAAGTAGCATCAACTTGGGACGAGAAGTTCTCCCAGAATATTCGTGTGTTTCAAGTGATTCCAAAGCCACTTGAAAGCTCATAAAGTTTAGTTTTCAAGGTAGGGCTGCCGAAGAAGAAGCTCCAAGGAATCAAGAGGGAGAGTAAGGAAAATACAGAAGGGTCGAGGTCTAGAGTAAGCTTTGGCCAGTCTTGATTACATGAAGATTCTAGCCAAACCACGATGTGTTCTAAGCTTAAGGTAAGCTTCATGAGACATTTTAGAGCATGTTTGTAGAAGGAAGTATCTTGAAATAAGGCTTTAACCTATGAGTAATCTGAGCTTAAATTTGAAACTGGAATTTAGGGTTCAAAAGGGAGCCTAAGGAAACCAAGGAACTTCTAGAAAGAAAGGTTCCTACCCGACCTAAGTGAGTAGTAATTTCCTTTAAGTCTTAAGCATATTAATTTATGTGCACATAGGAAACACAACAAATGAAAGAGAGTAAGCATGTATAATTTGTATCAGTTTAGCTATCTACCGTATGTGTGCAGGTAGAGTTTGAGAACAGACTCATTCTTTGTATTATCAATTTAACTATCTACCATGCATGTAGATAGAGTTGAGATCAAACTCATTCAAGATTGAGGTTTGAATGTAACCTCGTATTTGTGATATGCTTGTATTATTATAAGTTGAAATAGACTCTAAAAGTTGCTTACCACTCACTAAGCTTCTTGAAGCTCATTCTTTTCTTTCATTTTTTTCTTCCGAGGTAGCGAAAGGTGAGGAGTTCCAAGGTGCTGCTAAGGTCAAGGTCTGCCACAGCCACAGTCACGCTTCTAGGTTTTAGAGTTGTGATGTAAACTTTGTAGTTAAACCTGAGAGTTGTATAAACATTATACTGTTTTGTAATAAAATGATCTTAATCCAACAGTTGTTGTTTATATCTTTGGCTTAAAGTTTTATTAAAATAGAGAGGTTCAGATGGGCAGTAGGTATCACAAAAGGGTGGTATTTGTGGTCCTTCATGTCTCCCCTCGGGCTCTAGAGGCGAGCTCGGGGTGGGTTGTGACATGTAAGACACAACCCATAGAATCAATACCAAGTGTAGATGTGAAACCTTAGTGTTTATCTTGTCACAGGCATCACTAGGGTTCGTGTTTGAAGGGGAATAATGTATGTTATAATTGTTGACAACCTGGTAATTATACGAAAAAGTGTCTGCAATTGTTACATGAGGGTGTTATGCAAAAGAGTAATTTATTATGACCATTTTGTGATTTTAGTTTCTTCCTTATATGCTAGTTAGATGGGAAGAACTTATGTACGTTCAAATGATTAATAACAACATGATTCACTATAATAACCCGACCTTTTTGAGTACTCTGACAAGGGTCGTTACAACAAAATACACATTTAAAACCTATATATTTTGACCAAGAAATTCACAAAAACAGTAAGGATAGTTTTTCCAAAATAAACTAGAAAATAAATAAATAATAAATAAATAAAACTTTTATTCGGGGTCTCCTAAATATAATATCATAAAGAAAACATTCAAAACATTAAAATTTACTGTCTCACATTAAATTTTAGTTTCAAAACATTCAAATGGAAAAAACATAGACTGAGCCGAAGCAATTTCTTTGTCCCCATATGACTCTGTCACAAGTCCCATTTATCACTCGACAACCTGTTCTTGTCATTCCCTGAAAAACATAAAGGAAGAAAGGATGGGTATAATAATACCTAGAAAGTGATCTGCTACTCGACCCTCTAGGTTACCTGTTAGCTAGTTTATCTAAGCATTGGTGTACGCCCATCATATCAGTCGTAATGATCAGCATGCATCAGTCATAGTATGTAACTTGAAGGTCCACCAAACAGGCATAGCATGAACCTAAAGGAACATGAATCAGTCATAGTGTATAACCCAAAGATCCATAAATCAATCATAGACATGAGCCCGAATGATCATAAATCAATCGTATTGTATAACCCGAAGGTCCATAAATCAGTCATAGACATGAACCCAAAGGAACATGAATAAGTCATAGACATGAACCGGAAGGAACATGAATTAGTCATAGACATGAATCGGAAGGAACATGAATCAGTCATGGACATGAACTGGAAGGAACATGAATTAGTCGTAGTGTGTAACCCGAAGGCCCAAAAATCAGTCATAGACATGAACCCGAAAGAACATGAATCAGTCATCGGCATGAACTGGAAGGAACAAGAATTAGTCGTAGTGTGTAACCTGAAGGCCCACAAATCAGTCATAGACATGAATCTAAAGGAACATGAGTCAATCATAGACATGAACCTGAAGGAACATTAATCAGTCATAGTGTGTCACCCGAAGGTCCACAAATCAGTCATAGACATGAACCCGAAGAATTACGAATTAGCCATAGTGTGTACACCTACCCAGATAAAAAAAACTAATAGGATCCGTGTAACTTAGTATGCATCAGTTTTCATATAACTCTTGTCTTATATTTTATAGTTTTTTAACTTAGGGGTAAAATTTCATATATATCCTCAGTCAATGGTACAATCATTATAGACAAAATAGTCAAATGTAGTGGGTTAATGCCATTAAGTCATGCAGTTCAATCGGTTATAAATTATCAGTCCCAACAATCTAGAATAATCAATCAAATCTATCTTAGCAGTCTCAAGAAATAATCCATGTAATCTTAAGTAACCGGCCTATGTATTCTTAAGTAAACAGTTCAAGTACTCTTAAATAAGCAGTTCAAGTGGTAGGGATGACTGGTTCGAAGGAAAATAAGTAGAACGACACTAACCTTAAGTTTTAGTGAATAGCAACTGAAACAACCTTAACTTTTATTTGCTCGAAAGATCACGAACCAAGTCCTAAGTGATAAACAAAAATTAGACTTTTCGGGACATAAGAATGACTATCGGGCCCTACCGGCTTACTTCAGAGCCTACCGGGCTTCTACAAGCCTAATGGTCACCTACCGGGCTTTACTGAGCCATTACAATTCTTACCGAGACAACTCGAGCAAGTATCGAGCCAACCAGGAACTATCTAGTCCCATTGATGCTTTAGGATGCCATCCCGAGTGTCGGGATGTCATCAACTTTCTCCCTCCTTATCCGGAACGCTTATCAAAAACCTTCATCAACCAACCCATGGGCAAAAATCCAACTCGGGACTTCTCGGACATCCGTCCATTTGGACATAATTGAGACTTAGGCTACTTCGAGCCCTTGTCAAATCAAAATGGCATACTGGGTACTACATTGGACCTTTGGCCCATGGGAATAGGCGCAATGCTGGCACACCCGTGCCGTCCGACACTGTCCATGAGATCCCATTCTCGATGGAAGACGCCCAAGATACTTTTCTTATAACGCTCGCCCACGCCATGACACACTCATTGCCATGCGGTAGCTCACTTAGGCCACAGGGCCCGGGGGTGGTGAAGAGTTGACACCATGCCTCCCCCTATAGTGCATTCTGAACATTTTCCTCTTTGCCACCCATCATATCAAATGTGGCGAATTGTCACTCACCAACGTAAAGCACTCGTCTGAACTCCGATTGACATTAAATTCGATGTGCTTAAATGTCTTATCAATATGCATCTAACTCTAGAGCCGTTCGTCCACAGAACCCCACCTTATGAGTTCACGGCTCGAGGCTCTATCAATGCCCCACAGAGCTTTTCACTGACACTACCGATGACACGGTTGCTTGTCTTTCTTCTTAATGTTCAACATGCCATGCTTGCTGACTTATGTTGGTGTGTTGGATGATGCACCGTCCTCGTCAGTCGCATCAAGGAACTTCTCTTGGCCTTCTGTCTTTACCAGATGTGTCGACACTTACATGTCACTACTGTACTATTTGCACAAGTGGGGTCACAATCTACCATCCTAAAGTTAGATTGTGACATCCTCGCCCACATAAACTGCCATTGTCCTCGATGACAAACTTGGAAGTGCAATCCACTTTCATTCTCTTTGGATTGCAACAATTTCCCCTACTTAATATCGGCATCGTCCCGATGATGATCCGAACTCGGGTTGGCTGCATAACGGACCCGCTAAAAATTATGTGCGTTAGACCAAGTATGGAAAGTGCCACTACGTATGAGTTATCCCACCCATAGGCCTTCTCACACCCCTTTCTAGGACTTGGCCTCGAAGTCTTGCAAAATATGCATGGCAAAAGCTTTGACATCCTTTCGCCTCTGCAAATAAGGGATATCATTTTATCCCACACAACTCGGCCGTAACCACAACCATAACATATACTCACTGAGCACACATTAGGATGCACCCCTCAGGGTGAGGCTTGCAAGCCTACCACAGAACATTACACCTCATGGAATCTACTCACACCTTTTTGAAGTCAGAAAACAAAACACAATCCCCTCTTTTGCTGACACTACACTTCAGCCCACTCACTGGCCACCTCATATGGCGATGTTGCGAAGATGCTTCTCTTGCTCTTGATGCAGCTTCTTCTCTTTCTCTGAACTACTAGACTGTTGGTTATCTCCAACGCACATTGGCCCCAACAACCGTGAAGCCACCCCACTTAGGCATGTAGAATGACTTAAAAGACACATTGGCTCCACACAAAGGGAGCATTCTCACGGGATAATAGCCCATTCTTGCGATTTGCATCCCAATCACTTGGCTCTGCTAGCCATGATGTTTGCCCATACGGAATCTTGATGCACAACTGCACTTGACCGACGCATGTCTCTCTGACCCCTGGTTCTTCTGCATGCAACCATTAGCACTATCCCTCTGGTGGTAATGGTTCTTTCGAAGGCACTCCACCTGGTACACCTTTTGTGCTTCTTCTATCCAACGAAACACCCAACCCCCCTTGGTTCTTGCTCATCGATGGGATGGATTTCCCTCAATGTCGAAATTCGACTTCAACACACACACTATCTCTCATACTGACTCACATCTACCCTGCCAAACTGGCACTCTTGATGCAATTGAACTTCATTCAGCCATACACATCGCCTGTATGTTTGTTTTCCCTCATGTGTGACTCTAGCCCACTTGTCTCTAATCTAGGCCAAGTTCTGAGCCTCGAGCTTACCCATGTATGAGGCTAGGGTCATCACAATTCAACATCGCATCTCTTTTCATCATCTTAGTTCCCAAGAACATGTCCCTCATACTCTTACATCGCTTTGCTACCCATGCATACCAAATAGGCCACAAGGCCATAGGGTAGCTCACTTAGGCCACAGGGCCCAGGGGTGGTGGAGAGCTAACACACCATGCCTCCCTCTATAATGCATTATGAACATTTTCCTCTTTGCTACCCATGCATATCAAATGTGGTGAACTATCACTCACCAATGTAGAACGGCCGTCTGAACTTCGATTGACATGAAATTTGGCGTGCTTGCATATCTTATCAATATAAATCTAAGTCTAGAGCCGCTCATCAAAACTCAAGATGGAACCTCACCTTTCAAGGTCACAGCTCGAGGCTACATCTGCCCCCCACGGAGCTTGTCACTGACACCATAAATGACATGGTTTCTTATCTTTTTGCTTAATGTTCAATATGATATGCTTGCACACTTATGTTGGTGTGTTGGATGATGTAGTGTCCTCCTCGGTCATATCACAACACTTCTCTTAGCTCTCTGTCTTTGCCAGATGTGTTGATACTCACATGTCACTACTACACTATCAATCAAGTAGGGTCACAATCTACTATCTCAAAGTTAGATTGTGACACTGGGCATGCGAGTGTAGGAGAGCTGCTCAACCAACAGTCTCCCTTGTTTTTCCTCACAATTCCAGAGCTGAAAACATAAATTCCAACTGTAACTATTTCAATTAACCTTCATAGAATTCAAGAGGAACTTTAAAAGTACCTTACCTCAAATTTTGGAGCTTTAATAGCCATTGAATAACTCAAAAATAGCTTTAATCTCTCAAGCTTCCCTCTTTACCGAGTACGCAAAAAACCTTTGATTTTTCTTAAATTTCAAAGCCTTCTAGACCTTTATTTCATTTAGTAGCCTTCCCAACTCATCCATACTCAATTGTACGCAAAAGAAGATCCCTTTTTGCCCGAGTGGATTGTTCACATTAACCCTTCCTTTATCCATCTCTTTATAGTTGGGCTTTAGTCAAGCACATATTCCATTAACCCATTTAAATTCCAACCAGCTCCTGCTTACTCTCATTCCTTCATGGCTTCAACTTAGGTCTTGCATGTTTATAATTGTGCTATTTATCTGATATTTTTGTTGTCACTCTGAAAGGCCCCATTGGTTAGAAAGTGTCTTGCAAAATATGTAATGTACAACTGGGGAAGAAAATAATGATTTATATGTCTACTTTAAAAAATTCAATTGAAAAATTTTTTTGCACTAAAAATAATACAATATTAAAAAAATGATGATCTTTTAGGGCGCGTTTGGGTCAAATAGTGGTTATTATAGTCTTAGATTATTATAGTTGAGTTATAATAGTTTGTGTTTGGGGTGTGATTATTTTAGTTTGAGTTATAATAGTATGTGTTTTAGGTGTAAACTATTTTACAGCTTAAATAGTAAACGCTTTTGCAAAGAATAAAAATATGATGAATGGAAAAGAGTAAAAACTGTAACAAATAGTAAACACTATAGCAAATGGAGGTTTCGAAATAGTGTTAACTGTAGCTAATTAGGGAATAACAAATAGTATTTACTGTAGCAAGAGGTGGGTATTATAGTCTTAAGATAATCTTTGCCCCAAACACACCCATAATGTTTATGCATGATTAGGGATAGAAGAGCTACCATTGCTAGGATTAGTTAGGACATTTGTGAGAAAAATATGAGTAAAGTTTCCTGCTATAATGTGAAAGCTAGTGTCCCTAGGTAAAAAGTGAAGGAAATCATAAACGGAGATCTCCATGAGTAGCGAAAGTTGATCGTTCCAAATTTCATTCGAATGACTACAAGCATTTACAGTCTTAAACGGAAACATATAGATTATGCATAAACAGAAATTACAGCATGCTACAAGAGATTCAAGGGATAGAGTATGCATACCTTTGAAGAACCATCCTTTAAGAATCCCTCGATCATTATCCAGTCCGTCCAACACAGGACTCGAACGCAACGAACAGAACACCAACAACACGAACGTCTTGATGCTCTTCGAACCCAACCAGTCCAACTCGATTCACGAACTGAGTAAGGACACCACCACAAGTGTTATCTTGGTATTCTCGATGGAGGACCCAGGAGTTGTAGGCTACTCGATCGCATAGACTTTGCTACTCGATCGTGTAGCAACAATCAGTTGAGTAACTATCGAATAGTCAACTCTAAGCGATCCTGTAGGCTCTGTCAATGTTATCGCTTATAAAAAATCCTTTTACTTGATAGCTTTTTCCATGATAATTATCCGAATCAAACGGTTATTAGAGAACTTTCAATCAAACGGTTAGTACTAATTTTGGAAAACAATTTTTCTTTTATCTCACAATTACCATAAAACTTCCAATAATGTAACAACCCAAATTTGTACGCATACACTATAGGAAACTAAATGCCAAATGTTAAGCAGGATGAAATTTTACTTAAGGGGGTAGTAAATGTAATACCCTAACCCTAATTTAGAAAGCAGGAAAACAAATAAATAGGAAATTGGGTGGAAATTTAGAATTGGAAAAAATAATAAATTTATTAATTATCCATAAATAATGAATAGGGGGCAGAATCAGGGAGGATGAATTAGAAGTTGGAGAGAGCGAGATTCTTAGCGAGAAAGTGCCTGGAGAGAGAGCGAGATTGGAGAGAAATATTGGAGAGAAAACTGGGAGAGAGCAAAGTTGGAGAGAAAGAAGGAGAGAGCCACGGTGGCGAGATTGAAGAGAAAATTAGAGAGAACGAGAGTGGAGAGAGCGAGAGTCACAAGAGTAAACCAGCGAGAAAGCAGGAGAGAGCGAGAGCCATGAGAGTAAACCAGCGAAAAAGCTGGAGAGAGCAAGAGCCAAAAGAGCCAAACCAGTGAGAAAGCTGGAGAGAGCTAGATTCTGAGAACAGAGAGAGCAAGATTTGGACAGAAGCATGGATTATGCGTTGAATTTGGCCACGATCTTATAGATTATACATGGAGTACCCTAAAATTGAATACAAACAAAGGTTGATGACGTAAGGGCAAACGTTAGCCAAAATTAGGTGTCTTATTAAGAGAAATTCTTAAACCTAAGTAATTTTAAAGAAGCCATTTGTAAGATGAGTTGTCACACAGAGAAGAGCTGGAAACGGCTATAAATAGGAGGCTTTGAGCTACAAGTTAAACTCATTCTCAAACAAAACTAAGTAGTAAAAATCGTGTGAAAAAGGGTGAAGTAATTCTGTTAGTTAGAAGGAGAAAATGCGAGGGAAGTGCTGCCCAAATTTCCTTCTGGTTTAAGAAGGAAAGCTCTACTGATTAAACCATAAGGAATAATAAGGAATAACTAGGATCCCAGTCAAGGTAAGTAGTTTATCTCACCATCTCTTTAAGTGCTTCATGGTAGTGTACCTTTAATATGTTGTATAATTATGTTATTGTTATGTTGCATTACATGTTTAAAATACGTTTATCGACAAGGGACCCCATGCATTATGTTTGTTCACAATGATGAAAATAGATTAAATTTTAATTAGATAAAGGTTATGCTTCTAGGGCTAGCAGGGCAATGTATGGTTGCACCCCTCTAGACCCAATTCTATGTCAAGTTTATGCTAGAGACTAACAGGGTATGTATGGTTGCACCCTCTAGTCCAATTTTTACGTTTATGCTAATGGTTGATGTTGGATGCGACTATAGCCCTACTGACTGCATGACTTGCTAATCATCAGATGGTTAGTTTCCACTTAAGTCCTTCATCTTCCTACTAGGGTGGAGAAAGTTTTGGTTAGAGCATAACCGACCATCACATGTTATTATATGTTTTCAATCCCGATCATATGTTTTCAGGACATGTTGCATGTGATTGTGCATTTGGTCACTACCCTGTGTGAGAACTACTTATTGGGTATATTATATACTCATCCTATTTTACAGACTTTGGCAGGTAAGTAACACAAGCGTAGGTGGCAGAACTGGATGTCGCTCAAATGGCCAACCATCAAGCTCACTATCATAGGCATATGCATTTTTGTATACCTAAACCTAATGTTTTATGGATCCTAGTGTTTTGTAAAATAAACTTTTTATATAGTTTTCTACCTAATTAATAAAATCTTAGATATGTTCTTTTGAGATTTTTACCAAAACTCATCTCATGATAGAAAAGTCTAAGTATGCATGTTGTAGCGGTCGGACCATAATATGTAAGGATCCGGTCGTTACAAATAACCTCCCACTCAAACGGTTATTAGAGAAAAAGAAATTAATTATCATATAATCAATATATTATAAATAAATATGTTAACCAACTTATCATATTATATTTATAACTTATAGTTTAAATATTTCATCATATGGAACATATAAATCGTAGTTCTTTTTCTAATACATCACAACATTACATCACCTACAATTTAATTTCCTCTTGTTTATTTTAACACCTCAAACGAACCCCAAAATCTGATTCTCAACTTGAACCCATTGAGCTACCAAGGGGATCTTATGGACCTGTAGCTTGAAGCTCCAATGGTACGTGAATAATTGACTAAACTCTTTATGTTGGGATTGGTGTCCTAATTCTTCAAGAGTCGTAGTTTGTAATCTATACACATTGTTATGAATAGAATAAGAGTTATTTTATCTAGCATTTCATATCCAATAAACAAAAATCAGTGGCTATTGTATGTAAACTTAAGCATGTATATGAGACATAAGTGGATCTTGCCTTAAGTGATAACTGATAACGGGCAAAAATGCACGTTATTATAGTGCTAAGTTATTAAAAAATGTAGGTTTTCATTGATAAAATATACAAGATTGCGTTGAAAAAGCATTAAGTTTGTAACATTGCGGTCGCATGCGTTCATCGCATAAAAATAGTTAACTTTTTTATTTTTTTGTAGAATATGCGATGACGCAAAGCGTAAAATGCAATCACAAGAAATCAACGGTCGAGCACAACATTAACGCAAGGCTTTGCAGTGATTTGTGCTCACAATATCTGCTCAAGAAGGATTGCCGCATAAAGCTGCCACAACTTAGTGGGCGCATCTGGGTGAAAAGCATAATTAATCATGATGGGACAGAAAGCTGATGACGATCGAGTCTGAATTAAGTTGACAAGCTGCTAACGGTCTACTGTAGCAAGTACACTCAGCTTTTCGGTGACAAATATTCGGCACATCAGATAGAGAATTAAAGCCATCCCATCAATGCAATCATAAGAGAGAAGAAGCCTTTCACCCCAAAGCTCTATAAATACCGAAGGTAACCTTCAGTAAAGGAGTTCAAATAGTTAGAGAATTTTCCCTTAGATATAATAGCCTTGTTCATAGTTTTCCTTTTTCTTTAGAAGGGGAGCGAGAGAATGGAAGAGATGCCGGAAGATCGCTCAGGGCAACTCGAGAGAGAATCCAGAGGCGTGGAAAAGTAGAGAGTGGGCCGCAAGAGCGAGACTATCTTTTGAACAGAGTAGAAAAGACAGTGTAAAGCCTTGGGAAGCAAGAGATTGCTACTAAGTTCTTTATTCTCATCTTGCATTGTTATTTTCTACTTCAACTCTATATCTATACAATGGAACTTCTTTATCTACATCTATTCACTCTCTTACCAACATGCATGAGTAGCTAAATTTATCGAATGAGTTGAGAAGAACTAAGCTAACATGACCAAGGATCTTCATTGCATGTGATTATCTTGTTTTATGTTGTGCCCAACATCCCTTTAGAGCTACTCGAGAGAGAGTCGAAAGAAAGAACCTAAGACTCGAGAGAGCTAGGTTAGAATCTAGACTGAGAGAGTGAGATTAGATCTGTATAAGCGAAAGATAGGGACTTAGAGATAAGCTTTGTTTGCCAACATGCATTGCATGCACCCTAGAGATAGGCATAATATTATGTGGTCGCCTAATTTGTGTGTGTGTCATTTTGTCATCGCATGGATAAGAATAGAGGCTTATGTGTGAGTCCTATAGACTCATCTCATATATCGCATGCATTCTAGTATTAGAAGCCGTAGCATTTGTATCAAGAGATGATTTGCTATTGTATGTCTGTTGCATGATCGCATAACATGAATACATCCTAGGAAGTGTTAGCTGAAACCCTTCTCAACCCGTTCCCTGCATATTCATCGCATCTTCCGTATTATCAACTATTTTCGTAACTCCGCCACATACATTTATTTTACACCGCAAACAACGACCCAAAACAACTATTTGATTTAGTGGTTACCGCAAGGTCTTCTTGAAAATTACCACCGCATTCCATTTTTCCTAGTCCCTGAGTTCGACCCTGGACCTACCAGGAAACTCGATGGGGTTTATACTTGGATTCCGCTGAGAAAACTTGTTGCTCAACGCATTTCCATCACCGCATTTCATTTCATAACTTCACCTTATAAAACAACGCATCAATAACCTAAATAGATATGTAGTATAAGGATTAAGGAGGGATACCCGATCCTGGTAACACTACGGATACTGCTTGCTTTGTAGAGGTTTGCAAGTGTTGTGAACTACTACAGATGGTAGATCTTAACCATTCATGTGGAGATATGCGAGAAAGGGTGTCCTATACAAATAGTTTTTATAAGACTGGACCATGAGATGATTCGTCTCTGTATATAACACCGTTGATACTGGAGACTTACATCTCACCTAAACGACCATAGGTGACATGACCTCAATCCTGATTGTTTTGGGAACTCTGCCATTGAGGGCGGTCCTTTGATTGTATGGGTGAGAGTGGCCAAATTGCCAACTCAACATACCTACCTTTTTTGGGACTCGTCTGATTCTGTCTCTTATACACATCTCCTACCACTTTGGGGATTCGTCTGATTTGGGAGCTGGGAACTCAGTTACATAAGATGGAATTCACTCCTTCCCTGAAGTAGGGGTAAGTAGATAGATTGCTCATTTAAGGGCTGATTCTGGGTCTTGAACATAGTGGCCACAACTTCTCTTTGGAAGAGAGGACTCAGTCATAGTAGGACTATGACTTATATTCATTAGAGGGATCAGTGGTACTTAAGGAGTTAGATGTAAATAGGGGTATAACAGTTATCGCCCCAGCTGTACTTACGAGCGATCTGCGAAGGGTTATCGCACTATTGATTGGTTAATATGACATATATATCTGAAGTAAGAAAAGTTCAATTGTCGTTCTTTAGTAGAGTACCTAGAAGTTAACAAATAGTAGATCTTGTGACTAAAGAGTTTAGTCAGTTATTCATGTACCATTGGAGCTTTAAGCTACAGGTCCATAAGGTCCCCTTGGTAGCTCAATGGATTCATGTTGAGAATCAGTTCTTGGTGTTGATTTGAAATGTTCGAATTGAAAAGAGAAAATTCGATTATATATGATATGATTGGTGTGATATATGAGATACATCAAGTGGAGGATTAATGTAAATGAGATTTACATTAAGTACCATCAAATAGAAAAAGAACTATGGTTTATATGTTTCATGAGATGAAATATTAAAACTATAGGTTATGAATATAGTATGGTAAGTTGATTATCATTTACATTTATAATAATATTAATTATTGGATAATTATATCTTTTTCTCTAATAGCCAATTGAGTGAGAGGTTATTGGTAGTTTCATGGTAATCGTGTGATAAAAGGAATAGTGTTTTCCTAAATTTAGTAGTAGTTGAATTGAGAGTTTCTATTCTCGGAATTACTCACGATTGGTTGTTAACTCGATTAGATTCGCTAAATGATAATTGAAGAGAGACTAAGCGATCATGGAGTGATACTGCATGATAGTTCACTAAGTTGGACTTTAGATAAACGATCACGGAGCTTTTGCTAAACAATCACATAACATTTGTTTAACGATTGGACATCGTTTATACGATAGACCTTTTCATCTCCCACTTGCTCAATCGTTTACACGATTGTTCTTCCTCTAGTCTCTGCCTCTAACCAAATCCACACAAAGCCCACACTTTAGGATTCTCACACCGAGAATACCAAGGTAACCATTGTGGTGGTGCCATGCTCAACTCGACATAGTTCGACGTTCTTAGAGGTTGTTCGCTGTGTTCGTGATCTTGGAGTTCGTTGAGTTCATGGTCGTTATGATTGTTTTGTTGCGGTCATAGTGTTCGAACGTTCGTGATTGTTGTCTTACTGATTGTACGAGCGTTCGAGATCGAGGATGTTTGAAGATGAGTCTTTAAAGGTATGTGTAATTCTTTCCCTTGATCATATAGAAAAGCATGTTGTAATTTCGTTATATGTATGACCAGTTAGTTTCCGTTTCTTGATTGTAATTGTGTATGTTCAAATACGAATGCAATTTGGAACGATCATTCCCCTGCTCATGGAAATCCCCATATTCGATTTCCTTCAATTGGTATCAGAGCTAGTTTGTTCTGATATTCCAAATTTCACTTATGTTTTGAACTTCTTTTATAGTCGTGGTGGGTTTTCTGCATTGCATTTAATTGTTAAATGAGTTTGTGAATGACATTGATTAATCTGTATGGGTTAATTGCCTCTGTTTAAAGCTTTCTTTAATTTACAAAGTGCTAATTTGTAAGGGCCCCTGTGTTTTTGGGATAATTACCATGCAATCGAGTTTGTAATTCAAAGTGTTTGAGTTAGTCGAGTCATTCGTGATGAAGTTTCGAATCATGGAGATGCGGTTCTCAGCAAAGAAGAAGACCAAGAGTTGATCGTATCATGTAGCCTCAGGTAAACGATTGTTGGGATTTAGCTAAATGATCGTGTAGATTTTTCTATGTGATCGTGTAGTATTTACTAAACAATCGTTTAGCTAATGCTAAACGATGGGGTAAAGCGTTTACCTATCGTGTGGCGTTGGTTGCCCGATCGCATAGATGCTTAAGGTAGACGATCGAGTGGGAACATTTGATGCTCAACGTTTAGAAAAATGCGCGTGCTAAATGATCATGTAGTTAGCATGCTCATCGCATAGTCACGGACTACATGATCACGCGGTATACAATACTTAGGCGCTCGCTCAGCGATCATTTAGATGATTGTGCTTCACCGCATCGTTGTCGTTTAGGTGATCGTTTAATGTTTGTGTTGTGCCTGTCTCTTATACACATCTAGATGTGTATAAGAGACAGGTATATGATACTTAGGCGCTCGCTCAGCGATCATTTAGATGATTGTGCTTCACCGCATCGTTGTCGTTTAGGTGATCGTTTAATGTTTGCTTGTACGTTGCGTAGTGCACGATCGCGTAACCTCATGCTTCATCACATAGTAAAAGGTACACGATTGTTGCTAAATGATCGTTAGCTCTGGAAGCATAGGTAAATGATTGAGTAAAGCATTTAATCTTTCATGTAGATGATCGCTTGGGTTTTTGGTATACGATCAGTCGAGATGCAGACTTCAACCGGATAGTTCAAGACCCAGTTCGACTGTTTGAACCAGAGACTCTTTGTTTTTGTAATAGTTAGCTTTTAGTTTTAAGGATTTGAGGAAATTTTCCTGGTTCATCAACATTTTTTTTAATATACATGAGATGTATGTGGTTTATATGGCATAGTGTATGACATATATTTGAAACCCACCTTAGGTTATGCAATTATTCATGCATCATGTATTATGAGTGTTATAATATGGCATGAAGAAATTACATGAAAGCATGCACATGCATCATTTAAATATAAAAGTTATATTTATGCATGTAGTAAGCATATTCATGCATTATCTTTATATTATAAGCGTTAAAGTATAAGGGTGAATGGAAGCATGTTTTTGCTTGGTTTGTTGCTATTTTGTATAAATGTTATATAAAAGGTAGCAACGAATGAACGATGCTGGAGCATGACACTTAAGCTGTTTGTAAAAGTTATGAATGCCTTGTATGTCTTTGCTTTGCGTTGTGGTTTATTTTGGTTGTTTCTATTATAAGCGTTATAATAGAAATTAGAACTAAAATCGATAAGAAAGAGTTGCATGCGGACTTATGGTAAATTCATGTTTTAAAAGGGTTTTAAAATTGGATTGAGATAGATCTAAGCTCAAAGGTTCTAATGGGATTAGTAACCTAGTTTAATCTTTTTAATCGGTTTAATAGGATTAAATAGATTGGCATAAAAGATTAAAATTATATTAAATCTATCTATAAGGGACCTTTTTTCTAAGGCGGGTTCTGCTAGGCTGGGGTACTTAAGCTGACGAAAACAGAACACCCCTACTTGGGAACTAGAGATGCCCAATTTCCTCACGTGGATAGGGTCCCGTGGGGCCCCGCCTCGAACGGGGCGGGGATTCCCCAATTAGGCGGGGAATGGGGGAGGGAGGGGGGGGGAGGGGAAATTACCTTTTGAGCTAAACGTGATGGGATAGGGAATGCATCCCCGTCCCAGCCCTTGGCCTCGACCCCGCCCGTTCCCCGTCTTTGCCCCGATTAGCTTTTACATATTTATTTAGTATAGTTATCTAATGTTATGTTATTATTATTATTATTATATAAATATTACTTTTAAATTTGATTATTTATTGGGAAACATAATGAATATGTTTAAATTGAATGTTTAAATTTAGATTATATGTATGAATAATTTGATTTATATTTATTTCTTTCTACTAAAAGAATTAATTAGCTTTTTTGGGCCAAAATTTGAGTAATTTATCTTTAAATTCAAATTGTCATTAAAACTAACCATGATAAAAAATTTAGTGATAAAGTTAATTATTTAATTAAAATTTAATCACATTAGTGATTTAAATTAATTATCTTTTTACAAAATAAAAACAAGTAATGGAGTAAAATTCCCAGCGGGGAATCACCGCCCCGATCCCCATGGGGAATTTTACAGGGATGGGGAATGAAATTGGGAGTAGGGACATGGATAATGGCATCCTCGGCCCCGCCCCACCCCGTAGACATCTCTACTGGGAACCTACCTGGAAAGGTGAATTAGAAAGATTTTCTACAAGCATGCGACAATTGGTCAAAGACTCTGTTAAAAAGTTTAATTGATGATGATCAAAAGTTGTTCAACTACCCAAGGTAAATGTTAATCTTGGGAAAACCGAAAAACTTAGTTAAAATTCTTAATCGTATTTTTTTCTAGGTAAACTAAACCCTAGGTTATAAAATACTCAGTGGGAGGAAGAGATGTATCTGATATGTCAATGATTCCACTCACGTTTCTCCTTGAATGTTCACATCGTGAGATTCATGCTTGGCCTCGTGGTGCCCTGGGAGCATCCCCCCTTCGAATGGTGTTTTCATAAGTCAATGTCAAGGTGGATGGAGAGAGTGTTTATAATAAGTGGGTGAAGGGTGTATGTCAACACGTCCTACGGTCTCTATCAATGGTTCGCACCGTGAGATCATTTTGTACTCCCTCTGGCGCCCTGGGAGCGTCCCTTTCGAATGGGTTTTGTGCAATTGGTCAATATCAAGGTGAGTTCCAGAAATGAATAGGGTCACTTTAGTTTTTGCCCCAATAGGATTTTTCCCTTTCGATTGGCTACTTGAGGCATAACACTAGGCCTAAAATGGTGGGTCACACTTAAGGGAAATTATTAAGTAAGTTAATGATTTCTTGACCAAATCAATTATGGCTAGTCATTATAGGAGCAAGAGTTGTTCTAGTATTAATGGCTGGTTGAGAATGTCTCAATTCAGAGGAGGGATGAATTGGCCACCCTTCGGCAGTATTTGTCTTAAACCATTGAAGCGTCATTGTGAAACTAGATATCACATAGGGTTCATGTTACTTTCGCTAAACCTTATTGGATGTTATATGTTTTTCAATGGGTATTTGCTTAAAACCTAACGTAGGTCAATGTGTTTTTGTTTTCAGTAACATGTTTGTATTTCTGTTTAATGTCTCTAGTTGGAACGGTTACATGTAGTGGAAAGAGTCTTGTAAAACGTATTTTGTGGTAAACGACCTCGAATTTTTCATGGTTGATAAATGTCCTCAAGTCCTGACCTTTGATGCACCGCGAAGTGGTCGCAATGCATATGAGTTATGGATGAAGGCTAATTCATTGGCCCGACTTCATATTTTGGATAGCATGCTTCATGCTTTGGTCAAAAGGGTTGAGAACATAGTCATTGCTCACGAGATCATGGACTTGTTGCAAGATTTGTTTGAACGTCAGTTCTTACTTTTTGAGCAAAACGGATGGATGACAAAACCAGTAGTGTCAATTCTCAAGTTAAACTCCAAGAAGAGAAAGCAAGTGTTGCTGACTCTATTGAAGTTTATAGAAGAGAAGTGTTCTCTAACATTGAACTTGGAACTTATTTAGGTTCTGATTCTGATCCTACTACTTTCTAAAAGAGGAGGATGTCTAAAGACGGTAAATATGATTTATTGGTCTTAGAGACGTGTTCGATAGAGAATGATGATTCTGCCTGGATCCTTGATTCAGGTGCTACTAATCAAGTCAGTTCCTCTTACCAAGGATTTAGTTCCTTGCAAACGTTGCCAAAAAGAGAGATGACTCATCGAGTCTGTACTGGTGATGTTGTTTTAGTTGTTGATGTTGGTAGGCTGAAGTTATTTTTGGACAAGAAACATTATCTATTACTGGATAATGTTTTCGTAGTTCCTCATATCAAGAGGAACTTAATCTTGGTTTCTTGTCTCATTGAACAAGGTTATACCGTCTCCTTTCCTGAGAATAAAGTGTTTATTTTCGAGAATGGAATGGAGATTGGTTTTGGTTCAATGGAAAGTAACTTATATGTACTAAGACCGTTAGTCATAAAAGCCTTGTTTAACACTGAAATATTTAGTTCAGCAACAACAATTAAAAGACCAAAGGTTTCTCCTAAAGAAAATACCCATCTTTGGCATCTAAGGTTAGGTCACATCAACCTCAATAGGATTGAACAGTTGGTGAAAAGTGGACTTCTAAAGAGTTTAGAAGAAAAATCTTTGCTGGTATGTGAATCATGCCTCAAAGGTAAGATGACCAAACGAACTTCTACTGGAAAAGGTTACAGAGCCAAGGAAGCCTTGGAGCTTATACATTCTGACCTCTGTGGTTCGGTGAATGTTAAGGCTCGTTGTGGGAATGAATATTTCATCTCTTTCATAGATGATTATTAAAGGTATGGGTATCTCTGCCTAATGCAACATAAGTTTGAAACCATTGACAAGTTCAAAGAGTATAAGGTTGAAGTTGAAAACTTGTTAGGTAAAAATATAAAAACACTACGTTCTGATCGTGGTGGAGAGTATATGGACCTCCAATTCTATAACTATATGATAGAACATGGAATTATTTCCCAACTCTCAGCCTCAGGTACACCTCAGCAGAATAATGTATCAGCGATAACTTGTAGAAATACAAGTTATTTATACTGCTTTATTTAGGTAGTGCGGCCAAATGAAACGAAAGTTACGTAAATTGTAGAGAAATTAGCTAAGAAATACAAGAATTATAAATTGTCATCAATACACCCTACTGACATCATTGCGATGGTAGAAAAGAATGTTTCCATTCTGTTTTGCAAGATATCAAGTCACCACATGCGTTCATGGCTTAAGAGAAAAAAGAACAACGCATCTACGTCGCATTGCGCCAATCATTCAGAAATGAATAGACAATCAACGCATGGACGGTGTATGCGACAATCGATCAAGAGCTAAGTGATCAACGAAACTTCAACCGCATGTGGTAATAAAAAACAACATTGCATATGGGTAAATGATCGAAGATGGAAAAAAGCAACGCAATTGCGGAGGATTGAGACACGTGTACAGCTGACCGTTATGCATTTCTGATGGGATTGATCACGTAATGGAAGGAATATTCACTCCACCATTTTCGAAATTGCCATAATAATAAAGTGGGGTCCACAAGTCAGAGAGTCAATGTTGAACCTATAAATAGCCTCTGGATTTCTATTGAAAAATATACTTGATACGGACATATTTGATATCTGTATATTGAGAGAGAGACTGGAACCTGATTGGAGAAGATATGGGAAGATTTAAGAGACAAGGCCGAGAAGTGAGTTTCAAGGAAAATCCTTTATATCCCCGCCATTGAAGCTCTTTACCAAGGTCACTTCTACCGAATGAGCAAGCCTGAGAGGGAAGCTCTTCTCTACATTCACTCCATCCACAGGGAAGCAAATCTACCGTCCATCTGTGTCAAGACATTGACACTTTTTTGTATTTGTTTCTATCTCTTTATCATCAATTGTATTCATCTTCTTAGTCTATCATTCATACCATGTATCATACGCTAAATATTAGTATTGAATGTCATGATCATTTTCATCTCCATCTTTTTGTCTATTTTCGTTCCTCCATTAATCGCTTTCTCCATGATGTTTTCTTAATCCCTTGGTAATTGGCATGAATCTAACAAGTAAATTATATGTGCTAAAGAAATGAATATGTTTAGCTAAAGCATGCTAGACTGCAGCTTCACCTGTGAGAGCAGAAGTGAAGATGTCATTCCTCCTGTCGAGAGAAGTTTGGAAGAATTCGTTAACTAAAGCGAGAAGTACTTCCAGAGATGGAAGCAACCTTGCATTCATTACGTTCATCCCTGTTTCACCATATAGATGTGGGAACACGGTCGATCACCGAGAGGTGTACGCCGAGGGAAAGCGGAACCGTATTTATATCTTTAACGCAATTAATAAACTTGCGATATTTATATTAATTACCCTTCCTATTTCTATTTCATTCATAAAGACTTGCCACTGCATAACACGACCTTTTGTATAATCTTCATAGTCAGTCTCAAACTCAGTATCGTGTATCAATATCTTGTATCTTGTATCATAATAGCTTAGGTTTTCTTTTATCGCACTTTATTTTATTACCGCAACTTTACTTTACTGCATATTTTACTAATTTTAAATACTTGTACACACACACTCTTTTTATTAATTGAAAAATCCTGGTCGCATATATCACGAATGTAACGCATTAACTATGCAATCCCTGTATTCAACCTCGGATCACTCCGAGAAACTTGCAGTGAAATTATACTTGGTTTCAACGCAAGGAAACTTGTGACAACGCAGAGCATACTACAAACATTCCATCAATAACGCATATATCTAGAAGTAGTAACATATATTATAAACTTGCGTTATAATCATCCATGCATTATATGATATAAGATAAGATCAAATTCTCTATTAACAATCAAAAAAGAAAAATCAGAACCTTGTTGGACATGATTCGGTCTATAATGAGTTATGCTCATCTTCTAGACTCGTTTTGGGATTTTGCAATGGAGATTGCATGCTACATTTTGAACAATGTTCTCTCGAAAAGTGTTTCTGAAAGACCTTTTGAGTTGTGGAGAGGTCGTAAAGGTAGTTTACGTCACTTCAAGATTTAGAGGCGTCGGACCCATGTGCTTGTGACTAACCCGAAGAAGTTGGAACTGCGTTTGAAAATTTACCTCTTTGTAGGCTACCCCAGGGAAACGAGAGGTGGATACTTCTATGATCCGAGTGAGAACAAAGTGTTTGTTTCTACAAATACTTTTTTCTTCGAAGAACACCACATTAGGGATCATAAACCACGAAGTATGCTCGATTTACGTGAGATTTCTAGATAGACTGACACTATTAAGGGTTCAACAAAAGTTGTTGAACAGATTGATAGTACAAAAAGAGTTGTTGAGATCGGTACATCTAGTCAACAAGCTCAAGAGTTGAGACTGCCTCGACGTAGTGGGAGGGTTTTGGAGGACTTTGGAGGAGAGATATGGGAATTACCCTACTTTTTTATACTTGGGCATAAGGGTATTTTAGACCTTTCTAAAAGTAAGAATTTTTTGTATCCCTTATCCTTACTCTCTTATCTTTAATGTATTTTTTTTTTATCACCTCATTTTTGTTTTTGATATATCAATTTAATTTACTTTTGAATTATTTTAAATTTTAAGGTACTTATAAGGGGTATTATTTTAAGAGCGCTAATAAATAAGGGTCTATTTGATAGGTAATCTAAATTCTATTTTATACTTTTAGATTCACTTGTTCAGCAAATATACATTTAGTTGATAATCTAGATTATGTAATTTAAAACTGTTTCAATATTTCCTTATCCAAATAGTGCAATTTCTGAAAATAATATTTTTATGTTTTGATGGTTTTCATATTTTGAATTTTAAATTTTCACATTCTGAATAATTGTTTAAATTTGAATTCAATTTATGAATATGATTCCAAACACGTATCTCAAAACATTGAATACAACTTTGTATTCATTGAATCCATTGTTTTCAAATTTTCTATCAGACAATATAACAACAATTTTAAAGAATAATAAATATAGCAAAATATATCAGGAATAGACTTTATGGTTGGTAGACTTCTATTAGTGACTTGGTAAATTTTGTTACATTTGCAATTTTTTTATTGTGCTATATTTACTAATACTTTGAGCCTAATTGCTATATTTACAACAATCTTTACATCTTAAATGTTTAATTGAAACTTATTATTAACATTACAATATAAATTTATTTAAGGGTTGTTTTTAAATATAGAAAAATAAACCAAAATATTTACAAAATATGGCAAAATTTTAAAACTATCAATGATAGATGCTGATAAACGTGGATATACTTCTATTAGTGTCTATCAGTGATATTGATAGATACTGATAGAAGTCTGTCAGTGTCTATCAGCGTTTATCGTTGATAATTCGAAAAAATTTGTTATATCTTGTAAATTTTTTCAACAATTTTACCATTTGAAATAATTTTCTTTTATTTTATAGTAAAACATTGAAGTAAGACTTGTTGTGGTAATATATACAAACAATAAAGGATTGATAAATTGAAATCCATGCCAGAGTAGTTTCTATTCACAAGTATGTACTAAACTAATACAATTAAGTATTTCATTAGAAAGGATAATTAATTAATAATATATTAATATAGATTAGTTAACTTGAATGTTATCTCTATTTACTCGGATAACATTCAAAAATGGAATATAAAATTGTATTATATGATTTAAATATGTTTTTTTCCCTAAAAAATTCATCTTAAAAAATTTCTTGATCGTGAGCATATATTGACACATCAAAACCATTTTGATCTTTGAGCATTAGATTATTGCTGTTATGTTCGTTGGTCTCTCCCTCCCCTCTCTCCCTATTATCTTTTTATCTTGGTTATATCATGTTAATTTAAAAATTGAAACATTGATGGATGATTTTTTAGCATTCTCTTTATTTTATTAAAAAATTATCTAATTGGGAATCTATTCTATTTAATTAAAAATATATTTGGAGTAAAAGTTAGAATGAATTATATAAAAATTAAAAGGAAAAACTATTGAATATGAACGGTCCATACATTATCAAAACTTTATTTGATATGAAGTTTATATTCATTTTACAAACCCATGTCAATTCAATTTCACCTTTCAACTTTTTCTATAATTTTAATTAGTTAAGAATAAATAAAAAGTTAATAATAAAAGAATGATGTAGCGGTAAATACAACAATTAATGTCAAAGTATCAATAGATAGCTTAATGCAAAAGAAGTTTTGGCTATGTATCATCACACATATTAATGATAAGCTATATTGCTAATAGGAGTCCATCAACCACTAAGTCTATCATTAAGACACTTTGCTATGTTTTTATTATTTTTTTTAAATGTTGCTATAGATTTAAATATGACACTAAATACCAAAGTATAAAAAATATGGCCCATTGCCAAAAAAAAAAAAAAATGTAGATATAGAAAAATTTAGATCTAATTCTCGGAGTCTACTATTGATAGGCTATATCGTTAATAGGAGTATATTGGCAATAGAGTTTATCATTGATACACTTTGCTATGTTATTATTTTTTTAAAAAAAATATTGATATACACTTAATTATTAGCCTTAAAAATACTACCTATTACAATTATCTTAAGAAAATATATCTAATATTGAAATAATATATATTGATAGTTGAGAATTAATATTGTTTGGGTGAGATTTACCTTGATTAATTAATATTGTTTATTTATATTCTTCTCATAGGAGAAGGGTGTGTAAGTTAGCTTTGGATTCTATGTGTTTCTTTTCATTCATTTATGCTTAGGTATGATTGAAAATATTTTCATCCAAGTTTTCTATCGATTTGAAGCCAATATCATGCATAATGGTATCCTTTTCAATGAGGTCAATATTTTCCAATGATGGTTGTACAAATCAAATGAAATAAATAACAAGCTAACAAAATTTTTAATAGGATTAAATTGATTTTTAAAGTATGTAGACCAAATCGTTACTAATGAAAATGTAGGGACCAAATTGATACAATTAATGAAACTTGAGAGACCAAAAAGAATTCTTCACCTTTTGTTTCCTTTTATTTTTTATTTTGTGTGTTTTTTTTACTTCTTATTATATAACTTCCTACCTGTCTTTAACTCCCACATGCATACTATCTAAACTCGTGGACTTGTCTATGTTTGCATCTAAATATTCATCCACAATTTTTCCTCTAAAAAATGCTTATGAAGTCACGAGCTCACGTCAATACACTTTCTCCTATATGTTCTTCAAGATATATTTTTATGGACCACTAGTTTATATGTAAACATTATTATCTAGTACACTTCTCTCTCTTTTATATAGCAAATAGTATTATAAATGACTTTTGTTTAATCTCAATGTATGTGAAAACTTTATATTTCCTTAATATTGTTTATTTGTGTTTAATTTTAGGTTACAAGCAAGTCAAAGTTAAAAAAAAAAGCACAATTAGTGGAATATATATATATATATATAAACTAATGTCCGATCTCTCGACAACGGCGTCGGGAGTAGGCATATCTCCGATGAACTACAAGGCATCGAGATATTGAAAAAGGAAATCCAGTTGGTGTAACAAAACTCCCAACGGGATTGGCATCGTCAGGAAAGGTGTAATAACCGCTGATGAAACGTTGACCCCGTGGGAGATACTATCTCTCGACGAGGTATATACCTTGTTGGGAGTTAGGATAAACTCTCGATGCATAGGTGTCACACATTGGGAGAATGTCTCTTGATGCCTATTTTCCAGCTATTCTCTTATGAGATATTATTCATTGAGAGATTATCTCCCAACGTAGTTTAAGCAATATCTAGCCGATGTTATACGTGGGAAAAATACTATATTTTTGTAGTGATGTGAGTGAGCACTTAAGACTTCATGTACTCATTTTCCAACACATTTTTGCCAACTTCAGTCATGCAGTCAAATGTTTTTCATTTCATAGAAAGAGTTTCGAGAATGGATTATAGGATGAAATTCGAACCTCTGTCATAGTAAGTGCAGAGTGGACAAATTTCTCAAAACTGGTAGAGACAGCTAAAAGAGTGGAGGAAAGTTTGTTAGGAAGAATAGATAAAGGAACAGCAAAAAGGGATAATCGTATGGGTAATTACTCGAATAATCCACGTGAACAATTAAATAGAAGACTTACACCTAGAGTCATGAGCAAAAGAAATTTTAAGTTAATGCGTCATTCAAGAATGAAAGTAGGATGAGGAAACCAAGGGTTTGGAGACTCTATCTATCCTGTAATTTTTTTTGGGAAGCCTTGTAAGAAACAACCCAGAGAATCAGTAGCATGTGTAGATTTACGACCTTAGTGTTCATCTTGTCACAAGCATCACTAGGGTCTGTGTTTGAAGGGGACCAATGTATGTTATAATTGTTCACAACCTGGTTATTATATGAAAAAGTGTCCACAACCGTTACATGAGGGTGTTATGCAAAAGAGTAATTTATTATGACCATTTTGTGATTTTAGTTTCTTCCTTATATGCTAGTTAGATGGAAATAACTTATGTACATTCAAATGATTCATTGTAACGATCCGACCTTTCGAGTACTCTGACAAGGGCCGTTACAACTAAATACACATTTAAAATCTAGATATTTTGACCAAAAATTCATTCAAATAATAAGGATAGTTTTTCCAAAATTAAACTAGAAAAAAAATAAATAATAAATAAATAAAACTTTTATTTGGGGTCCCCTAAAAATAATATTTGTAAAGAAAACATTCAAAACATTAAACACTGTTATTTCACACTAAATTCTAGTTTCAAAACATTCAAATGAAAAAAACATAGACTGAACGGAAGTGATTTCTTTTGTCCCCATATGACTCTATCACTGGTCCCGTCTATCACTCGCCAACCTGTTCCTATCATTCCCTGAAAAACATAAAGGAAGAAATGATGAGTATAATAATACCCAGTAAGTAATCCGCTACTGAGTCCTCTAGGTTACCTATTAGCTAGTTTATCTAAGCATTGGGGTACACCTATCATATCAGTTGTGGTGATCCCAAAGGAGCACGCATCAATCATAATGTATAACCCAAAGGTCTACCATTTAGTCATAGACATGAACCTGAAGGAATATGAAACAGTCATAGTGTATAACCCGAAGGTCCACAAATCAGTCATAGACATGAACCTGAACGAACAAGAATCAGTCATATTGTGTAACCCAAAGGTCCATAGATCAGTCATAGACATGAACCCAAAGGAACATAAATCAGTCATAGACATGAACGAGAAGGAACATGAATCATTTGTAGTGTGTAACCCGAAGGCCCACAAATTAGTCATTGACATGAACCCGAAGGAACATGAATCAGTCATAGACATTAACCTGAAGGAATATGAATCAGTCATAGTGTATAATCCGAAGGTCCACAAATCAGTCATAGACATGAACACGAGGGAACATGATTCAGTCGTATTGTGTAATCCGAAGGTCTATAAATCAGTCATAGACATGAACTTGAAGGAACATGAATCAGTCATAGACATGAACTGTAAGGAACATGAATCAGTCATAGTGTATAACCCAAAGGCCCACAAACCAGTCATAGACATGTACTCGAAGGAACATGAATCAGTCATAGTTTTTAACCTGAAGAACCACAAATCAGTCATAGACACGAACTTGAAGGATTATGAATCAGCCGTAGTGCGTACACTTACCCAGAAAAGAAAAACTAACAAGAGCCCTATAACATAGTATGCATAAGTTTTCATATAACTCCTGTGTTATATTTTACAGTTGTTTAACTTAGGGGTAAAATTTTTTATATATCCTCAGTAAGGTACAATCATCATAGACAAAAAAAAATCAAATCCAGTCGGTTAATGCCATTAAGCATGTAGTTTAATCGGTGATAAATTATTAGTCCCAAAGTCTAGAATAATCAGTCAAATCTATCTTAACAGTCTAAAAAATCAGTCCATGTAATCTTAAGTAACCAATCCATGTATTCTTAAGTAAATAGTTCAAGTAATCTTGAATAAGAAGTCCAAGTGGTAGGGACAACTGGTTCGAAGGTAACCTAGTAGAATGACACTTACCTTAAGTTTTAGTCCATACGAGCTCAAACAACATTGAATTTTATTTGCCCAAAAGATCACGAACCAAGTCCTAAGTGATAAACAAAAATTAGGCTTTTCGGGACATAACAATGCCTGTCGGGCCCTACCGACCTACTTCAGCACCTACCAGGCTTCTACCGGCCTAATGGTCACCTACCGGGCTTTACCAAGCCATTACAATTCTTACCGAGACAACTCGAGCAATTATCAGACCAACCGACAACTATCAAGTCCCACTGATGCTTTAGGATGTTATCCCGAGTGTCGAGATGTCATCAGCTTTCTCTCTCCTATTTGGGCATGTTTATGAAAAACCATCATCAGCCAACACATGGGCGACAATCAACTAGGAACTTCTCGGACATCCATCCATCCGAACATAACTGAGACTTAGGCTACTCCAAGCCATTGTCAAATAAAAACGGCTTACCGGGTGCTACAATGAACCTTTGGCCTATGGGAAAAGGCACAATGATAGCACACTTGTGTCATCCGACACTGTACATGAAATCCCATTCTCAATGGAAGACGCACAAGACACTTGTCTTGTAATGCTCACCCACGCCATGACACACGTATATGCCATGGGGAACCTCACTTAGGTCATAGGGCCCAGAGGTGGTGGAGAGCTGACACCATGCCTCCACCTATGGTGCATTATGAACATTTTCCTCTTTGCCACCCATGCATATCAAATGTGGCGAACTGTTACTCACCAACTAAAGCGCTCCTCTGAACTCCGATTGACATGAAAATTGACGTGCTTATAAATCTTATCAATATTCATCTAACTCTAGAGCTACTCGTCAAAACTCGCGACGAAACCCTACTTTTCAAAGTCACGGCCTGGAGCCCCATCTAGCCTCCACAAAGCTTGTCATTGGCACCACCGATGACACGGTTGCTTGTCTTTATGCTTAATGTTTAACATGGCATGCTTACCCACTTATGTTGGTGTGTTGGATGATGCACCATCCTCATTGGTCGCATCAGGGCACTTCGCTTGGCCCTCTGTTTTTGTTAAATGTGTCAACACTCACATGTCGCAACTAAACTGTTTGCATAAGTGGGGTCACAATCTACTATCTCAAAGTTAGATTCTGACATCCTCCCCCACTTAAACTGTCATCATCCTCGATGACAAACTTGGGGGTGCAATCCACTTTCATTCTCGTTGGATTGCAACATTCTCCCACACTTAATCTTGGCATTGTTCGGATGACGATCTGAACTCGGGTTGGCTGCATAACGGACCTGCTGAAAATGATGTGCGTCAGACCAAGTAGGGTAAGTGCCACTACGTATGAGCTATCCCACCCACGGGCCTCCTCGTAGACCACTCCAGGACTTGGCCTCTGAGACTCGCAACATATGCATGGCAAAAGCTTTGGCATCCTCTCGCCTCTGCAAATAACGGATATCATTTCATCCCACACAACTCGTTCGTAACTAGAGTCATAACACATATTGTCTGAGCACACATTAGGATGCACCCCTTGGGGTGAGGCTCGCAAGCCTACCACGGAACATTACACATCGTGGTATCTACCCACACCTTTGCGAAGTCGAAAAAGAAAACAAAACCCCCTCTTTCGCTGACACTACACTTTAGCCCACTCAATGGCCACCTCATATGGTGATGCTACGAAGATGCTTCTCTTACTCTTGATGCAGCTTCTTCTCTTTCTCTAAACTACCAAACTGTTGGTTATACATTGCACACTAGCCCCAACAACTATTAAGCCATCCCACTTAAGCATGTGGAATGAATTAAGAGACACATTGGCTCCATACAAAGGGAGCATTCTCACGGGACAACAGCCCATTCTTACGAGTTGTTTCCCAATCACTTGGCTCTGGTAGCCATGATGTTTGCCCATACAGACTCTTGATGCACAACTGAACTTGACCAACGCGTGTCTCCTTGACTCCCGGTTCTTCTGCATGTAACCATTAGCTCTATCACTCTTTGAAGCTTCGTTGGACCTTAGGTGAGGTTATCGCATTCTCAACCGAACTGAACTCATGCAGAACTGAACTTCAATCAGCCATACATGTTGCCCGTTTGTGTATTTTCCTTCATGTGCGACTCTAGTCGACTTGCCTCTACTCTAGGTCAAGTCCTGAGGCTGGACCTTGTCCATATATGAGGCTAGGGTCATCATAATGCAACGTCGTATCTCTCTACGTCATCTTGGTTCTCAACAGAACGTCCCTCATACTCTTACATCGCTTTAGAACTCGAGAAGTATCAGGCCAACCGAGAACTATCGAGTCCCACTGATGCTTTAGGATGCCATCCCGAGTGTCGGGATGTCATCAACTTTCTCTCATCTGATCGGGCATGCTTATTAAAAACCATCATCAACCAACCCATGGGCGACAATCCAACTCGGGACTTCTCAGACATCCATCCATCTGGACATAATCAAGACTTAAACTGCTACAAGCCCTTGTTAAATCAAAATGACATATCGGGTTCTACATCGAAACTCTAGCCCATTGGAAGGGGCGTAATATCAGCACACCCGTGCCAACTGTCCATGAGATCCCATTCTCAATGGAAGATGCCCAAGACACTTGTCTTGTAATGCTCACCTACTCGATAACACACGCATGTACCATGGGATAGCTCATTTAGGCCATAAGGCCTAGGGGTGGCGGAGAGCTGACACCATGCCTCCCCCATAATACATTCTGAACATTTTCCTCTTTACCACACATGCATATCAAATGTGGCAAACTATCACTCACCAATGTAGAGCGCTCCTCTAAACTCCGATTGACATGAAATTTGACGTACTTGTATATCTTATCAATATGCATCTAACTCTAGAGCCGCTCATTAACCACGTGACAAAACCCCACCTTCCAAAGTCTGGCCTGGGGCCCTGATGCTTGATTTTATGAAATGAATTATGGATGATATGCGATGGTGAAATTGCGTTGTGCACTCAAGTTTCCAAAGAGGAATCCAAGTGTAAATTTTACTGAGTTTCCTGGTAAGTCCAGGATCGAACTCAAGGACTTGTGAAAACAGGTTGTGTTGGTACTTTTTATGAAAACTTTGCGATAATTGGATAAATAAATAAATTGTTGGGATTGTTGTTTGTGTTAATGAAAAATAAACAAATACAACAGAGTTTGAAAAGAGTTGGTAAACGGAAGATACGATGAGTATGTAGACAACCGGTTGAGAAAGAGTTTGGCTAACACTTCCTAGAATGCATTCATGCTTTGCGATCATGCAACATGCATACAATAGTAAACCACCTCTCGGTGCGAATGCCACGGCTTCTAATGCTAGAACGCATGCGATGTACGTGCAAAGCTGTCTATAGGGTCTACACATAAACCTCTAATTCTTGTCTATGCAATGATACACACAAACAAGGTAACCACATATCATCATTCCTATCTCTAGGATGCATGTGATGCAAGTTGGCAAACAGAGCTTATCTCTAAGTCCCTATCTCTTGTTTATGCAGTTCTAATCTGACTCTCTCGAGCCTAGATTCTGATCTGACCTTCCCAAGCCTAGATCCTGTCCTTAGACTACTCTCCCAAGTACCTCTAATGGACAAATGAAGCACACATAAATATAAGATAATCACAAGCAATGAAGATCCTAGGTCATGTTAGCTTAGTTTTTCTCAACCCATTCGACTAATTCAGCTACTCATGCATGCTAAGAGATTGAACAGATG
Organism: Benincasa hispida; assembly: GCF_009727055.1. Taxonomy (NCBI): domain Eukaryota; kingdom Viridiplantae; phylum Streptophyta; class Magnoliopsida; order Cucurbitales; family Cucurbitaceae; genus Benincasa; species Benincasa hispida. Next base: position 102,559 of record NC_052358.1, read on the forward strand.
TAGAATAAGAACTTCCATTGTATAGATATAAAGTTGAAGTACAAGACAACAATGCAAGAATAGAATAAAGAGCCTTGTAGCAATCTCTTGCTTTCTAGGCTTTTACACTGTCTTCTCTACTCGTGTTCAAAAGATAGTCTCGCTCTTGCGAGAGTCGACCCACTCTCTGCTTCTTTGCCTCAAGGTTCTCTCCCAACCTACCTTGAGCGATCTTCCGACATATCAACTCTTCCCTTGCTTCGCATTAAAGATAAAAGAAAACTATGGACAAGGCTAAATTCTATAGAAATTTTTCTAAGTAACCAAAGTCCTGTTCTGAAGGATGCCTTTTATATTTATAGGGCCTCAGAGTGAAGGCGGCTGCTTTCTTATGATTGCACATGGGATGACTTTAATTCCCTGACTGATGTGCCAAATATTTGTTACCGAAAAGCTGAATGTACTTGTTCGTTAGCGGCTGTCAAGTTAATTCAGATTCGACTGTCATCAGCCTTTTATCCCATCGTGATTAATATACTTTCAATCCTTATTGTGCAAATGTTGCACAATCATCGCAAAACCTTGTGGTGAAGTTGCGCTCGACCGATGATTTCCTATGATCGCAATTTTCGTATTGCGTTCATGAATAATCTGCATAAAATCATAAAAATCAACTGTTCCTATGTGTTGAACGCATGCGACTGCAATATTATGAATTTGATGCTTTTTGGATGCAATTTAACATGTTTTATCAATTTAAGCCAGCATTGTTTAGAAACTTAGCACTATGATAACATGCATTTATGCCCATTATCACACCCCTAAATTTAAACAATGCTTGTCCTAAAGCATAAGTAAAGATTTCTTTTAGCAAATCGACCGCAATGTTCTTTTCTAGATTTCTCAAGGATAATTCGTTCAAATTCTATATACCAAAAGTTTCTTAAGTCTTATTCAAGTCTCTTCTTAAAATATTTCTAAGACCTAGGGATTGCAAGCTTAACCTTCGAAAGGGCTTTACTAATATCCGGAACATCGCATGATTTATTTCAAAAAGAAAATTTCCCACCGGGGTGTCAAATGATTTTATTCTTGCATATTTCTTGACATTGTTATTTTTTCTGACCTGGCGCTGATCCAAGTGTCTTGCCTTCGTTTTGGCTTGCCCCCACATATGTCATGCGGACATCCAACTATGAGCAATGCGCTCTTCCTCAGACTAAACTCATACCTATTTGGTAGTGAAGTTGCAGTCATTTATTTATGTGTTGATCCTGGTGACTTACTTTCATTTTGGCTTGCCCCCATGCGTGTCATGTAGACATCCAACTACGAGTAAATGTCTTTTACAACTTAACTCTTATTAACATGGGTTTCCCATTGCGTTGACAGTGGAGTTGTTATTCTAAAAAATTTTCCTTCTTTTTTTTTTCTTTTTTTTCTTTTTTTATTTTTTTTCAAAATAGCAAGGTCGAAAATAAATACCTCACCCTCAAATTTAAAATGCGACAATGTCCTTATTGCCAAAAGATTGAAATAAGTCATACGATGTTCGTAGAAAGCTTCGTAAAGAAAGTTTGAAAGAAAGCTAGCAAACCCCCAACTTCTAGAAATATTTTATGCGGTGAATATTTTAAGATTAAGTTGACTCTAGTATATATGAAAGACATAGAAGCATATTTTTTATCATTGAAATCTTAATTGGCAAAGAGACAGAATGCGGTGACTTACTAAATTTATCTCTATCAAATGATTGCAGTAATCAAAGAAGATGTAGTGATAAAACTTGTAAAACTAACATGCGATGCGATAGCGCAAAATTTGATATAAAGATAAGGAAGAATACACCCCCAAATTTGCTTTGTCGCCCGTATTGTGTATTGACGCCATTTTTATGGCAATCTATCTTCTTTGGATTGCGGTAATGGAGTAAGGTAAGTGGCTTCTTCGTGTAACATCTCCGTAATCCAGCGCCTTGATCGTTGCAAGAAAAACAGAGAGAGGGTCAAATAATTTTTAAAGAAAATAACTCTTTTTTTTATGTAGAAAAGTAAGAACAATGTTGGTAACAAAAAGGTAATTGCGATAATAAATAAAGAGATGATAAAAGTTGATGAAGTATTTGTTGTAGGAAAAGGATATTCAAAAGGATTGCGTCCCTAATGAGGTTGAATTCTATAATAACTCAGGGACCGCTTATTTCAGACTGGATTGTTCACGTCCATGGTGGCTTTTCTCTCTTTTCTTTGTCTTATGGGATCTTGACTGCCTTAATCCGGAGCTTTTCCCAATTAATGTTCATCATAATTTTCCCATTGCGCACATCAATTTGAGCACGACCAGTCGAAAGGAATGGTCGTCCCAATATGATAGGTGCATCTTTGTTCGCTCTATAATCCAAAATGAGGAAGTCTGCCGGTAGGATGAATTTATCGATTGAAATTGTGGCATTTTTCAACTCTTCTTCAGGGTGTATTCGAGATCTATTCGCGAGTAGGAGAGTTTCCTTTGTGGGCGCGAGTGTGCTGGCATTCAATTGTTTGAATATTGATAGCGGCATTTTGTTTATACTTTCCCCAAGATCGCAAAGTGCCTGGCCACTGTAGGCCCCTCCGATGAAGCATGGTATCGTAAAGATTCCTTGGTCGCCCATTTTCAGTGGGATCATAAAATTTTGCATTATGGCCACTATTGCGATCTTTTCTTCTTCATTTTGCTTCACTTTCAATCTTTGCGGAGTTGTTGGTGGTTGGACTTCTTCTATCTCAAGATCGAGAGGCTTAAGACGCAACTTAAAGATCTATTTTCTCGGGCTTTTTCGAACTATAGGTCAACGGGTCTTCGGTTGTCACTGCATTCAAGTTGGTCATGATGGGCTCCTCCCTTTCTTCCGCAGTCATTTTCGCTTAGCACAGAGACTGCTAAGCATTGTTCCTTCCTGGTACCCCCAGCATTGTAAGGGAGCTCAGTTGAGCTCTTCAACGTCTGTCTCTTATACACATCTAGATGTGTATAAGAGACAGAGCTTAACCGTTTGTTTGCATGAAAAATCTGGGTGGCCCTCCTTTTTGTGCCACAAGTTGAAAGCTTTATTGTTGATTTTTCCATGCAAATTTTGGGTATTTTCGCCACCTAGGGTCTGTCTCTTATACACATCTAGATGTGTATAAGAGACAGGCCACAAGTTGAAAGCTTTATTGTTGATTTTTCCATGCAAATTTTGGGTATTTTCGCCACCTAGGGTTATATGTATCGAAATAGGGATTCTTTCTCATGAAGCATACCAATTGCGGGTTTGTTGGGCATTCTTCCATCGAGTGAGCATATCTGCAAATGACACAACTTGCAGTCGTTTGAGTGATTGCGTTGACCTGCCCTTTCTTCACTCCCGTGTTATTAATTGCAGTGCCTTGAATTAAACTTATCATCGTAGTCATCTGGATCTGCAGGGATGCGATGGCCTCGTTGTTTGCATCATTATCTTTAATTCTTAATCTTTGATCGCTTTCCCACTAATCCTCTTGATTTTTGGAAATACGATCAAGTATACTCTTTGCCTTCTCTTATGTTTTGTCGAGCAAACCACCAGCTGCTACCGCATTGGCAGCGGTCTGCGAAGAGGGATTCAGTCCTTGGTAAAAAATCTCCATTTAAAGGCAATCTGGTAAGCCATTATGTGGACAACCTCTTATCAGCCGCTTGAACCTCGCCCAAGCATCGCTGAGCGATTCCTTATCTCCTTGTTCAAAATTTGTTATTAATTTCCTTCTCCTAGCATTCTCAGTTGGTGGGAAATACTTCTTAATAAAAATTTTCACCACCTGTTCCCACGAAGTTATCTTCCCTAGTTCGAGAGAATATGCCCATTTTCTTGCCTGATCACACAAGAAGAATGGGAACAGAGTGAGTCGAACTTCCTCTGTTGAGATATTCGGGATCACAAAAGTGTTGCAGATTTCTATGAAGCTCCGAAGGTGGGCGTGCAGGTCTTCGCCACGCCTTCCTCCAAACTACCCAGCAGCCTGAATCATCTGCAACATTACTGTCTTCATTTCAAACCTCGATCCATCTAATGCCGGTCTCATGATTCCTGGAGATAAATCATAGAGGTTGGGCGATGCATAGTCCCAAATGGGTCTATTGCGATCATTCGCAAAAAGGATGGGGTTGGCCATTATATTGTTCGCGTTAGCGGACCTTTCTGCCAGTTGCTTTGCCATTCTTGATATTCTCTCTTGTTGTTGGTGGTTGTCTCTTAATCTATGTCTGAATGTCCTCTCAATTTCCGGGTCATAATTCGCTAGAGATTGAGAGTCTGCAAAGAAATAAAAAAAAAAAAAATTACCGTTAGCACACTATTTTGCCGAAGTCTCCGACAACGGCACCCAAAACATGATGCTTGATTTTATGAAGTGAATCATGGATGATATGCGATGGTGAAATTGTGTTGTGCACTCAAGTTTCCACAGCGGAATCCAAGTGTAAATTCCACTGAGTTTCTTGGTAAGTCCAGGGTCGAAATCAAGGACTTGTGAAAATAGGTTGCATTGGTAATTTTTATGAAAACTTTGCAGTAACCGGATAAATAAATAAATTGCTGGGATTATTGTTTGCGTTAATGAAAAATAAACAAATGCGGCGGAGTTGCAAAAAGAGTTGTAAACGAAAGATACGATGAGTATGCGGTGAACGAGCTGAGAAAGAGTTCGGCTAACATTTCCTAGAATGCGTTCATGCTTTGGATCATGCAACATGCATACAATAGTAAACCACCTCTCGGTGCGAATGCCACGGCTTCTAAGGCTAGAACGCATGCGATGTACGTGCAATGGTGTCTATAGGGTCTACACAAAAACCTCTAATTCTTGTCTATGCGATGATACACACAAACAAGGCAACCACATATCATCATTCCCATCTCTAGGATGCATGCAATGCAAGTTGGCAAACTGAGCTTATCTCTAAGTCCTTATCTCTTGTTTATGCAGTTTTAATCTGACTCTCCCGAGCCTAGATTCTGACCTGACCTTCCCAAGCCTAGATCCTGTCCTTAGACTACCCTTCTGAGTACTTCTAATGGATGAATGAAACACACATAAATACAAGATAATCGCAAGTAATGAAGATCCTAGGACATGTTAGCTTAGTTCTTCTCAACCCATTCGACTAATTCAGCTACTCATGCATGCTAAGAGAGTGAAAGATGTAGAATAAGAACTTCCATTGTATAGATATAAAGTTGAAGTACAAGACAACAATGCAAGAATAAAATAAAGAGCCTAGTAGCATTCTCTTGCTTCCCAGGCTTTTACACCATCTTCTCTACTTGTGTTCAAAAGATAGTCTCGCTTTAACGAGAGTCGGCCCGCTCTCTGTTTCTTCGCCACAAGATTCTCTCCCAAGCTGCCTTGAGCGATCGTCCAACGTATCAACTCTTCCCTTACTCCTTGTTAAAGATAAAAGAAAACTATGGAAAAGGATAAATTCTATAAAAAAATTTCTAAGTAACCGAAGTCCTGTTTTGAAGGATGCCTTTTGTATTTATAGGGCCTTGGGTGAAGGTGGCTACTTTCTTATGATTGCACATGGGATGGCTTTAATTCCCTGCTGATGCGTCGAATATTTGTCATCGAAAAGTTGAATGTACTTGCTCATTAGCGGCTATCAACTTAATTCAGATTCGACTGTCATCAGCTTTCTATCCCATCGTGATTAATTATACCTTTCACCCAAATGCGCCCACCAAGTTGTGCTGACCAAGTTGCATCAATCCTTCTTAAGAAAATGTTTGCGAGCACAATCATCGCAAAGACTTGTGGTGAAGTTGCGCTCGATCGATGATTTCCTATGATCGCAATTTCCGCCTTGCATTCACGCATAATCTGCATAAAAACACAAAAATCAATTGTTCTTGTGCATTAAATGCATGCGATCATAATATTATGAATGTGATGCTTTTTGGATGCAATTTAACATGTTTTATCAATGCGAGCCAACATTGTTTAAGAACTTAGTACTATGATAACGTGCATTTCTGTTCGTTATCAAGCCCCATCTGGCCCCCACGGAGCTTGTCACTTACACCATCAATGATATGGTTGCTTGTCTTTCTACTTAATGTTCAACATGGTATGCTTGCTCACTTATATTGGTGTGTTGGATGATGCACCATCCTCCTCGGTCGCATCACAATACTTCTCTTGGCCTTCTATCTTTGCAAGATGTGTCGAAACTCATGTGTCGCCATTGTACTGTCTGCATAAGAGGGGTCACAATCTATTATCTTAAAGTTAGATTGTGACACTGGGCATATGAGTGTAGAAGAGCTACTCAACCAATAGTCTCCCTTGTGTTTCCTTCACAATTGTAGACCTGAAAACATAAATTCCAACTGCAATTATTTCTACTAACCTTCATAGAATTCAAGAGGAACTTTAAAAGTACCTTGCCTCAAATTCTGGAGCTTTAATAGCCCTTGGATAACTCAAAAATAGCTTCAATCCCTCGAGCTTCCCGCTTTACTGAGTACGTAGACAACCTTCGAATTTTCTTAAATTCCACAACCTTTTAGACCTCTATTTCATTCAGCAACCTTCCCAACTCATCCACACTCAATTATATGCAAAAGAAGATCTCTTTTGCCCTGATTGGATTGTTCATACCAACTCTTCCTTTTTCACTCTCTTTATAGTTCTACTTTAGTCGAGCACCTCTTCCAATAACCCATTTAAATTCCAACCAGCTCTTGCTTACTCTCATTCCTTCGTGGCTTCAACTTAGGTTGTGCATTTTATAATTGTGTTATTTATCTTATATTTTGTTGTCACTCTGAAAGGCCCCATTGATTAAAAAGTGTCATTCAAGATAAGTAATGCATAATCGAGGAATAAAATAATGATTTATATGCCTGCTTTAAAAAAATTCAGCTAAAGAAATTCCTTGCACTAAAACAAATACAATACAATATAAAAAACTGATAAACTTGTTCGGAGACGTTTGGGACAAAGAGTCGGTTATTATAGTCCTAGATTATTATAGTTAGGTTATAATAGTTTGTATTTTGGGGTGTGATTATTTATCATTTCATTCTATTACTTTATATTTATTTCCATATTATTCTTAGGCTCAATTTTATGCATTTACCACAAGGGCTTTTATGATAATCCCCGACTTCCAATGTGTTCCAAGTTGAGACAGCTGAAATCGGACCAACCCACTGCTCCTAAGTAAGAATTTTCCTATCAAGATATTGAAACCACTCCTTTCATGGCTTATCTTGTATTATTTCTTGAGACTCTTCCGTGCTCCCATCTGGCATCATGATTTTCTTGGTCACAGGAAGATCCCATCCATTGGCATTATCTTTCAACATCACCTCCATGTTTACTGTGTACCAAGTATTTTGTTTGAAGCTAGAAGAACTCACGTCAATGAAATAATCGAACCAAGATACCTAAAGAAGCTCTGCATCATCGATTGTATAACTACAAGTTTTTAAACACCATAATGAGAGAGGTTACATTGAGTAAAGGAAACTCTTTCTTTCTTCAACGTCGACCAAACACGTTCTTATTAAATTATATTATTTTTCCTCTTGTCTTAGGGATAAAACTAATTTCTTTAAAAAAAAAAAACAAATCATGCTTTATTTTAATTTATTTTGATTTAACAAATCCTATTTTATTGTAATTTATTTAGAACTGAATCATATGTATTAAGCTTATTCAAAATTGAACTTGAGTACATGTTTTCATATCTCATAATAATATAATATAGCATAAGATATAAGATTGTTTTCAAATAAAAGAAAATGAACCAATTTATTTATAAATATAGCAAAATGACACCGTCTATCAATGATAAACCGCAATAGACTTCTACCATTGGGTGATAGAAGTCTAGCACGGTCTATTGCTCATTGATGCATAATGAAATTAATAATTAGTTTATATTGTTATGAACATTAACAAAAGAGTGGACAATAATGAAAGCTTTTGGTAATGAAGAAATAAAATTTGGGTTTAAGATTATACCTACAACGTTCTTCCTTGTTCCATTTCCAGTATTCGTTATTATCACTCCATGCTATTGTGAGAGCTCTCAAAAATACCGCAAATTGTGTGCTCATTGTTTTCTCTTTGGTTTGCCACTAAAAGAATTGGACTTTGGACGAGAGATGTGGGAATAAGTAATTCCACTACTTTTTTATACTCGCACATAAGGGTATTTTAGACCTTTCTAAAAGTAAGAATTTTTTTGTATCCCTTATCCTTTCTCTCTTATCTTTAATGTATTTTGTTCTTTTATCATCTCATTTTTGTTTTTGATATATCTATTTAATTTACTTTTAAATTATTTTAAGTTTTAAGGTACTTACAAGGGGTATTACGTTAAGAGAGGTAATAAATAAGGGTCTATTCAGTAGGTAATCCAAATTTTGTTTTATACTTTTAGATTCACTTGTTTCGCAAATATACATTTAGTAAATAATCTAGATTATGTAAACTGTTTCAGTATTTTCTTATCCAAATAGTCCAATTTCTGAAAATAATATTTTTATGTTTTCATGGTTTTCATATTTTGAATTTTAAATTTTAACATTCTGAATAATTGTTTAAATTTGAAATCAATTTATGAATATGATTCCAAACACATATCTCAAAACACCGAATATAACTTTGTATTCATTGAATCCATTATTTTCAAATTGCCTAACAAACAACATAACAACAATTTTAAAGAATAATAATTATAGTAAAATATATTAGGAATAAACTTTATTGTTGGTAGACTTCTATTAGTGATATAGTAAATTTTGTTATATTTGTAATTTTTTTATTATACTATATTTATTAATACTTTGAGTCTAATTGCTATATTTACGACTGTCTTTAAATCTTAAATGTTTAATTGAAACTTATTATTAAAATTACAATATAAATTCATTTTCTAGTAAAACATTGAAGTAAGACTTGCACTGGTAATATATAAAAAAAATAATGGATTGATAAATTGAAATCCATGCTCGAGTAGTTTCTATTCACAAATATGTACTAAATTAATACAATTAAGTATTTCATTAGAAAGGGTAATTAATTAATAATATATTAATATAGATTAGTTTACTTGAATGTTTTAAATTAATGTAGTGGAAAGATTATCTTTCGCTGGTGATAATAGGTTATTCAATTAATACTATTCATTTGCTACAAATAATTAGTTGATTATATATATATAAAAAAATTCAGTAACATAATCAATTAAAATATACTTATTTATTTAGTTATATAAATTTATTCATTAAAATCATCTAATAAATATAAATATCATTTATCTCTATTTACTCGGATAACATTCAAATCTCTTGGTTGTGAGCATATATTGAATTTTTATTATCTTGATAACATTCAATATATGACCCATCAAGAAATTATTGCCATTATTATGTCTGTTGGTCTCTCCCTCCCCTCTCTCTCCATTATCTTATTATCTTAGTTACATTATGTTAATTTAAAAGTTGAAACATTGATGGATGATTTTTCATCACTCTTTATTAAAAAAATTTATCTAATTGGAAATCTATTCTATTTAATTGAAAAAATATTTGGAGTAAAAGTTAGAATGAATTATATAAAAGTTAAAAGGAAAAACATTATTTGATATGAAGTTTATATTCATTTTACAAACCCATGTAGATTCCTTTACCATACATATTATATATTTTTTTTCACTTTAGTGTATTCAATTTCACCTTTCAACTTTTTCTGTCATTTTCATTGGTTGTGAATAAAAAAAAACTAATAATAAAAAATGATGTAGCGATAAATATAGCAATAAATGTCAAAGTATCAACAGGTAGCTTAATGCAAAAGAAATTTTGCTATGTATCAGCACATATACTATTGATAGGCTGTATCGCTAATAGGAGCCCATCAACAACTAAGTCTATCATTGAGACACTTTGCTATGTTTTTATTATTTTTTAAAATGTTGCTATAAACTTAAATATGACACTGAATACCAAAGTATCAACAAATATGGCCCGTTGCCAAAAATAAAAAATGTAGATATAGAAAAATTTAGATCTAATACTCGGAGTCTACTATTGATAGGCTATATCGTTAATAGGAGTTATTAGCAATAGAGTTTATCATTGATATACTTTGCTATGTTTGTAATTTTTCTAAAAAAAAATATTGATATACACTTAATTATTAGCCCTAAAAATGCTACCTATTGCAATTACCTTAAGAAAATTTATCTAAATAATAAAATAATATATATTTATAGTTGAGAATTAATATTGTTTGGGTGAGATTTACCTCAATTAATTAATATTGTTTGTTTATATTCTTCTCATGGGAGAAGGGTGTATAAGTTAGCTTTGGATTCTATGTGTTTCTTTCCATTCATTTAGGCTTAGGTATGATTTAAAATATTTTCATCCAAGTTTTCTATCGAATGAAGCCAATATCGTGGATAATGGTACCCTTTTCAACGAGGTCAATATTTTTCAATGAAGGTTGTACAAATCAAATGAATTAAATGACAAGCTAACAAAATTTTTAATAGGATTAAATTGATTTTTAAAGTATGTAGACCAAATCGTTTCTAATGAAAATGTAGGGACCAAATTGATACATTTTAGGAAACATGAGAGACAAAAATGAATTCTTAATCCTTTGTTTCTTTTTATTTTTTGTGTTGTGTTTTTTTTTAATTTCTTATTATATAACCTCCTACCTGCCTTCAACTCCCTCATGCGCTCAAGTTATCCTACTTTGCATACTATCTAAACTTGCGGACTTATCTATGTTTGCATCTTAATATGCATCCTCAATCTTTTCCCTAAAAAATACTTTCTGGAGTCACGAGCTCACTACATGATCAATACACTTTCTCCTGTATGTTCTTCAAGATGTATTTTTATGGACCACTAGTCTATATGTAAGCATTATTATCTAATACACTTTTGTCTCCTTTATATAAAAAATAATACTATGAATGACTTTTGTTTAATCTCAATGTATGTGAAAACGTCAGATTTCCTTAATATTGTTGATTTGGGTTCAATTTTAGATTATAGGCAGGTCAAAGTTAAAAAAAAAAAAAAGCAATTAGTGGAATATATATATATAAAAACTAGGCTCGTTCTCCCGTTAAGAAAGGTGTAACAACTGTTGATGAAACATTGACCCCGTTGGAGATCCTATCTCTTGAAGAGGTATATATATTGTTAGGAGTGAGGATAAAGTCTAACGCATAGGCATCGCACGTCGGGAGAATGTCTCTTGATGCCTATTTTCCAACTACTCTCTGATGAGATATTGTTCGTTGAGAGATTATCTCCCAACGTAGTTTAAGCTATATCTAGACGATGTTATGCGTCAGAAAAATACTATATTCTTGTACTAATGTGAGTCAGCACTTAAGACTTCATTTACTCATTTTCCAATATATTTTTTCCATCTTCAGCCATGTAGTTAAATGTTCTTCATTTATTAGAAAGAGGTTCGAGAATGGACTATAGGATGAAATTCGAACCTCTGTCATAGTAAGTGCAGAGTGGACAAATTTTTCAAAACTGGTAGAGGTAGCTAAAAGAATAGAGGAAAGTTTGTTGGGAAGAAGAGATAAAGAAAAAGCAAAAAGAGATATTCGTATGGGTAATTCCTCGAATACACCACATGAACGGTTAAATAGGAGATTTATACCAAGAGTCATGAGCATAGAAAATTTCAAGTTAATTTTGTTTGGGAAGCCATGTAAGACACAACCCAAAGAATCAGTAGCAAGTGTAGATGTGCAACCTTCGTGTTCATCTTGTCATAAGCATCACTAGGGTCAGTGTTTGAAGGGGACCAATGTATGTTATAATTTTTGGCAATCTGGTTATTATTCGAAAAAGTTTCCACAACTGTTACATGAGGGTGTGATGCAAAAGAGCAATTTATTTTTACCATCTTGTGATTTTAATTTCTTCCTTATATGCTAGTTAGATGGAAATAAATTATGTACTTTCAAATGATTAATAACAACATGATTCACTATAATGACCCACTTTCGAGTACTCTGACAAGGGTCGTTACAATTAAATACACATTTAAAACCCAAATATATTGACCAAAAAATTTATTCAAAATATTAGGAGAGTTTTTCCAAAATAAACTAGAAAAAAAAAATAAATAATAAATAAATAAAACTTTTATTTAGGGTCCCTTAAAAATAATATTCATAAAGATAATATTCAAAACATTAAAATTTGCTGTCTCACATTAAATTCTAGTTTCAAAACATTCAAATGAAAAAAAACATAGACTGAGCGGAAACGATTTCTTTTGTCCCCATATGACTCTATCACAGGTCCCGTCTATCACTCGCCAACCTATTCCTGTCATTCCTTGAAAAACATAAAGCAATAAAGGATGAGTATAATAATACCTAGTAAGTGACCCGCTACTCGGCCCTCTAGGTTACCTGTTAGTTAGTTTATCTAGATATCGGTTTACGCCCATCATATCAGTCGTAATGATACACATTAGTCATAGTGTGTAATCCGAAGGTCCACCAATTAGTCATAGACATGAACCTAAAGGAACATTAATCAGTCATAGTGTATAACCCAAAGGTCCGCAAATAAGTCATAGACATGAACCCAAAGGAATATAAATCAGCCGTATTGTGTAACCCGAAAGTCCATAAATTAGTTATAGACAGTAACTCGAAGGAATAGGAATCAATCATAGACATGAATCGAAAGTAACATAAATTAGTCATAGTGTGTAACCCGAAGGCCCACAAATTAGTCATAGACATGAACCCGAAGGGAACATGAATCAGTCATAGACTTCAACCTGAAGGAACATGAATCAGTCATAGTGTGTAACCCGAAGGTCCACAAATCAGTCATAGACATGAACCTGAAGAATTATGAATCAGTCGTAGTGTGTTCACCTACCCAGATAAGAAAAACTAACAGGAGCCCTATAACTTAGTATGTGTAAATGTAAAATTTTATAATTATCTATTATAACTTGTAAAGAATTAAAAATGAAAGATGCGCTAAGACTCAAGTTGCTTTGCGATAAAGATATGCGATACTATGTTCTAAATGTATGCGATGATAATGATATGTTTCGTAGTATGTGTCCGTGTAGTGCGTGTCACAAGTTTTCTTGCACTGGAACCAAGTATAATTCCAACGCGAGTTTCTCAGATTGACTTGAAGTCGAACATAGGGATTGTTGTTATTAATGCAATACTAATGTGATATATGCGACCGTTTAAAATAAAGAATAATGAATTGGTTGTGCATAAAAGTAAATGCGATGAAAATTAAATTTCGTTAAAGAATAAAATGCGATTGTAAATAAAGTGCGATAAAGTAAATTACGGTGATAAAATAAATGACTAAGCTATTAGTGATACAGGTTGAGGACTGGCTGTGAAGTTGTGCAAAATAATCTAATGAATCAAAAAGAGAATGGGTTGAGGGAAAGGTCATCGCAAGTTCGTCAATCTCATTGAGGATGCATCTAAGGTTTCTCTTTCCCTTGGATTACACCTTTCAGTGATCGGATGCGTTCCCATACATCTATGGTGAAACAGTGATGAACGTGATGAATGCATGATTGTTTCCATCTCTGGAACTACTTCTTGCTTTAGTTAATGCATTCTTCCAACCTTCTCTCGATAGGCGGAATAACATCTTCACTTCTGCTCTCACAGGTGAAGATGCCGTCGAGCATGCTTTAGCTAAACTTAGTCGATTTCTTTAACAAAGATTAACTCACTCGCTTTATCCTTCCCCTTTACCCAGGGGATTAGTGACACATGATGAAGAAAATGGATGATGAATGTGTGACGAAGAACAGAGAAATGACAAAGATTACGATAATGATATTAAAATCTAGAGATCAGCGTTTGTTACGAATCGTGAATGAAAGATTAAAGATAGACGAACACATTAGATACTCTATATTAAAATCTAGAGATCAGTGTTTGTTAAGAAACTAATGCTTAATGGATGCAAAGTAACATATTTCATCAACGCAATCCAACATTGTTTAAGAACTTAGCACTATGATAACGTGCATTTCTACCCGTTATCAGGCTTCAACCTAGGTCTTGCATGTTTATAATTGTGTTATTTATCTTATATTTTGTTTTGTCACTTTGAAAGGCCCTATTAATTAGAAAGTGTCTTGCAAGATATGTAACAGCACAAGCATCTTGATGCTCCTCCAACCCAATCGAGTCCAACTCAATTCACGAACTGAGTATGGACACCACCACAAGTGTTACCTTGGTATTCTCAGTGTGAGAATCCAAGAGTTGTGGGCTCTATATGATCTTGGATTGAGGAAGAGAGGAGGTCTACGATCGAGTAGACGGTCAAGTAAGTGGGAGATAAGAACACAATCTATCGCATAGACAGTACTCGATCGTTTAGTAAATGCAAGCTTATCGCATAGACTTTTCTACTCGATCATGTAGGAACAATAAGCTGAGTAACTATCGTATAGTCAACTATAATCGATCGTGTAGGCTTTGTCAACGAAATATCTTAGTAAAACTCTTTTTACTTGATAGCTTTTTCCATGAGAATTATCCAAATGGATCAACTACTAATTTTGGAAAACAATTTCCTTTTATTTCACGAATACCCTAAAACTTCCAATAACCTCCCACTCAAACGGTTATTAGAGAAAAAGAAATTAATTATCATATAATCAATATATTATAAATAAATATGATAACCAACTTATCATATTATATTTATAATCTATAGTTTTAATATTTTATCATATGAAACATATAAACTATAGTTATTTTTCTATTTTACGATATTTAATATAAATCATATTTATATTAATTCCTCCAGTTAATGTATCTAATACATCACACCAATTATGTTAAATATATTGAACTTCCTCTTATTAATTTGAACACTTCAAACTAACCTCAAAATCTGATTCTCAACTTGAACCAATTGAGCTACCAAGGGGACCTTATGGACCTGTAGCTTGAATCTCCAACGATACGTGAATAACTGACTAAACTCTTTATTCATGAGATCCACCTTCTATTAACTGCAAGTGCTCCACTAAAGACTGATAGTTGTACTCTTCTCACTATAGATATATTTCTGTGTCCATATAACAAATCAACAGTGTGATAACCCTTCATAAATCGCTCGTAAGTACAGTTGGGCCACTTTATCGTTTTGCCCCTATAGTTACATCTAACTTCTTAAGTACTATTGATCCCTCTAATGAACAACAAGTCATAGTCCTACTATGATTGAGTCTTCTCTTCCAAAGAGAGGGTGTGGCCACTCTGTTCAAAACCCAAAATTAGTCTTTAAGGGAGCAATTTATCTACTCACCCCTGCTTCGGAGAAGGAGTGAATTCCATCTTGTGTAACTGAGTTCCAAGCTCCTCATTCAGACGAATCCCCAAAAAGGTAGGCTTGTTGAGTAGATAATTTGACCACTCTCACCCATACAAATCAAAAGACCACCTTCATAGACAAGAGTTCCCAAAACACTCAAGATTAAGGTCATGTCACCTATGGTTGTTTTAATGAAATGTAAGTCTCAATTATCAACAGCATTTTATAAAGAAACTAATCATCTCGTGGTCCGGTCTTATACAAACTCTTTGTATAGGACACCGCCGCTGACATGTCTCCACATGAATGGTCTGGATCAAACCATTTGTAGTACTTTACAACACTTGTAAATATCTACAAAGCGGGCCACATCCATAGTATCACTAGGATAAGGTATCCCTCCTTTATCCTTATACTATATACCATTTAGGTTATTACTTAAGGCATGATCCACTTGTATGTTTCACATACATACTTAAGTTACATTAAATAATTACAGATCTTAGTTTATTTGATATAAGTAAATTCAAATTAAATAGCATTTCTTTTATTAATAACAATGTGTACAAACTGTTTACAAACTACAAGACTTCAGAAGAATTAGGACACCAATCTCAAAAATCTCCTACTTATCCTAATGTCTCGAGAGACTAATATACAATACATAAAACAGTACAATATACAATAAACTAGGGCATACTCTTTAGTAGCTTGGAAGAACTTCCAAATCTATAAGGAACTTCCTAAGTCAAACAACCTCTTTAGCAGCTTCACAAGTGGCTACGTATTCGGCTTCCATTGTGGAGTCCGTGATACATCCCTGCTTGATGCTTCGCCAAACTACAGCCCCTCCATTTAGAGTGAACATTGACCCTATTGTCAATTTCTGAGAATCTCTATCAGTCTAAAAGTCAGAGTCTGTGTATCTTGTAAGGATCAAATCCTCATTTCCATACATGAGCATATAGTCTCTCGTTCTCTGAAGAAACATGAGAATCTTTTTGGCCACCATCCAGTGATCTAATCCTGGATTGGACTGATAATGACTAATAATCCCTACTACATAGCAAATTTCAGGTCGAGTACATAACATTGCATACATAAGGCTTCCAACAGCTGAAACATAGGGAATCCATCTCATTACCTCATCCTCTTGAGGTGTCTTGGGACACTATTCCATAGACAGAATAATTCCATGCCTAAAGGGTAATAAACCCCTCTTGGAATTCTGCATCGAGTATCTGATCAACATCTTGTCAATATACGACACCTGAGACAAGGCGAACCTGTTGTTCTTACGATCTTGAATGATCTGGATCCCTAGAATATATTGCACCTCTCCCAAATCTTTCATTTGGAATTGGATGGCTATCCACTTCTTAATGTCAGCTCACCTACATCATTCCCAATGAGTAGGATATCATCCACATACAGCACTAGGAAAGCTACTGAGTTGTTGATGATTTTCTTGTAAACACGAGGCTTATCGACCTTCTGATTAAAGCCAAATAATTCGATCGCACTATCAAAGATAATGTTCCACGATCTAGATGCCTGTTTCAGCCCATCAATGGACCTATTAAGCTTGCAAACTCTTTGCTCTTGATCTGGAACAATAAATCCCTCTAGTTGAGCCATGTAGATAGTCTCCTCAAGATTTCCATTCAGAAAGGCGGTCTTCACGTCCATTTTCCATATCTCATAATCATAAAATGTGACTACGTATAGGAGAATCCTGATAGACTTCAACATGACAAAAGGTGAGAGTTTCCTCATAGTCCACTCCCTCAACCTGATAATAACCCTTTGCCATGAGTTAAGCCTTAAAGGTCCACTCCTTTCCATCTATACCTCGTTTTCTCTTGTAGATCCACTTACACCCTATAGGTTTTATCCCATTAGGTTGATCCATAAGTTCTCAGATAGAATCAAAGTACATAGACTCCATTTCCTGATTCATGGCTTTAATCCACTCATATTTGTCAACATTCTTTATTGCTTGCTTATATGACAATGGATCCTCAACTCCATCATCAAACATGATGTTTTAGGCTTTAGTCAAACCCATGTAGCGATCCGGTGGGTTCACAACCCTTCCACTACGTCGAGGAAGTCTCAACTCTTAAGATTGTTGACTAGATGAACCGACATCAACAACTCATCTTGATATATCAGCCTATTCAACAACTCTTGTTGAACTCTCAATAGTCTCACTGGAAATCTCATGTAAAACAAGCTTGCTTTGTGGTTTATGATCCCTTATGCGATCTTCTTCCAAAAAGATAGCATTTGTTGACACAAACACCTTATTCTCACTTGAATCATAGAAGAATACACCCCTCGTTTCCTTGGGGTAGCCTACAAAGAGGCAAACTTTCGAACGCGATTCCAACTTCTTAAGATTAGCCACAAGCATGTGAGTCGGACATCCCCAAATCCTGAAGTGGCATAAACTACCTTTATGGACTCTCCATAGCTCAAACGGGGTTTTAGAAACACTTTTTGAGGGAACGTTTTTCAAATTGTAACATGCAGTCTCGACTGCAAATCATTAGGGTTATGTTTCTCCTTTATGAGGGTTTTTCAAGTTAGGGTCATAACTTCAGGAGTCGGACATCCCCAAATCCTGAAGTGGCATAAACCAAGTACAATAGGGTTATGTTTCTCCTTTATGATACACCATTCTGCTGAGGTGTACCTGAGACCAAGAGTTGGAACGTGATTCCATGTTCTATCATATAGTTCTAGAATTCTAAGTCCATATACTCTCCATCACGATCAGATCGTAGCGTTTTTACCTTCTTACGTAACAAGTTTTCAAGTTCAACCTTATACTACTTGAACTTGTCAAGAGCTTTAGAATTATGTAGCATTAGGTATAGATACCCATATCATGAATAATTATCTTTGAAAGAGATGAAATATTCATACCCTCCTCGAGTTACACTCATCGGACCATAGAGGTTTGAATGTATAAGCTCCAAGGTATCTTTGGCTCTATAACCTTTTCCATTAAAAGGTTGTTTCGTCATCTTGCCTTCAAAGCATGATTCATACACCGCCAAAGAGTTTTCTTCTAAACTCTTTATAAGTCCACATTTCACCAACTTCTCAATCCTATTGAGGTTTATGTGACCTAACCTTAGTTGCCAAAGATGGGCATTTTCCTTAGGAGAAACCTTTGGTCTTTTTGCAGTTGTCGCTGTTTTGAATATTTCAGTATTAAGCAAGGCTTTTATGACTAATGGTCTTAGTACATACAAGTTATTTTCCATTGAACCAAAACCAATCTCCATAACATTCCTAAAAATAATCACTTTACTCTCATAAAAGAAGACAGTATAACCTTGTTCAATCAGACAAGAAACCAAGATTAAGTTCCTTTTGATATGAGAAACTACAAAAACATTATCCAGTAACAGATAACATTTATTGTCAAAAATAACTTCAGCCTGTCTACAGCAACATCTGAAACAACCTCACCGGTATCGACTCGAAGAGTCAACTCTCCATCTTCCAATGCTTTCTAGGAACTAAATCTTTGGTAGGAAGAATTTATGTGATTAGTAGCACTTGAATCAAGTATTTAGGCAGAATCATCATTGTCTACCAAACATGTCTCCAAGACCAATAAATCACATTTACGGTCTTTAGACTTCTTCCTCTTCTAGAGAGTAGTGAGATCAGTATCAGAACTTAAATAAGCTTCAAGTTCCATTTCAGAGAACAATTCTCGTCGATGAACTTCACCTGAGTTAGAAACATTTCCTTTCTCTTTTTGTTCCTTGACATTCAAGAAAGACTGGAGATTATCTTTGAAACTGACACTACTGGCTTTTTTGTCATCTATCCCTTTTTGTTCAAAAAGTGAGAACTAACGTTCAAAAAATTAATGTAACGAGTCCATGATCTCACGTGCAGTGACCATGTTTTCAACCATTTTGGCTAATGTATCAGGTATGGTAGCCAAGATGTGAAGTCGGACCATTAAATTAGCCATCATCCATACCTCAAATTCATTATGAACATTTCGCAGTGCATCAAGGGTCGGGATTTGAGAATAGTCCTCAACTATAGCAAACTCGAGGTCGTTTACCACGAAATACGTTTTAAGAGACTCTTTCTAATATATGTAATCGTCATATTAAAAGTGGCAACTAACGGAAAATCATACATGTTGCTAAAAAAAAACACATTGATCTATATTAGATTTTATCAAATACTCTTGTAAAACAACATCCAATTTGGTTTAGCAAAATTTAAATAAACCTCGTGTGACATCTAGTTTTGCAATGACGCTTTAGTGGTTTAGGACAAAATCCACCGAAGGGTAGTCAATTTATCCCTTCTCTGAACTAAGACACTCTCAACAAGTCATTAATACCAGAACAACTTTTGTTCATATAACGACTAGCTATCATTGATTTGTCAATAAACCATTAACTTGCTTAACAATTTCTCATAAGTGTGACCCATCATTTTATATCCTAGAGTTTTGCCCCAAGCAACAAATCCGAAGGGAAAAAATCTAATTGGGGGCAAAAACTAAAGCAACCCTATCCATTTCTGGAGTTCACCTTGATACTGACGAACCGCACAAAAACCATCCAAAGGGGGATGCTCCCAGAACCCATGAGGCCGTGCAAGAAGATCTCACGGTGCAAACCAATGAAGGTTACCATAAAACTTCCAATAACCTCCTACTCAAACGATTATTAGAGAAAAAGAAATTAATTATCATATGTCAATATATTATAAATAAATATGATAACCAACTTATCATATTATTGTAGGATCTAAAGGCAATACTGGAGGGGGGTGAATAGGGTTGATTACCAATTTTTAAAAAATAATTCTATCTTCAAACAATACTCAATAAAGTTAACCCATTAATTTGATTAAAGAAAATTTATGCAAGACAAAACTTCAATCATGCAAGCTATGATAACTTCAAATTTAAAGACAATTTAATCAAGGATAAATTTAAATAACACACTAAAAATTAAATCATGCAATTAGGAAAGATTAAAAAATAACTAAGACAAGAGCAAAAAATTGAAAACCAGAAATAAAAGAGAGAGAGGAAGAGAAAACACCGGGAATTATAGTGGTTTAGCAAATTTCCTACTCCACTCTCCAAGAATCCTTGGGTATTTCACTATCTTGCAGGTGAGGACCAAACCGACACATGACCCTCTTTTTTTTAGGCTAAAGAGAAACCCAAGATTCTTTTTACTAGTTCAGGATCAAACCAATTTCTTTTTCTCACAACCCAAGGTGTACTCATACCTTAATAAAATTCCCAAAAAGTTAAAGAAAACCTCACAATATTACCTCTTGGCCACAAGTTAAGCACTAAAAAAAAAAACTCACAAAAATAACTCTAGGCCAATTTAGGAGCAAAGAGGATAAGAATTTGAGAGTAGAGAGAATTGAGAACTTAAGACTTGATAGCTTTTGGTGTGTCAATAAAGAGTAAAATCAAGTCGAATTTATAGGCGAGGGGGATAAATTTTGGCCATTGGATATGATTGCAAATGAAGGGTGGAGATTGAATAAAAATAGAAAAGGAAAGGATTTATAATTAAGAGAGGAATTGAAAAGGAAAGGATTTGTAATTAAGAGAGAAATTGAAAAACTGGAATTATTGAGATTTGGAGAATAAAAAAGGATTTTAATGATGACAATTTAGGAATGAAATAAAATTAAAAAAGGCTGAAAAATCTTAAACCGCGCCACATGTTGCAATACTATTGATCCGCGCGTCAATTAATGATTTTTCCTCCTTTTCCCTTTTTTTCAAATATCAACTGCCACTTGTCATTATCTTATTCGTCCACGGTCATCACATCACCGCCACATCATGTGCCATGCCATCCACCACGTCAGATGCCACGTCATCAAAATTGACCGTTTGTGTGCCACATCGGCCGCCACGTCGGATGCCACATCAGCAAGGCTACCACATTGGATTTCTTCTCCAATCTTCTTTTGCTTATAACTTTCTCGTTTGAACTCTAATTTAAGCGATTCAAATTGCGTTGGAATCGTCTTTCCGAGCTCTACAAGATAGCAACTCTGAAACACTGAAAATGTTAGTACAAAAACTCTAAGTTTGTTATCATCAAAATACTTGGTTTGATTGAAGCCCTAAAGCTAACAATTATATTTCTAACTTATAGTTTTAATATTTCATCATATGAAACATATAAACCATAGTTCTTTTTCTATTTTATGGTACTTAATATAGATCATATTTATATCAATTCTTCCAATTAATGTATCTAATACATCACACCAATTATATAACATATAATTGAATTTCCTCTTGTTAACTTAAATCTATTGAGCTACCAAGGGGACCTTATAAACCTATAGCTTGAAGCTCCAACGGTACGTGAATAACAGACTAAACTCTTTAGTCACGAGATCCACCATCCGTTAACTATCGGGCACTCCACTAAAGACCGACAACTAACTCTTCTCACTACAAATATATTTTTGTATCCATATAACCAATCAACAATATGATAACCCTTCACAAATCGCTTGTAAGTATAGTTGGGCCAGTTTATTGTTTTACCCCCATCTAACTCCTTAAATACCACTAATCCCTCTCATGAACAATAAGTCATAGTCATACTATGACTGAGTCCTCTCTTCCAAAGAGAGGGTTTGGCCACTATGTTCAAGACCCGAAATCAGCCCTTAAGGGAGCAATTTATCTACTTACCTCTACTTTTGGGGAAGGAGTGAATTCTGTCTTGTGTAACTAAGTTCCCAGCTCCCCAATGAGACGAATTCCTATAAAGGTAGGCTTGTTAAGTTGACAATTTGGCTACTCTGACCCATACTAATCAAAGGACTGTCCTCATAGTAGAGTTCCCGAAATACTCAGGATTAAGGTTATGTCACTTATGGTCGTTTTAGTGAAATGTAAGTCTCAATTATCAACGACGTTATATAAACAGACTAATCATCTCGTGGTCCGATCTTATACAAACTCTTTGTATATGACACCTCCACTTGCATTTCTCCACATGAATGGTCAAGATAGACTATTTGTAACACTTTACAACAATTGTAGATATCTACAAAGTGGGTCGTATCTGTAGTGTCACCAGGATAAGGTATCCCTCCTTTATCCTTATACTACAGACCAATTAGGTTATTACTTAAGGCATAATTCACTTCTAGGTCTCACATAGATGCTTAAGTTATATGAAATAACCACGGATCTTAGTTTATTAGATATGAGTAAATGCAAATAAAATAACATTTATTGTTTTAATAACAATGTGTACAAACTGTTTACAAACTACGAGACTCCAGAAGAATAAAGACACTAATCCCAACAAAAAGAATGTATGTTTAGGGTACCCTAGAATTTAATTTAAGACACCATAGTCAACATATTACTCTATTGATTGTTTTGATTCTTAATAGTAAGTGTTTGAGCCATAGCAGGGAGAAAACGAATTGAGAGCTATATAAAACTGTTTTAGATTGTTAGGAAAAAATTAGAAGGGCTTTGAACTGACTTACGCATGAATAGATCTAGAATCAATTTTAATAGTGCTTCATTGACTAATTATGATTAGATCTGTTGTTGATTGAAAAAATTTATCCTATGAGACTGTTAAGACTTAAGTAATGAATTTTGCAAGTTGAGCGAGCATATTTTTGTGTCAATGTATGCAAAATTCTACCTTGCTCGAGAACAATTAAAAATCAAGTTGGGGATGTTTGATAGGACCGAAAATATATTATCCTGATCCCCTTAATTCAAGGTTATTCTTAGGTTTTACATATTTATTTTATGATTTTGTAGGTATTGAGCATCTAAAAGGTAGAGTTGAGCATTATATTAGCTTTAGGGCTTCAATCAAACCAAGTATTTTGATGATCACAAACTCATAGTTTTTGTACTAACATTTTCAGTGTTTCAGAGTTACTATCTTGTAGAGTTCGGAAAGATGATTCCAACGCAATTTGAATCGCTCAAATCGGAGTTCAAATGAGAAATTTATAAGTAAAAGAAGATTGGAGAGGAAATCCAACGTGGTAGTGACACGTAGCACCTTGCTGACGTGGCACAAAACGGTCATTTTTTATGACGTGGCGCTCTAACCAGTCACTTTTTGCTGACGTGGCACATGATGTGGCAGTGATGTGGCGACCGTGGACGACTAAGATAATGACAAGTGGCAGCTGATATTTAAAAAAAAAAAAAGGAGAAATCGTTAATTGACGCAAGGATCAATAGTATGGCAACACGTGGCGCAGTTTAAGATTTTTCAGCCTTTTCAAATTTGATTTACTTCCTAAATTATCATCATTCAAATCCTTTTTTATTCTCCAAATCTCAATAATTCCAATTTTTCAATTCCTCTCATAATTACAAATCCTTTCCTTTTCTATTTTTATTCAATCTCCACCCTTCATTTACAATCATATCCAATGGCCAAAATTTATCCCCCTCGCCTATAAATTCAACTTAATTTTACTCTTCATTGACACACCAAAAGCTATCAAGTCTTAAGCTCTTAATTCCCTCTACTATCAAATTCTTGTCCTTCTTGCTCCTAAATTGGCCTAGAGTTATTTTTGTGAGTTATTTTTTAGTGCTCAACTTGTGTATTTAGCCTTCAAGAGATAATATTGTGAGGTTTTCTTTTAATTTTTGGGAATTGTATTAAGGTGTGGATATACCTTGGGTTGTGAGAAAAAGAAATTAGTTTGATCCTGAACCAGTAAAAAAGATCTTGGGTTTCTTTTTAGCCTAAGAAAAAAGGTTCGTGTGTCGGTTTGGTCCTCACCTGCAAAAGGATAAATTAGTGAAATACCCAAGAAGGAATCTTGGAGAGTGGAGTAGGCAATTTTCCGAACCACTATAATTCCCGGTGTTTTCTCTTACTCTCTCTCTTTTATTTATGGTTTTCAATTTTTTTCTTCTTGTCTTAGTTATTTTTTAATCTTTCCTAATTGCATGATTTAATTTTTAGTGTGTTATTTAAATTTATCTTTGATTAAATTGTCTTTAAATTTGAAGTTATCATAGCCTGCATGATTTAAGTTTTGTCTTGCATAAATTTTCTTTAATCAAATTAGTGGGTTAACTTTATTGAGCATTGTTTGAAGATAAAATTATTTTTTAAAATTTGTAGTCAACCCCATTTACCCCCCTCCCCTCTAGTGTTACCGTTAGATCCTACACATTAATGATGAAATGGAGCTAAAACGGGCTAGAACAGAGCTACAACATACCAAAAGGGAGGTAAAATGAGCCAAAATGGAGTGTTAGTGACAAAATGGAGCTAAAATGGGCCAAAATAGAGCTCCAATGCATCAATAGAGAAACAGAAAGCTAAAATTACCATCTTTCCCTACATGCATGGTGCACAACCATGCTTCATGCTCGACTCCTAAAGGTAGAGAGCATTGTTTTGCAGAGATATGTTGAACGCCACACACTGCGGAGATAGACTTGTGACAAATTCCGTCGATTAATGTTACAGCAAAAGTTCGAGTATTTTTCGAGACACGTGTACGTTATAATTGTACTCGATAACTTTAAGATGTTGATTTAAGAATATCTTACTATCTAAGTCTAAGAATTTACTCGCTATTTTGAATTATCATTGAAATTTTTGTTTTCGTCTTGAATAACAATAAACTATGAAAGAGATGGATCTCAATCGGTGGTTGGAAAAATAGCCACCAACATTCTCCATAAACAATTGAATCGAATATTAATAAAAGCATTCGTAGTGTGTTTGGAAATTTTTTTATATGAATGTTAGCAATATTATAGACTTAAATATGACATCAAGAAAGTACTCTTCTACAATCAAGAGTACTATGATTTTAGTGTCTTCCTTTCATGCTAGTTAGATGGAAAGAACTTATGTAGATTCAAATGATAAATAACAACATGATTCACTTAGATCTCGGTATTGATTCACAATACATATTTGATTGAAAATCATACTAAAGTGTTTGAACTAATCTTATTGCTAGTACGCAAAAAGTCGTATTATTTACCTTTTCACATGGTATTACATAGTATACAACATATAACACAACTCAAACATAAAGTGTTTAAACTTACCCTTCTTGCTTGTAAACAAAATGACCTATTATTTATTATTTCATTCTATTACCTTATATTTATCTCTTGACATATTGTTCTCATGCTCATTTTTATGCTTCCACCATAAGGGCTCATATGATAATCCTTGACTTCCAATGTAATCCAAGTTGAGACAACTAAAATCAGATCAACCCACTGCTCCCAAGTAAGAATTTTCCTATCAAGATCTTGAACCACATGTTTGGTGGCTTATTCTGTAGTATTTCTTGAGACTCTTCCACACTTCCATTTGGCATCACGATTTTCTTGGTCACAAGAAAATCCCATCCATAGGCATTATCTTTCAACATCACCTTCATATTTACTGTGTACCAAGTATTTTGTTTGAAACTAGAAGAACTCATGTCAAAGAAACAATCAAACCAAGATACCTGAAGAAGCTTTACTTCTTTCATTATGTAACTGCAAGTTTTTAAACATCATAATGAGAGAGATTACATTGAGTAAAGGCAACTTCTTTTTTTCTCCAAAGTCGACCAAACATGTTCTTACTAAATTATATTATTTTTCCTCTTGTTTTAGGGATAAAACTAATTTATTTAAAAAAAAGAAACAAATCCTATTTTATTTTATATATAAGGATCTATTTGGTAGGTAATCCAAATTTGTTTTATACTTTTAGATTCACTTGTTCTTCAAATAATATACATTTAGTAAATAATCTAGATTATGAAATTTAACATTGTTTCAGTATTTTCTTATTCAAATAGTCCATTTTCTGAAAACAATATTTTTATGTTTTCATTATTTTCATATTTTGAATTTGAAATTTTCACATTGTAAATAATTGTTTAAATTTGAAATCAATTTATGAATATGATTCCGAACACATATCTCAAAACACCGAATACAACTTTGTATTTATTGAATCCAACATTTTCAAATTGCCTATCAGACAATATAACAACAATTTTAAAGAATAATAAATATAGCAAAATATATCAGGAATAGACTTTATTGTTGGTAGACTTCTATTAGTGACATAGTAAATTTTGTTATGTTTGCAATTTTTTTATTGTGCTATATTTACTAATACTTTGAGCCTTATTGCTATATTTACGACTGTCTTTAAATCTTAAATGTTTAATTGAAACTTATTATTAAAATTATAAAAATTTATACAATTAAGTATTTCATTAGAAAGTGTAATTAATTAATAATATATTAATATAGATTAGTTAACTTGAATATTTTAAATTAATGTAGAGTAAAGATTATCTTTCACCGGTGATCATTGATTATCCAATTAATACTATTCATTTGTTACAAATAATTAGTTGATTATATATATATATATATATACCCTATAACATAATTAATTAAAATATACTTATTTATTCAACTACTAATTCATTTAGTAATGTATCAATGTTATATAAAATTTATTCATTAAAATCATCTAATGAAAATAAATAACATTTATCTCTAGTTACTCGGATAACATTCAAAAGTAGAGTATAAAATTGTATTATATGATTCCAATATGTTTTATTCCCCAAAAATCTTATCCTTAAAAATCTCTTGGCCATGAGCATATATTGACCCATCAAAACTATTTTGACCCTTAAGCATTAGATTATTGTCATTATGCCCATTGGTCTCTCCCTCCCCTCTCTTCCCATTACCTTGGTTATACATTTTAGTTTAAAAGTTGAAACATTGATGGTTGATTTTTCATGATTCTCTTTACTTTATTAGAAAAAATTATCTAAATGGGAATCTATTGAATATGAATGGTCCATACATTATCAAAACTTTATTTAATATGAGGTTTATATTCATTTTACAAACTCATGTCAATTCATTTACCGTAGACATACAGATTATATATATATATTTTCACTTTAGTTAATTCTAGGATTATGTTGTATTGTTCATTAGAGGAATCAGTGATACTTAAGGAGTTAGATGTAACTACAAGGCCAAAACGGTAAATTGGCCCAATTGTATTTACAAGCATCTATGAAGGATTATCGTACTGTTGATTGGTTATATCCGATGGATACAGATATATCTATGGTGAAAAGAGTGCAACTGTTGGTCTTTAGTGGAATATCTGGCAGTTAACGGATGATGGATTTCGTAGCTAAAAAGTTTAGTCAGCTATTCACGTACTACTGAAGCTTCGAGCCATAGGTCTATAAGGTCTCTTGATAGCTCAATGAATTCAAGTTGAGAGTCAGTTTTTGGGTCAGTTTGAAGCGTTCAAATTGACAATAGGGAGTTCGATTATATATGATATGACTGAATTGGTCAATTATATATGATATAGCTGACATAATGTATGAAATACATTATTGAAGGAGTATGATATAAATATGATTTATATCTAGTGGAGGAGAAAAAGACTATGGTTCATATGTTGCATATGATGTAATATTAAACCATAGGTTATAAATATAATAAGATTATATTTATTTTTTAATTTAAAAATTATGGGCTAATTGTGCTGGCTTTTTCTCCATAACTGAATGAGTTAATGGGAGATTGCATTCAGTTTTCAAAACTGAAGAAAAAAATGAAAATGGTTTTTATTTTGCAAAGATCAGACATTCGCTCACCGATTGTGTATATTGCTTATCGCGTAGCAAACCGAGAGCATACTCGACAGCTCAGAGTTTACTAAACGATCGTGTATACGCACGCCTTTTACTAAATGATCGCGTAGAATTTACTAAACGATTGTCTAGTATTTTCTACGCGATCACGCACCCGAGCGTTTACTAAACGATCGTCTATACGATCAAAGCCCTTTTTATTACATGATCATCTACCTTTACCTAAACGATCAAGCATCGTCTATACGACACACACCCGATATCTCCCACTTTCTTGGTCGTGGTAAATGATTGTCTCTTCCTCCTTCCCTCTATCAAATCCAACAAAGCCCACACCTCCTGGATTCTCACTCTGAGAATACCGAGGATTTCGAGTGGTAGTGTCTTCCTTGCTGCCGAGTTCATGAGGAGCCCGTTCATGGGTAGACGAAAGCGATTTGGTGGACGATAGCCTTGACGATCTCATCGAGAGTGAGAGGTGTAGTCCGTTTGACGAGAGCGAGATTCCTGTAAAGAAGAATTCTTCAACTGGTATGTATTTTGTTCTCTTTTGTTGATTAAAGTTTCAAAGCATGCTTGTAACTTGTTATTACATAACTAGAATGTTTGATTGTGAATGCGGTAATTCTATCACAAGGAGTCTGGAACGATCTTGCTTCCGCTCAGAGGTACTCTTTGATAAGAGTTCCTTCAAATAGTAGACTCCGAGAATTAGATCTAAATTTTTATATATCTACATTTTTTTTTTTTTTTTTTTGCAATGGGTCATATTTGCTGATACTTTGGTATTCAGTGTCATATTTAAGTCTATAGCAATATTTTTTTAAAAAAAAAGACATAGCAAAGTGTCTCAATGATAGACTTAGATATTGATGGACTCCTATTAGTAATATATCATATCATTAGTATATCTGCTGATACATCGCAAATTTTTTTTTGCATTAAGCTATCTGTTGATATTTTGACATTTATTTCTATATTTACCGCTACATCATTATTTTATTATTACTTTTTTTTTATTTATTCGCAAAGAATGAAAAATAAATCAATTAACTCTCGTGCAGTTAAAGGGGAGTGGAGAGAGGTCAAGGGGAGTAACTCTCCTCACAGTTATTCTTTTTCTTCACCCTTTAAACGTTAAAAAAAAAAAAAAAGAAGAAAGAAAAAGAACTATCTATTAAGATCATTCTCTCAAAGAAAATTGTCTCATAGTCACTCAAAAAAATCACAGAGAAAAATTCTCTGTCTAGAAGAATTAATTTCCCTTCCAAAAAAAGGTTCCCACAATTCTCGCCCTTGTCCCTAGTGAATGGTAGGGAAGTCACTTTTGGTGGTTTCCATAGATCAATTCATGATTTCAAGCCTAAGAGAAGATCGAAGAAAGGTCTTCAAAGGTGATTGTTCTTCTTCCTTTAATGTGTATAAACATGCTTAATCTATAGTATTAGTTTTCACTTTGTGTTGTGATTCTTGAATTAAATTGAGACAAAAATGTTCACACGTGCATTTTTGCATGGGAATAAATCCCTTCAACCTCCAAATTTATTTTTTGAGGAAATTCAACAAACGCGCACCATTTCTGATTCATCAAACAGAATCGTGATTGTTTAAGATATTCATCAAGAATAGGAAAATTTTGAACAACTACATAATGATGAACCTAGTAGTATTTATATTGTTTATATAGATCCT
The DNA here is from genome assembly GCF_009727055.1 of Benincasa hispida. Taxonomy (NCBI): domain Eukaryota; kingdom Viridiplantae; phylum Streptophyta; class Magnoliopsida; order Cucurbitales; family Cucurbitaceae; genus Benincasa; species Benincasa hispida. The sequence goes on from NC_052358.1 coordinate 132,335, forward strand.
GTTAGCCAAAATTCTCCTAGGAAGTATGTTGATATAATAATAAGGATATCTACAAGAAGAAGAAAGTCTATTTTTCCTTCTGACTATGTCGTGTATTTAGAAGAATCTGATATTCACTTAGGCGCTGAGGATGAGTCCATCACGTTTTCACAAGCTATGAGTGGAAGCAAATCCACATCATGGTATAATGCTATGGAGGATGAGATGAAATCAATGGCAAGTAATAAAGTTTGGGACCTTGTCAAATGAAGGTTCAGAGCCCATTGATCGTAAATGGGTTTTTAAAATCAAAAGAGATTCTAGGCAATGTTGAAAGAAATAAAACAAGACTTATAACCAAAGGTTTCACTCGACAAAGAAGATGATGATTGTCATGAAACCTTCTCTCCAGTTTCGAAGGACTGATTTAGGATAATCATGGAATTTGTAGCCCATTTTGATTCAGAGCTACATCAAATCGATTTGAAAACAACCTTCCTAAATGGAGATTTAGAGGAAAAGGTATATATGAAACAATCAGAACGATTCATCTCAAGTAAGAATAGTGACTTGGTATGTAAACTTAAAAGATCTATATATGGGTTAAAGCAAGCCTCCCGCCAATGGAATTTAAAATTTCATTATGTCATTACCTCATTTGGTTTTGAAGAAAACATTATGTATCAATGTATATACCATAAGGTTATTGGGAGAAAAATCATTTTCTAAATCCTGTATGTAGACGACACCTTGCTTGCTTCAAGTGATTTGGGTTTGTTCTATAAAGGAAAATGGTTTCTCTAAAGAACTTTTTGATATAAAAGATATGGGTGAGGCTTTTTATGTAATTGACGTAAAAATAAAAAGAGACAGAGCTCAAAGGGTACTAATACTGTCTTAATAAACCCATATCAATAAAGTTCTTGAAAGATTTTGTATGAATGATTGTTAATCTAGATTGGTAATAACTTGTAGAAATACAAGTTATTTATGCCACCTTATCTAGATATTGCGGCCAAAGGTTAGCAAATATATGCCGATTGTATGAAAATTAGCCTAGTATTGCAATAATTATAAATGATCGCAATTACACCCACTAACACCATAAAGATGGAAGACAAGCCGAATTTGACTTTGTTTTGCAGGAGCCCAAGGTATCGCTTGCGCTAAAGGCTCATGAGAAACTAATCAACGCATCTTTGTCGCAATGCGCCCGTCAATTAGCAATGAAGAGACGATTACCGCAATAATGGCGCAATGCGACAATCGATCCAGAGCTGTGTTTCAACCGCATGCGGTAATAAAAACAACACCGCATGCGAACCCATGATCAGAAGAAGCAATTGAGCAACACAAAAGCAGAGGATTGAGACACGTGTACAACTAATGGTTGTGTAGAATTGACGGTCTGATTGCATAACAGAAGGAATAATATCCTTCCATCTTCGGAATTACCATAACGATCAAGTGGGGACCACAAGGCCGAAGTCAAAGATCTGCACCTATAAATACCCCATTGATTTTAGAAAAAAAATATGCTACGGGATACAGGGTAAGTGTTGCAAAAATTATTGAGAGAAAAGGCTGAGCTGAATGCTTAAGAGACGAAATCTGGGAAGAAGACGAGATAAGGTCGAGAGATGAATCTCAGATCTAACCTGCCAAACACCCGATTGAAAGCTCTGTGCAAAGATCCCTGCTACCGATGGAGCAAGCCTGAGAGGGAAGCTCTTCCTGCATTCAAAAAACCATCCTATCCAGCAAGCGGATCTTCATCGAATCAATGCCAAGACACTGGCACTTGTTTGTTTCTATCTATCTCTTTCATCGTTGTACTTCACTGTTCTTTATCTCTTTATTCACACACCATGTATCAAATGCTTAATAGAGACATTAAATATTTCGATAGCTTCCATTTACCATTCTCTGTCTATTTCTGTTCACCCATCAATTACTTTCTTCATGATGTTTTCTTACTTCCCTAATAAGCAATATGAATTAACCAAGTACTTAATTTATGTTAAATATATAAAATGCGTTTAGCTAAGGCATGTTAGACGACATCTTCACCTATGAGAGCTGAAGTGAAGATGCCATTCTGATCTATCGAGAGAGGGTTAGAAGAATGTGTTAACTAAAGCGGTAAGTACTTCCAGACATGGAAGCAACCTTGTGTTCATTTCGTTAGTTTCTGTTTCACCACAAACATGTGAGAGCGCGGCCAATCACCGAGAGGTGTACGCCAAGTGAAGAGCAGAACAATATTTGTAGTTTCAATGCGATTAAGAACTTGCATTGTTTATATTATTTATCTTTCTCTTTCTATTCTATTCATAAGACTTGCCGCTGCATCCCACGTCTTTGCACAACTTTCACAACCAGTCTTGACTCCAACATCTTGTACATGAAGCCTGTATCTTGTATCATCTAACTTAGGTTTACTGTATTTTCATTTTATTATCGCATCTTTACTGCTTACTTTATTTTATTGCAATATATATACCTATATATACACACTTTTAAAGATTGAAAACCTGGTCGCATATATCATGAACGTACCACAATAACCTAAACTAGTCCCCGTGTTCGACCTCGGATCACACCGAGAAACTTGCGGTGGAATTATACTTGGTTCCATCATAAGGAAACTTGTGACAACGCATGGCATACTACATGAACATCCATAATTAACGTATATTCAGAAGTAGTATTGCATCATCATGAGGATAGAATATCATACATCCTTACCTATCCAAAAAACCAGTCAACATTTGGCACCTATACTAAAGGTGACAAATTTAGTTCGAGTCAATGCCCAAGGAATGATCTTGAAGGGGAACAAAGTAAAAACATTTCTTATGCTTATGTAGTAGGAAGCTTGAAGTATGCTCAGGTTTGTACTAGACCTAATATAACATTTGTAGTAGAAATGTTGAGAAGATATCAAAGTAACCCAGGCATGGATCACTGGAAGCTACAAAGAAAGTGTTGTGTTATCTTCAAGGGAAAAAAGATTACATGCTTACTTACAAATATTCTAATCATTTAGAAGTGATCAGATTTTCAGACTCAGACTTTGCTGGATGTTCTGACAGTAGAAAATCAACATCAGGATATGTCTCTTTTTACTAGTTGGAAGAGATATTTCTTAAAGAAGTGCAAAGCAAATAGTGATAGACACTTCAACTACTGAAGTTGAGTTTGTCCCCCTTTATGAAGAAACATCAAATTCTATTTGGCTTAGGAGTTTTGTTTGTAGACCTGAAATAGTGAATTCTATTTCCAAGCCACCAAAGATATACTGAGACAATTTTGTTGTTGTGTACCTAGCTAAGAATAACAAAAGGGAATTCGAAGTAAACACATCAACATTAAGTACATAGCCATTAGAGAACGTGTTAAGTCTAATGACATATTTGTTTAATAGATTGACACTAGGTCAATGATTGTAGATCCATTGATAAAGGGCTTAACACCTAAGTTATATAAGGAACATGTAGATCATATGGGATTCAAATCTATATAATTGAGATGCTTATTTTATTGAAGTATTTTGATAAAATTCCATTATCATATTTGTCTTCTCATATTTATATGTATACATAGAGTTTGGAGAATGACAGTAAGGCAAGAAACTAAAGTAAGACCGTAAATGGACATTAGAAGTTCATTCATAAAGAAGTAGTTAGTTACATAACGTGTACTCTTCCAAGTAGTTAGTTACCTAATGTGTACTCCACCAAGTAGGTTGCATATGTACTCTTCCAAAGAGTTTGTATAAGATAGGACTACGAAATGATTATTCTCTTTATATAACACCATTGATAATTGAGATTTACATTTCACTAGGATGACCATAGATGGCATGACCTCCTGAGTGAATTGTGAACTCCTGCTCAAAAAAGCAGTCTTGACGTCCATTTTTCATATCTCATAGTCATAATATGTGGCTATGGACAGGAGAATCCTGATAGAGTTTAACATGACAACATGTGAGAAAGTTTTTTGATAGTCTATTCCCTCAACCTGGCTATAACCCTTTGCCACAAGTCAAGCTTTAAAGGTTTGTACCTTTCCATCTACACATCTTTTTCTCTTGTAGATCCATTTACAACCTATAGATTTTACCCCATCAGGTTGATCTACAAGCTCCCAGACAGAATTGAAGTACATAGATTCCATTTCTAGATTCATGACTTTAATCCATTCATCTTTATCAACATCTTCAATTGCTTGCTTATAAGACAATGGATCCTCAACTCCATCATTAGATAAGATATTTTCGGCTTCTGTTAACCCATGCAGTGTACAAGTGGGTTAACAATCTTCCCACTACATCAAGGCAATCTAAACTCTTAAGATGGTTGACTAGAGGAACTGACGTCAACAACTCTTGTTGATCTATCAACCTGTTCAACAACTCTTGTTGAAGTCTCAGGAGTCTCATTAGAAATCTCATTTAAAACAAGTTTACTTTATGGCTTATGATCCCTAATGTTGTCTTCTTCAAAGAAGGCAGCATTTCTAAAACACCCTTTTGAGTTATGGAGAGGTCGTAAAGGTAGTTTACACCACTTCAGAATTTGGGGATGTCCATTCCATGTGCTTATAGCAAACCCCAAAAAGTTAGAACGTTGTTCAAAGGTGTGCCTATTTGTAGGTTATCCCAAAGAAACGAGAGGTGGATACTTCTATGATCCAAGTGAGAATAAAGTGTTTGTATCGACAAATGTTACCTTCTTAGAAGAAGACCTCATTAGGAATCATAAGTCACGAAGTAAACTTGTTTTAAATGAGATTTCTAATGAGACTATTGAGACTTCAACAAGAACTATTGAACAGGCTGATAGATCAACAAGAGTTGTTGATGTCAATTCATCTAGTCAACCATCTCAAGAATTGAGATTGCATCAACATAGTGGGAGGGTTGTGAACCCACCTGTATGCTACATGGGTTTAACAAAAGCCAAAAACATTATATCTGATGATGGAGTTGAGGATCCATTGTCTTATAAGCAAGCAATGGAAGATGATGACAAAGATGAAAGGATTAGAGCCATGAATTCAGGAATGGAGTCTATGTACTTCACTTTTGTCTAAGAGCTTGTAGATCAACCTGATGGGGTAAAACCTATAGGTTGTAAATGGATCTATAAGAGAAAAAGAGGTGTAGATGGAAAGGTACAGAACTTTAAAGCTAGACTTGTGGAAAAGGGTTATACCAAGGTTGAGGGAGTGGACTATGAAGAAACTTTCTCACCTGTTGTCATGTTAAAGTCTATCAGGATTCTCCTGTCCATAGCCACATATTAAGGCTATGTGATATGGAAAATAGGCATCAAGATTGCCTTTTTTAATGGTAATCTTGAGAAGACCATCTTCATAGTTCAACCAGAAGGATTCATTGAACAAGATCAAGAGTAAAACATTTACAAGCTTAATCGGTCTATTTATGGACTGAAACAAGCATCTAGATCTTGGAATATATGATTTGATACTGCGATCAAATCTTATAGCTTTGATCAGAATGTTGATGTGCCTTGTGTTTACAAGATAATCATCAACAGCTCAGTAGCTTTCTTCGTATTGTATATGGATGATATCCTACTCATTGGAAATAATATAGGTTTTCTGACTGACGTTAAGAAATGGTTAGCCACCCAATTTCAAATGAAAGATTTTGGAGAGGGGCAATTTGTTCTAGGGACCTAAATCATAAGGGATCGTAAAAACAAAAAGTTGGTCTCGTCTCAGGCATCGTATATTGACAAGTTTCTTGTCAAATATTCGATGCACAATTCCAAGAAGGGTTTATTACCTTTTAGGCATGGAATTTTTTTGTCTAAGGAACAATGTCCTAAGACTCCTCGAATGGTTAAGAAAATGAGACGGATTCCCTATGCATCGCCTATTGGTAGCCTTATGTATGCAATGTTATATACTAGACCTGATATTTTCTATGCAGTAGGGATTGTCAGAAGATATCAGTCCAATCGAGGATTAGATCATTAGACGGTGGTTAAAACGATCCTCAAGTATCTTTAAAGAATGAAGAACTATATACTCGGTATAGAGATAAGGATTTGATCCTTACAGGATACACAGACTCTGACTTTTAGATTGATAGGGATTCTCGGAAATCCACATCGGGGTCAATGTTCACTCTGAATGGAGGAGCTATAGTATCGCAAAGCATCAAGTAAGGATGCATCGCGGACTCCACTATGGAAGCCTAATACGTAGTCGCTTGTGAAGTTGCTAAAGAGGTTATTTGGCTTAAGAAGTTCCTTATTGATTTGGAAGTTATTCCAAATATGTCTTTTCCCATCACACTTTATTGTGATAACAGTTGTGGTGTGGCAAATTCTAAGGAACCTAGGAGTCACCGAAGATCCAAGCACTTATAAGGGAAATATCATTTGATCTGGGAGATTGTACATCGCGGTGATGTGTTTTTCACGAAGATCACTCGGAGCACAACGTTGCTGATTCGTTTACAAAGGCTCTAATGGCTAAAGTGTTCGATGGTCATCTAGAAAATCAAGGTCTATGGGATATGTGACACATTGTCTAGGGCAAGTGGGAGATGTTACTGGGGTATAGTGTTTGCCCTAGTTTATTATATTTTTTACTTTCTTTGTATTGTACATTAGTCTCCCTCGGCTTTAGGACAAGTGGGAGATTGTTAGGAATGGTTTCCTAAATCTCCTTGTAATCTCGTAGTTTGCAAACTCTGTATAAACATATTGTTATTAGTAAAATAAGTGTTATTTTATAAGCATATACTCAATCTAATAAACTAATATCTGAGGTTATTTTATGTAAATTTAAACAAGTATGTAGAGACATACAAGTGGATCTTGTTTAAATAATAACATAAATGGTCTGTAGTATATGGATAAGATTGGGTACCTTATCTTGGTGACACTATGGATATGACCCGCTTATAGGTATTACAAATGTTGTAAAGTACTACGAATGATCTGATCCTGATCATTCATGTGGAGACATGCAAACGGGGATATCTTATACAAAGAAGGACCACGAAATGATTAGTCTCTTTATATTACATCGTTGATAATAGAGACTTACATTTTACTAAGATGACCATAGGTGACATGATCTGAATCCTGAGTGAGTTATGAACTCCTGATCATGAAGGCAGACCTTTAATTTGTACGAGTGAAAGTGGCCAGATTGTCAACTCAACAAGTCTAACATTTTGGGGATGCGTCTGATTGGGGAGCTGGGAACTCAGCTTCAGAAGACGAAATTTACTCTTTCCCCGATGTAGAGGCAAGTAGATAAAGTGCTCCCTTAAGGGTTGATTCCGGGTCTTGAACATAGTGGCTACACCCTCTCTTAGACAGAGAGGACTCAATCATAGTGGGACTATGACTTATTGTTCATTAGAGGAATCCGTGATACTTAAGGAGTTAGATGTAACTACAGAGGCAAAACGGTAATTTTGCCCAACTGTACTTACAAGCAATTTGTGAAGGGTCATTGCACTGTTGATTGGTTATATCCAATGGACATAGAAATATATCTGTAGTGCGAAGAGTGCAACTGTCGGTCTTTAATAGAGTGTCTAATAGTTAACGGATGGTGGATAATGTAATTAAAGAGTTCAATTAATTATTCACATATCATTGGAGCTTCAAGCTACAGGTCCATAAGGTCCTCTGGTAGCTCAAAAGGATTACGTTGAGAATCAGTTTTTTAGTTAATTTGAATTGTTCAAACTAATAAGAGGGAATTTAATTATATATGATATAGTTAAATTAATTCAATTATATATGATATAATTGCTATAATGTATTTGATACATTAATTGGAAGAATAAATATTTGAATGAGATTCAAATAGTTGTTAATTTATATTAAATTGCATAAAATAGAGAAAAATAACTATAGTTTATATTATATGTGATGCAATATTAAAACTATAGGTTATAAATATAATATGATAAGTTGGTTATCATATTTGTTTATATTATTTATTATTTTGAACAATAATTTTTTTCTCAAAAGCTACCTTAGTGGGTGGTTGTGGAAATTTTATGGCTATTGGAATAAAAGGAAAAATTATTCGTTTTATTTCAAAAGCATGCTCTAATTTAGTTTCTTGCATAATTCGTTGTGTATTACTGTAAATGTATGCGTTTAATCACAATAGAATTTGCACGATCCGCTGCCGCTCAAGGAACTCCTCATGTTGAGTTTTCCTTCATTAGCATGATTTAGCTGACAAGCACCAAGCAACAAAAAAGAGAGCCAGTCATCGACTACATCAACTGATGAAGAGCTCTAAGTCTGGATTGTAAAGATCAGCTCACGAAGTTGTCCACAGTGGAGATATGCACCCAAGGCATGCACTCAAGGCATGCACTGAGAGCTTATCTACATCCTAAAGAGATAAAACCTCGTATGTATGAGGAGTTGGCAACACACGCTCATGATATGGCTTATGAAAAGAATATTGAGTTAGATTTTGATGAAGTAGCTCAAACAAATCATGCCATAATAGTGACGACTTCAAGTGTTCCAAAAAAAGATTCAAACGACGCTCTCAGAAGAAAGATGAGCCTACTGAAGATAACGAAAAAAGGTGGATCCTCGTGATTTGTCTAAAGAAAAAACAACCAAATTTCACCTAGAAAGAGTCACGCTCTTATCGAAGCTATGGAAGAAGGAACAAGACTCATAAAAAGAAAGGCAAAAAGATGGCATAGAAGCCTAAGCCTATTAAAGAAGAAGGTAAGGACTTCCTTAAACTTCCACGGCTAGCAATTTTGACATAATTTCCCACGAAGCTTCCTAGATAATCATCCAGATAAAGTATCAGAAGTTATTGCATGTCACGCTGTCAGTATAGAGAAAATCACAACGATCATAAAACTACTAAAGAAGTCGATGATTAAAAAGAAATTTAGGAAAGAACTTATGTCTTCGATCGTATCAAGCCTTCAACTACTCGATCTTTAGTCTTTCAAAGATAGAGTATGGCCAGGATAGAAAAAGAAAGCCAATGTCCAACGTCTACTGCAACTTAAACTTAAGCTTTCAAGAGGCTAAGTATCTTCACATCAAAGAAAGATTGACCTTAAACATTCGCTTTTGATTGTCTTAAGATGATAAGCGATCAACATATAAGAAAGATGAAAACCTTGAAGGTAAGACAACTTCATGAAGAAATCAACGACGAAAAGATTTACAGCCATGTCTCTTCATGCATGGAGAGGAAATTGTCTACAGATATAAATACATGAGGTTCCTTGATAATTAAGTCAAAACTCATCATATTGACGAATCCTACAAATGAAGATGATGATCAAAGCCATGATGAAATAAGAGCTTCTAAAGTATAAATGTAGAAGCTCTTCATCGTAAGAGCCTAAATTGTATGTTGCTCTTGGCCCGCATGAACGCAAAAGGTGAATGACCAAACAAAAAAAGTTTATCTATGTCATGACTTGATCCCTTTCTTCAAGGATACGTAGGCAACTTAAAGAAGTTTAAGTCTAGTCCATCAAAAAGGGTACCACAATCACCCTATCTGTGGTGCTACACGACAAAATAAAGATGTTCATCTCTACTGGGGGTAACATAATAAATTGAAGAAGTTCATCCCTACTGGGGGCAATGCAACAAATTGAAGACACATATCGTCTACACGATGCTACATAGGTTGGATGTGTATAATAAGGTTATCGCTAGAAAATTCAATTATTTTTTTTGCTCACTTAAATAAAGAAGTAGTGTTGGGCATTGCTTAGTTCATGTTCGAAGCCTCACTCATCTATAGTCTAACTTTTCATCTTTAGCTATAGATATTCTTCAAGATCAAGTACAGAAGTTTTGCTGATGCTTCTTTAAATTCAGGTTTGGAGGCTTCGCTGATGCTTCTTAAAATTCAAATTTGAAGGATTTGTCAATGTTTCATCAAATTTAAAGTCTAAAGGCTTCATCAATGCTCCTCCATCTTTAAGTTCAGAGGTTTTATCGATGCTTCTCCATCTTCAATTTCAGAGACTTCGTCGATGCCCTTCCATCTTCAAGTTTAGAGGTTTTGTCGATTTTCCTCCATCTTCATGTTCAGAGGCTTCATTAGTGCTTCTCCATCTTTAAGTTTAGAGGTTCCATTAATGCTCCTTCATTTTCAAGTTCAGAGGCTTCATCATTGCTTCTTCATCTCTATGTTCAAAGGCTTCGTTGATGCTTCTCTATCTTCAAGTTCAGAGGTTTCGTCGATTTCCCTCCATCTTCAAATTCAGAGGCTTCATCGATGCTCCTTCATCTTCAAGTTCACTGGCTTCATTGGTGCTTCTCCTTTTTCAAGTTCAAGGCCTGTCGATGCTCCTGCATTTTCAAGTTCAAAAGATTCATTAGTGCTTCTCCATCTTCAAGTTCAGAGGCTTTGCTGATGCTTTTCTATCTTCAAGTTCAGAGGTCACATTGATATTTCTCCATCTTCGAGTTCAGAGGCTTTGTCGGTACCCCTCAATCTTCAAGCTCAGAGGCTTCGTCGATACCCCTCCATCTTCAAGTTTAGAAGTTTCGTTAATTTACCTCCATCTTCAAGTTCAGATGCTTTCTTGATGCTGCTTCATCTTTGTATTTTATTATAATTCATTGTAAATATGTTTTTACTTTATATATCTGTTGTAAATTTAGTTATCATTATATAACGTACAAAACTTATTTAATTTATTGTTGTGTCCATTGAAGAAATCTAGAGAATATTCCGATGTCTATTTCACTAAAATTCGAACATAATTTATTCATATATAATAATAATAATAATTAATATTAATACTAATAATAATTTATTGTAATTTTAAAAAACATACTAGCTAGAAATTTAGCATAGTGGTGATTCATACTATAGACAACTACAATAAATTGAAGAATTTCTTAATATAACCATGACATGTATCGACCATAGTCTATATGTATTGACTACAAATCAACATTGTTAGTGTCAGTGTCATTCGACCTCACATTGATCTATAGTATAGATTTCATTGAAATACGATATGATTATTAGTCTCTATAGACTAGAGTTAGAATAGACTACAAACATGAAATCATTGTGTAAGCCATGAGGCCATGGTCATACTACTATCAATTTTTTCAAATTTTGTATTAGTGGACTCTAAATTATACTTGAATTATGGTTAATGAGCTGTTCATGTTGGCAAAAAGAGATTAAGGTTGACCAAACCATAAATCAGTGCTAGCTACTCCATGGAGATGAAATTTTAAGGATTTGGATATGATGAAACTTATGAGTTGAATATCACATGAGAATCCACTAAAAAATAATTATTTTTCCCCACCAGCAACAAACCCACTTACAATCTTTGGTTGTGGTACATATAATGTAAATCATCTCTTCTGTTCAATGTATGACATTACATTTTCAAACTCATCTCTTCAGATGGATAAGATAATGTGCCCAAATCAATAATTCTATTGACCAGAGTTTCCATTAATATTATGATTTTTTTGCCCTATTTTCAACTACCCATAAGCCGATTTTTAGAGTTTTGGTATGCGAGTCACACATTAATAGAACCCAATAATTATTTAATGTGGATAGCTTTTTTTTCTTCTTCTTCTTTTTTTTTTTTTAATAATGCATTGAAACTAAAAAAAAGGTTTGCCTCCCCACAAAGAGAAAAATCGTTAAGGAATCACAAAAGAATCTCGATTCAATATCTTCGTAGAAGGAAAATAAGAGATTAACAAAATAAACCCTATGACTACGACCATGTACTACGCCTTGAGCAATGCAATGGCCAATCCCATTCATCGAGCGCGGAAACCAGACAAAATGGGAAACCCGGATGGCCTAGCTAAATTCTCAATACCCTTGACAAAACAACATAGTTCAGAAAGATCAAGCTCCTTACGAATAATAGAACTGTTGAGATCGGCACAATCAAATTCCAAGATCAACATCAAAATCTTGGAAACCCTTGCTATTATCAGGGGTTTATTTATGTGGATAGCTTATAGCACAGTGTTATAAAAATGATCCAACTATGGTCAAGGTATAACTTTGTTGAAAGGTTAAAAAACTTTTTTTTTTTTTTTTACTCTTTTAACTCTCATGAAAATAACAATTTAGTCATTAAATTTCAATTTTATTATCAATTTAATTTTGATAATGATTTAACATTTTAATCTTCCTTATATCAGAGTTTGGAAGTAGATTTGAGTTTGGAGCTTGTCGTACCAACCTAATATATCATTTAATAACCTATTAATACTGAAGGAAAGGAATATGCACATTAACGTAACATTAGAAATTCTTCGTAAGATTAATGTTTGATTTTGTTACCGAAGAGCAAATTTAATTTTTGTAATATATATACATTTCTATACTAAAGCTGAATTTAGATTTAATTCTCAACTGTAATTTACTTCATGTCAAAGCAAGTATACTTCAACTATCATATAGATGTATATATCAATGACAAAGAAATCTATAGTTCGAATCCTCTTATTCCATGTTGTTTTTATTTTTCTCAAAAAATCATTTTCATAAATCTTGTAGTGTTCTAAACCCATTCAAAAAGTTACTTTTAATTTTAGAAAATGAGCTTGAGAAATAAGTTATTTTGAGATAAACACTTGAATACAAGTTTTTGAAAAGTGTTCATTTTGAATATCCTTGCAAGATTTCATAATATACAAAATGACCAAAATACCCTTGCATTACTTCCAGGAATGTAAATGGGTCAGATTGGATTGGGTTTCACTTAAAATCGACCCAACCTGACCCAGATTGGTTTGGTATGGGCGCTAACCGACCCGACTCATTTTATTTTGGGATCTGAAATGGGTGGGTCGGGTAAGGTGATTGCAAATTTCTTTTTTTCAAAAATTAGTTTTGCTTGTAAAGATGGTAAAGCTATTTTCGATTTTGAATCCTATGAGAGAGAAATGATGAAGTAATTCTAAGAGAGAGAAGACGAAGTGAAGAAGAAGGTAAGGTTATATTCTGAGAGTGTGAGGGAGATTTTTGGATCAATTCTCACAGTAGATATCTTGAGAAAGAGTGAGAGAGAAATTGACAAAAGACTTTAATGGCAGAAAACCCTAGCCTAAACTTATAGATATTGCAAAGTAGGACAAAAGACAATTTTTTATGTTTGTCTATATAGTTCACACACTTCACAAAATATAGTCCTTGAAGTTTTTATTTTGTCTAATAAAGCTCTAAATTTTTAGTATTGAAACCCAATAAGTCACTAATACAAACGAATATTTTTAAAAAATTGAAGAAGTTGTGACTCAAATATCTCAGTTTATTTTTTGTTTATAACTAACTTCACGATTGTAACAATTAGTTCGTATACATTATAAATACCTCTGATCAGAAAAATAAAAACAGAGAATGAGTTCATCATTTTCTAATTTTTTGTAAACAAACAAAAATTGTACCCAATCTTCTCAGTAAAAGAACTTGAATCTTCCCATGATGTAGGCAATCTTGTCGAACCACGTAAACCTCTGTGTTTCTTCTTCTTGTCTTTATCTTCTTTGTTCAATAGACTATAATCTTTCTTAAAATCACGCACCATACAAGCTCGTTTTAGATCGTATTGAATATGGAGTATCAAGTTGAATCGTGCATCGATTTTGCCTATCGAGTTCCTTCGAGTCAATCATTTTCACCTTCGAGTCGCATCGAGTAAAGATCAATACTCATCAAGTAAGATCGAGTTTCAATCAGTTCTCATTGAGTTCCATCGAGGATTCATTAGAAACTTGTCAGACAAAGGAGGGAATTCGTATCGAGCATCGAGTAGAAACACATTGAACGTTGAGTATCCAACATCGAGGATTTGGCAGAATCTTCCTTAGCCTTTTCCTCATCATTCCAGTGTTGATCTTGAGTATTTGGGCTTAGTGAAGATTGAATAACCCAACAATTTGCGGTATCAGAGCGTTTGAGATGGCTGTTGCAAGGTATGAAATAGAGAAGTTCGATGGGAAGGGTGATTTTGGTCTATGGAAGGACAAAACCTATTTTTGGACTACAGAGAGCTCACAAGGCCCTTCTAGACCAGTCGAAGGGAGAAGTTCTTCACTTTTAAGATGGATTTTTCCAAGCCACTATGAGAATATATGGATGAATTTAAGAGGATAGTTTCTGAGTTCAAGAGCCTTGCCGAGAAGATTGGCGATGAACTCTCTACCCGAAGCCTAAAAGGAGGTGAAGAATGCCTTGAAATATGGTAGAGAGTCAGATACCACTGATGCCATTATTTCAACATTGAGAACTAGTGAGTTAGAGTTTTAGTTAATTAAAAAGGGGCAGCCTGGTGTAGAGGGGCTGTTTATCAAGGGCAAGAACAAACAGAATCAGTCTGAAGGGAATAAAAATCAATCTAGTGAAGAGCATAAACCCAAGACCAAGCTGAGATGTAACTAATGCAATAAGAAAGGACACTTGATGAGAGATTGCTACACCTTGAAACGAAAAAATCAGGAAAAATAGAAGGATCGGAAAGGAAAACAACCAAAAGAATCAGTGGGTGAAAGTTCCTATATTTATTCTGATGCCTTAGCCTCTACTAGAAACAAAACCAACCAAATCAGTCCTCTTGGGAAGCATGACTAGGTACTTGACTCTGGCTGTACCTATCATATGACACCTTTCAGACCTTGGTTTAATACTTACAAGGATGTAGATGGAGAATCTGTGTACATAGGGAAGAATGAAGCCTTCAAAATCAAAGGTGTTGGTCAGTATCCTTGAAGCTAAAGGATAGGTCAATCAAGCTTCTTAGAAATGTGTGACATATACCTTTACTCAAAAGAAACTTGATATCTCTAGGTATGCTTGACTCCATTTGGTGTGAGTGTAGAGGAAAAGGTGGAGTCCTTGAGGTGATTAAGGATTCTAAGTTTGTGTTGGTTGGTGAAAAGGTCAATGGCCTTTATATTGTAAGAAGAGTAGAGATGATGACTAGTGCCTATACGGTTTCAACAACAAGCTTAATAGAAGCAAACTTTTGGCACAAAAGACTATCCTATATCAGTGAAAAGGGATGCAAGCACTGTCCAAACAAGATATATTGCCCAAAGATATCAGTGAGCACCTTTCCTTTTGTGAACATTGCATTCTAGGTAAAACAACCCGATAAAGTTTCACAAAATCTCAACATACCACCAAAAGAACATTGGATTATGTCTATTTTAACATATTGGGACCATCTCCTACACCACTCCTTAGTGGCTCAAGGTATTTTCTAACCTTTATAGATGACTTTTCTAGGAAGAGTTGGATATACACTCTTAAAACTAAGGACAAAGGTTTTGGGAAGTTTAAGGAATGGAAAGCCATGATAGAAAACCAAACGTCTAAAATGTTAAAATACTTTAGAGTCGACAATGGGTTGAGTTTTGCAATGAGTACTTTGACAAATATTGTAGTGAGAATGGTATAACTAAGCATAGAACTATGCGGTATACACCTCAATAGAATGGGGTTGCTGAGAGGTTAAACAGAACCATAATGGAAAGGGTTAGGTGTTTGCTTTCTGATGCTATCTTAAGTGAAAATTATTGGGCAGAAGCTACAACCTACACAATGTATACCTTGAATAGGTGCCCTCACACTTCTTTGGAGTTGCTTACCCCTTAGGAAAAGTGGACTAATCATCCTTCTAACCTAGATAACCTCAAGGTGTTTGGATGTGTAAGGCCAAAGTAGTCAAGCGCATGTTTGTAGGCCTTACATGGAATGTTAGAGGGTTTAAAATATTGCATCCAATTGAGTAGAAGTTCATAGTGAGCAGAGACATCACTTTTAGGGAAGAAGAGATGTTTATGCAAAAGGAGAAAAGGATTGAGGATGAAGGTAAGTCATCCACCACAGGAATTGAGGTGGAGTTACCTACTGAGCAACCAATAGAATCTAACCTACCTAGTGACATAAAAGAAGTTGAGAAAAATGCAGGGGAACAAGAGGAGACAGTAAATGAACAGCCTGATTTAAGTCAGTATGTCTTAGATAAGGATAGACAAAGGAGAACCATTACCCCTCCAGCTAGATATACTGAAATGAACTCTATGAATTTGGTTTTAAATGTTGTTGTACCTTCTACTAACCAAGAAGCACCAGCCATTGAGGAAGCAACAAGTTGTGCTGATGAAAGGGATTGGATAAAAACTATGAATGAGGAGATGCATTCACTAAGATGAATGACACCTGGTCTTTAGTTCCTCTACCAAAGGGTTATAAACCAGTTGCCTCTAAATGGGTTTTCAAGCTGAAGGAAGGTGCATCCCGTGATAAAAAAAACCTAGTTATAAAGCAAAGTTGGTTGTAAAGGGATTTACTCAAAGGGAAGAAATACACTATTCATGGATTCTCTCTCTAATTGTCAACAAACTTCCATAAGATTTCTTCTATCCTTAGTTGCTCGAAATAATTTAGAATTATATCAACTAGATATGAAAACTGCCTTCCTTCATGGAAATCTAAAGGAGACAATCTATATGACGCAACCTAAAGATTTGAAGTTAAAGGAAAAGAAAATCTCTATTGTTTACTCAACAAGTCAATCTATGGGTTAAAACAATCATCTAGGTACTGGTGTAGAAGGTTCAATGACTATATTTCTAGCATTGGATTCCAAAGAAGATTATTTGACATATGTGTTTATGTAAATACAGGTTTTTACAAGAACAAGTTTACCTACTCTATATACGGATGATATGTTACACGTAGGAAGGTACAAGGAAGATCTAACCCGTGTTAAAAACCTCTTAAAAAGGGAGTTTGATATGAATGACGAGGGAGAAGCAAGCAATGTCCTAGGAATTGCAATCGGAAGGAACAAGGAGGCGTCTATTCTAAGCATCAATCAGTCTAATTACTGTTAGAAGATCCTATAAACATTCAACATGAGTGATGTTAATATTGGGATTGGTGTCCTAATTCTCCCAAAGTCTCGTTGTTTGTAATCTATCACATTGTTATGAAAAAAATAAGAGTTATTTTATTTGGCATTTACTCATATCCAATAAACAAACTCCATAGTTATCGTATGTAAACTTAAGCATGTATATGAGATATACAAGTGGATCATGCCTTAAGTGGTAACCTAAATAGGTTGTAATATAAGGATTAAAGTGGGATATCTGATCCTGGTGACACTACGGATACGACCTGCTTTATAGAGGTTTCAAGTGTTGTGAACTACTACAGATTGTAGATCCTAACCATTCATGCGGAGACGTGCGAGCGTGGGTGTCCAATACAAAGAGTTTTCATAAGACCGGACTCGAGATTATTCATCTCTGTATATAACTTCGTTGATACTGGAGACTTACATCTCACCTAAACGACCATAGGTGACATGTGTTGGATTTTATGTCCTAAAACTCGTAGTTTGTAAATTAATAAACATATTCTGTTTTGTTTTTCAATAAGATATTTATTGAAATTGTAATCTTGAATCCAATAAACTAAGATCCAGAGGCTATTTAATGTAATTTGAACTTTATGTAGTGACATAAATGTGGATCGAGTTTAAATATACAGCAAAAATGGTCTATAGTATATGAGTAAGGTTAAGCGCCTTGTTCTGGGGACACTATGGATGCGGCCCACTTTGTAGTTAGTACAAACGATGTGATTCTGAATCATTCATATAGAGATATGTGAGTGGGGGCATCCTATGCAATGAGTTTTCATAAGACTGAACTATGAATTGTTATTTTTTACGTTCTAAATATCGTTTTATGTATAAAACTAACTATTTCGTTAATTGATGGCCTAGGTAACTTAATCTTAATCCTGAGCTAACTATGAACTCCTGAGCTAACTACGAACTCCTGTTCACTCGGAATTATCCTTAGATCTGCATAGGTAAGGGCAGCTCATTATCGCTGGACCAATAAGCCTCCCATTTCAGGGGTAAGATCAGGTGGATAGCTGAGAACATAGGGTGCAAGACGGAATTCACTCCTACCCATTATAGAGATAGTAGATAGGTTGTTCCCTTTAGTACTGAATCCAGGTCTTAAACCAAGGTCCCAACCCTATCCTTGGCCCGAGAGGGGTTCGGTTTATAGGTTGGACCTTAAACCAATTGTTCATTAGAGGATCAATGGAACTTAAGGAACAATATGTAGTCTTAGAGGTAAAACGGTTTTTTTGACCCAGACGAGATTACGAACAACCTGTGAAGGATTAGATTACTAATCATGGTTATATCAAATGGACACAAATATATCTATAGTGAGGAGAGTGTAACTACGGGACTATAGTGGAATGACCCATTAGTTAACGAATGTTGATTAGCTCCATCTAAAAAGTTTAGCCAGCTAATCTCGGATCGTTGGAGCCCATGATCTATAGATTTATTAGGTTCCCCTACTAGCTCATATGGAATAAACTTAGAACAGTATAATAGAATAATTCAAATTGTTCGAATTAACTGATGAGAGAGAAACTGACAAGTATATGTGATATAGTGGTCGTTTTTTTCAGTTTAGAGATATAGCTTTAATATTTAAATGTGATTTAAATATCAAGAATATGAATACGTTCATATTCGGAAGCTCGGAAATAATGGAAATGGTCAAAGATGTAAAAAGTCAAAGAGTTGACTTTTGACTTTGAAAAGTCAAATTTGACCAACCTTATATTTAAATGTGATTTGAATTTCGAGAAAATGAATGCGGATTCATGCTCAGGAGGTCAAAATTAGTCAACATAGAAAAAATCATAAAAGTCAAAATGTTGACTTTTTGGGTCAAAGTTTGACTTTGACAAAATGAATATTTTGCCTTTGACTAAAGCTAGTGGGAAAATCCAAACTTTTGTTAGATAATTCCACTAACAAGTAAGTGGACTAGGTGTTGGCTTATAGTGGAGACATTAAGCCCACTTAGATAGTGGATTCTAGGTGTTGGGTTTTTATGAATTTGTTTAATGCAATTGTTGCATGACTTTTTTCTATAAATTTGGGCTTTCAAATTGGATGAAAAACTTTTGCCATTTTTGCCAAAATTGTTTTCTAAATTTGGGCTGGAAAAATCACTATTTTTTAGTGAAGTTCAAAACCCGAACCCAACCCAAAATTCCATCTTCTTTTTCTATCTCTTTCTCTCTCTCGGGTTCTTCATCCATCGGGTCCCACAACCCAGTTCTGAGTCCAGAGGATAGTAGGTCAGTTCTAGTGGTGATCCGGAAGAGTTCGGGTCGAGATTCAACAAGGAGAAGCATTTTTCGGGAGCTACAAAAGTTGTATTTTATCCCTATTAATTTACTGTTTTTTCCTTCATTTACATGCTAATTTCCTTTTAATTAAAAGCAATTAGAGTGTAATTAGATCCTTATTCCACTGTCTATGTCTCGTCCATCAACATGACCTCAATCTTGAGTGTTTTGGGAACTCTTGCCTTTGAGGGTGGTCCTTTGATTAGTTTGGGTGAGACTGGCAATATTGCAAACTTAACATACCTACCTTTTTTGGGGATTTATCTGATTTGGGAGCTGGGAACTCAGTTATACAAGATAGATATCAGTCCTTCCCCAAAGTAGGGGTAAATAGATAGATTGCTCCTTTAAGGGCTGATTCGGGGCTTGAATATAGTGGCCATAGCTTCTCTTTGGAAGAGAGGATTCAGTCATAGTAGGATTATGACTTATGTTCATCAGAGGGATCAGTGGTACTTAAGGAGTTAGATGTAACTACAAGGACATAACAATTATTGACCCAGCTGTACTTACGAGCGATCTGTGAAGGGTTATTACACTGTTGATTGGTTGATATGGACAAATAATATATCTATAGTAAGAAGAGTTCAGCTTTCGGTCTTTAGTAGAGTGCCTAATAGTTAACGGATGGTGGATTCCGTGACTAAAGAGTTTAGTCAATTATTCTTGTAATGTTGGAGGTTCGAGCTCCAGGTCCATAAGTCCCCTTGGTTGCTCAATGGATTCAAGTTGAGAATTAGTTATTGGTGGTGATTTGAAATGTTCAAATTGACAAGAGAAAAATTCGACTATATATGATTGTTGTAAATGAGATTTACATTAAGTGCCATGAAATTTACATTAGACCTCTGCCATCTCCCACTTGCTCAATCGTTTACATGATTGTTCCTCCGGTCTCTTCCTCTAACCAAGTCCACAAAGGGCCCACGGATTCTCACACCAGAATACCAAGGTAGCCATTGTGGTGGTGTCGTACTCAACTCAACATTGTTCGAGGTTTTTGGAGGTCGTTCAATGTGTTCGTGATCTTGGAGATCACTGAGTTCGTGGTTGTTGTGATCCTACTGTGTTGTGGTCGTAGCAGTTGAGCGTTCATGATTGCAGTTTTGGAGATTGTCGAGCATTCATGATTGAGGGTGTTTGACGATGAGTCTTCAAAGGTATGTATAATTCTATCCCTTGATTGTATGAAAAGCACGTTGTAATTTCATATTGTGCATAGCCTATATGTTTTCGTTTCGTGATTGTAATTGTTTATGTTCAATTATGAATGTAATTTAGAACAATCATTCTGCTGCTTATGAAAATCCTCATGTCTGATTTCCTTCAATTGGTATCAGAGCCAGGTTATTCTGATATTCCAAATTTCACTTTTATTTTGAACTTCTTTTACAGTCGTGGTGGGTTTTCTTCAATTAGCGGCTGTCAACTTAATTTGAATTCAACCATCATCATCTTTCTGTCCCATCATGATTAATTATGCCTTTCACCCAGATGCGCCCACCAAGTTGTGCTGCCTCTATGCGGCAATCCTTCTTGAGCAAATTTTTGCGAACACAATCACCGCAAAGCCTTGTGGTGATGCTGCACTCGACCAATGATTTCTTATGATCGCTCTTTTCACCCTGCATCAATGCATATTCTGCATGAAAATACAAAAATCAACTGTTTCTATGCGATGAACGCATGCGACCGCAATGTTATGAATTTAATGCTTTTTTGGACGCAATCTAACATATTTTATCAACACAAGCCAACAATGTTTAAGAACTTAGCACTGTAATAACATGCATTTCTACCCGTTATCACACCCCCAAATTTAAACAATGCTTGTCCTCAAGCATAAGCTAAAGATTTCCTTTAGCAAGTCGACCGCGATTCTCTTTTCCTAGATTTCTCAAGGATACTTTGTTCGAATCCTATACACCAAAATTTCCTTAAGTCTTATTCAAGTCTCCTCTTAAAATATTTCTAAGACCTAGGGATCGCAAACTTAACCTTCAAAAGGACTTTACAAAATTCTGAGACATCGCATGATTTATTTCAAAAAGAAAACTTTTCCACCAGGGTGTCAAATGATTTTTATCTTTGCATACTTCTTTTTTTTTCTTCTAAACTTGCACTGATCCAAGTGCCTTGCCTTCGTTTTGGCTTGCCCCCACGTGTGTCATGTGGACATCCAACTACGAGCAACGGGCTCTTTCTCAGACTACACTCATACCTACTTAGCAGCGGGTCATTATATTTATGTGTTGATCCTAGCGATTTACTTTCGTTTTGGCTTTCCCTCACATGTGTCATGCGGATATCCAACTATGGGTAAGTGCCCTTCACAACTTAACTCTTATCAACATGGGTTTCCCATTACGTTGAACTGGAGTTGTTATTTTCAAAAGTTTAAATATATATTATATACATACTTTCAAAATAGCAAGGTCGAAAATAAATACCTCACCCCTAAATTTAAAATGCGGCAATGTCCTCATTGCCAATAGTTTGAAAGACGTCATGCGATGTTCTTGGAAGGATTCGTAAAGAGAGTTTGAAAGAAAGCTAGCAAACCCCTAACTTCTAGAAATATTTCATGAGGTGACTGTCTTAAAATTAAGTTGACTCTAGTACATAAGAAAGGAATAGAAACATGTTTTTCATCATTGAAATCATAATTGGCAAAGAGACAGTATGCGGTAACTTACTAAATTTATCCATGTCAAATGATTGCGGTAATCAAAGAGGATGCGGTGATAAAACTTTTAAAACTAAAATGCAATGTGATAGTGAAAAATTTGAAATAAAGTGAATGAAGTATATAACTCCCAAATTTGTGTTGTCGCCCACATTGTGTATTGATGCATCCTTCTTTGCAACGATCTATCTTCTTTGGATTGCAGTGACGGAATAAGATAAGTTGCTTCTTCGTGTAACACCTCTGCAATCCAGTGCCTCGATCGTTGCAAGAAAAACAGAGAGAGGGTCAAATAATTTTAGACAAAACAAAATTCTTTTACCGCAATCTCAATTTTTTTTAGAATGAGCAGTGCAAATAGATAAACAATAACAAAAAAATAATTGCGATAATAGATAATAATGAGTATGATGAAAGTTCATGAAGTGTTGATGTAGGAAAAAGGATACTCAGAAGAGATGTATCCCTGATGAAGTTGAGTCATATATTAACTCAGGGACCGCTTATTCTAAGCTGGGCTTTACATGACCACGGTGGCTTTTCCCTCTTTTCTTTATCCTCTGGGGTTTTTACTGCCTTAATCCGGAGCTTTTTCCCATGAATTTTCATTACAATCTCCCCCTTGCGCACATCAATTTGAGCGCGATCGGTCGAAAGGAATGGTCACCCTAATATGATGGGCGCATCTTCGCCCGCTTTATAATCCAAAATGAGGAAGCATGCCGGTAAGATGAATTTATCAATTAAGATTGCAACATTTTTCAACTCTCCTTCAACGTGTATTCGAGATTTGTCCGCGAGCAGGAGAGTTTCTTTTTGGGCGTGAGTGTGCCAGCATTCAATTGTTTGAAGATTGAAAGCGGTATTATGTTTATACTTGCCCCAAGATCACATAGTGTTTGGCCGCTGTAGACCCCTCTAATGGAGCATGGTATCGTGAAGATTCTTGGATAGCACATTTTTTGTGGGATCATATAATTTTGCGTTATTGCCACTGTTGTGATCTTGTCTTCATCATTTTGTTTCTCTTTCAATCTTTGCGGAGTAACTGGTGGTTGGACTTCTTCTGTCTCAAGACCTAGAGGCTTGAGGGTGGACACAACTGCAGGGTTCATTTTCTCGAGCTTTTCCAAACTATAGGTCAGCGGGTCCACGGTTGTCACCGCATTCAAATTGGTCACTATGGGTTCCTCCCTTTCTTCCTCAGTCATTTTGTAACTTAGCACAGAGACTGCTAAGCATTGTTCCTTCCCGGTACCCCCAGCATTGCGAGGAAGCTCAGTTGAGCTCGATAGCGCTCCTTGTGGCCTATTTTTCAGCTCACCTGCAATTTATCCCAGTTGAATTTTGAGATTCGAATAGACGTTGCTTGATTTTGAAGCACTGATTCGTTTTTCTCAATGTACTGCTTCAGCAAGCTTTCTAAGGATGAAGATTGCTGTGTTTGCGAGCCACTAGCTTGACTATGCGTTGGACCATTTTTTTGCGGGAAAAATTTAGGTGGCCCTCCTTTTTGCACCACTGGTTGGAAGTTTTGTTGTTGATTTTTCCACGCAAAATTTGGGTGTTTCTCCACCCGGGGTTATATGTATTGGAATAGGGATTGTTCTTTATGAAGCACACTGACTGCGGGTTTGTTGGGCATTCTTCCATCGAATGAGCATCTCCATAGATGACACAACTTGAGAGTCTGCAAAGAAATCAGAAAAATTACCGTTAGCACATTATTTTACCGAAGTCCCCGGTAATGGCGCCAAAAACTTGATGCGTTATTTTAAGATGTGGAATTTTGGATGAAATACGATGATGAAAATGCGTTGAGCACTTAAGTTTTCTCAGTGGAATCCAAGTGTAAACCCCACTGAGTTTCCTGGTAAGTCTAGGATTGAACTCAGAGACTTGGGAAAACAGGTTGTAGTGGAAATTTTCAGATAAACATTGCGGTAACCGGTAACTCAAATAGTTGTTGGTTTTTTTGTTATGGTCATGAAATAAATAAATTTGGTGGAGTTCGAAAAGAGTTGATAAAACGGAAAATGCGATGAGTATGCGGTGAGCAGGTTGAGAAAGGTTTCAGCTAACACTTCCTAGGATGCGTTCATGCTATGCGATCATACAACGTGTATACAACAGTAAACCACCTCTCGGTGCGAATGCCATGGCTTTTAAGGCTAGAACGCATGCGATATATGTGATAA
This sequence comes from Benincasa hispida, assembly GCF_009727055.1. Classification (NCBI taxonomy): domain Eukaryota; kingdom Viridiplantae; phylum Streptophyta; class Magnoliopsida; order Cucurbitales; family Cucurbitaceae; genus Benincasa; species Benincasa hispida. The sequence continues at coordinate 156,449 of NC_052358.1, forward strand.
GTCTATAGAACCTACACATAAGCCTCTATTCTTATTTATGCGATGACAAAATTACACACACACAAATAAGGCGACCACATAATATCATACCTATCTCTAGGATGCATGCGATGCAGGTTGGCAAACAGAGTTTATCTCTAAGTCCCTATCTCTTGTTTATGCAATTCTAATCTTTCTCTCTTGAGTTTAGATTCTAACCTAGCTCTCTTAAGTCTTAGGTTCTTTCTTTAGACTCTCTCTCAAGTAGCTCTAAAGGGATGTTTGGCACAGCATAACACAAGATAATCGCAAGCAATGAACATTCTAGGTCATGTTCGCTTAGTTTTTCTACACCCATTCGACAAGTTTAGGTACTCATGCATGCTACGAGAGTGAACAGATGTAGAATAAGAACTTCCATTGTATAAATATAAAGATGAAGTATAAAATAACAATGCAAGAATAGAATAAAGAGCCTAGTAGCAATCTTTTTCTTCCTAGGCTTTTACACTATCTTTTCTACTCGTGTTCAAAAGATAATCTCGCTCTCGCGAGGGTCGGCCCGTGTTGAGAAGCAATCCTTGAATTTTCCATTTTAAGCATATAATAAGGGATACGAATGATGTTTGTTTATGCTGTGTATGTTTTGTACGCTTATGCACACTACTGATGGATGAACCACACAAGATATTATGTGATACTACGTTCTAAGAGTATATGTTGATAGTGATATGCTCGTAGTATGCGATGAAGTAGTGCACGTCACAAATTTCCTTGTGCTGAAACCAAGTATAATTCCAACGTAAGTTTCTCAGAATGATCCGAGGTCGAACACAGGGATTGTTGTCGTTACAATACTACTGTGATATATGCGATCGATTATAATAAAGAATAAAGAATTTTTGTTTGTGCAGAAATATAAATTGTGCTAAAATTAAAAATGCATTGATAAAGTAAATTCCTAAACTACTATTATACAGGGGTCAAGGACTGGCTGTGAAGTTGTACAAAAGAATCTATGAATGCGATGACAAGTCTTACAAATGAGGCAGAAAGAGAATGAGTAAAGAGTAAAAATATCGCAAGTTCATCAATCGCGTTAAGGACGCAACTAAGGTTCCGCTTTCCCTTGGCGTACACCATTTAGTGATCGGCCACATTCCTATACATCTATGGTGAATAGAGATGAACGTGATGAACACAAGGTTGTTTCCATCTCTAGAAATACTTCTCGCTTTAGTTAACGCACTCTTCCAACCTTCTCTCGATAGGCAGAATAACATCTTCACTTCTACTCTCACAGGTGACGATGCCGTCGAGCATGCTTTAGCTAAACTTAATTGATTACCTTAAAACAGATTAGCTCACTCGCTTAATTCTCCCTTTTTACCTAGGGGATTAAGAACACATCATGGAGAAAATGGATGATAAATGTATGGAAAGGGACAGAGAGATGATAATGATGATGATAACATTTAATTCTAAATATAAGCGTTTGATACATGATTGTGAATGAGGGATTAAAAAACATAAACACAGAAGATAAATTAAGGAATAGAAACAAATACGGAAAGAGTGTCAACGTCTTGACACAGATCCCGATCAGAGACTTGTGCTTACCGGCATATAGATGTAATGGAGAGGAAAGTTTCCCTCTCAGGCTTGCTTTCCCAGTAGAATTGACCTTTTGCACAGAGCTTTAGCTTCGGGAATCGAAAGAATTCCTTGCTCAGAGACTCACTTTTCAGCCTTGTCTCGTAGTTCTCCCAGATTTTCTCTATAAAAGTCTCTTCAGACCAGCGTCTTGACTCTCCCCGTGTATATCTTTCAGTGAATTCAAGGAAGCTATTTATAGACAAGACCTTAGCTCTTTTAATTTGTGGTCCCACTGTATAATTCTGATAATTCCTGCCATAGTGTAATGGAAAATTCCTCTTTTCTCCACGATCAATCTGTCAGAATTGCACAACACAAAGCTGTACACTTGTCAGAAACGTCCGCGAATGCGTTGCTCTTCACATCTTCGATCGATCTCCGCATGCGATGTTGTTTTTTTATTACCGCATGCAGTTGAAATGCGTTGATCATTTCTTCGTTCTTGATCGATTGCCGCATGCGATGTAGATGCATTGTACATTTTGTCTTCGAGTCATTAACTCATGAGGTGACCTATTTCCTACAAAATAGAGACTAAAACATTCTATTTCGCCATCACAATGGGGTTAGTGGATCATAATTTTCGTATTTCTCAGCCAATTCTTATACTATCGACGTAATTTTTCTCTTTTTTTGCCGTAATATCTAAATAAAACAACAAAAATAACTTGTATTTCTACAAGTTATTAGCCCGTTCTCTACTTCTACGCCTCTAAGTTCTCTTTCGAGTTGCCCTGAGCGAACTTCCAGTGTCTCTACTCTTCCCTTGCTCCGCCTTAAAAATAAAAGAAAATTATGGACAAGGCTAAATCTCTTAAATCGGTAAATAGGTGAATTGGTTAACTTCTTTTCTGAAGGATGCCTTTGGTATTTATAGAGCTTCAGGGTGAAGGCGGCTCCCCTCTTATGATTGCACAAATGGGATGATTTAATTCCCTGACTAATGCACCGAATATTTGTCACCGAAAAGCTGAATGTACTTGTTATCGTTAGCGACTATCAACTTAATTCGGATTCGACCTTCATCAACTTTCTATCCCATCGTGATTAATTATGCCTTTCACCTAGATGCACCCACCAAATTGTGTCGGCTCTATGCGACAATCCTTCTTGAGAAAATGTTTGCAAACACAATCACTGCAAAGCCTTGCGGTGATGCTGCGCTCGACCAATATGATCGCTCTTTTCGCCCTGTGTCAACGCATATCATGTATAAAAATACAAAAATCAGCTATTTCTATGTGATGAACGCATGCGACCGCAATGTTATGAATTTAATGATTTTTTGGACGCAATCTAACATATTTTATCAACGCAAGCCAGCATTGTTTAAGAACTCAGCACTGTAATAACGTGCATTTCTGCCCGTTATCAGGTACTTAAGCTGAAGAAGACGGGACACTGATGACTTAAAATTTTCAATTATTCTTTATCTTTATGCATATGGACAATGATGAATATGAACGCATATAAATTTGTAAGGATACGAATGAAATGTTATACTATGCTATGCGCTCAAGTGCTTTGCGATAAAGATAATTTGCGATACTACGTTCTCAGTGTATGCATTGATAGTGATATGTTTCGTAGTATGCGATGATGTAATGCGTATCACAGGTTTCCTTGCACTGAAACCAAGTACAATTCCAACGCAAATTTCTTAGAATGATCCGAGGTTGAACACGGAGATTGTTGTCATTAGATGTGATGCTAATGTGGTACATGCGACCAGTTATAAGAAAGAATAAAGAATTTTGGTTTTGACAGAAATATAAATTTTGTTAAAAGTAAAATGTGTTGATCAAATAAGTTTCTAAACTACTATGATACATTGGGCGAGGACTAGCTGTGAAGTTGTACAAAAGAATCTATGAATGCGATGGCAATTCTTATGAATGAGGCAGAAAGAGAACGAGTAGAGAGAAAGAACATCACAAGTTTGTCAATCGCGTTAAGGACACAACTAAGGTTCCCTTTTCCCTTGGTATACACCTTTCAGTGATCGGCTGTATTCCCATACGTCTATGATGAAACATAGATGAACATGATAGACGCAAGGTTGTTTCCATCTCTGGAAATACTTCTCACTTTAGTTAACGCATTCTTCCAACCCTCTCTCGATAGGCAGAATAACATCTTCACTTCTGCTGTCACAGGTGAAGATGTCGTCGATCATGCTTTAGCTAAACTTAATTCATTACCTTAACACCGATTAACTCACTTGCTTAATTCTTCCTTTTTACCCAAGGCATTAAGAACACATCATGGAGAAAATGGATGATAAATGTATTGACAGAGACAGAAGGATGATAATGATGACGATGATATCATTTAAATCTAAATATAAGCATTCGATACATGATTTGTGAATGACAGATTAAAGAAGATGAACACAGAAGATGAATTAAAGAATAGAAACAAATACGGAAAGAGTGTCAATGTCTTGACCCAGATCTCGATTGGAGACTTGTGTTTACCGACATATGGATGAAGTGGAGAGCAAAGCTTTCGTCTCAGGCTTGCTTTCCTAGTAGAATTGACCTTTTGCACAGAGCTTCAACTTTGGGAATTGGAAGAATTCCTTGCTTGGAGACTTACTTTTCAGTCTTGTCTCGTAGTTCTTCCGGATTTTCTCTGTAAAGTCTCTTCAGACCAGCCTTCTGACTCTCTTGCAATGAATTCAAAGAAGCTATTTATAGACAAGACCTTGGCTCTTTTAATTTGTGGTCCCACTGTATAATTTTGATAATTCTTGCCATGGCGTAATGGGAAATTCCACTCTGCTCCACAATCAATCTATCAAAGTCGTACAACAGAAAGCTGTACACTTGTCAGCATCGTCTGCGAATGCATTGCTCTTCACATCTTCAATCGATTGCCGCATGCAGTGTTGTTGTTTTGATTACTGCATGCGGTTGAAATGCGTTGGTCGCTAGAGTCCATGATCGATCGTCGCATGTGCCATCATTGCATTGATCATTTCTTCGTTATTGATCGGTTGGCGCATGCGATGTAGATGGATTGTACATTTTGTCCTCGAGCCTTTAACGCTATTTCCTGCAAAATAGAAACTAGAACATTCTATTTCGCCATCGCAATGGGGTTAGTGGATGCGTTTACGAAATTTAATAATTTTCGTATTTCTCAGCCAATTCTTATACTATTGACGAAAATTTTCTTTCTTTTTGCCGCAATATCTAAATAAAAAACCATAAATAACTTGAATTTCTACAAGTTGTCAAACACCCCTTCTTGGCAACCTATCGGGAAAGGTTAATTAGATAGATTTTCTGCAAGCATTCAACAGTTGGTCAACGACTCCGTTAAAGAGTTTAATGGATGATGATCAAAAGTTGTTTTAACTATCCAAGGTAAAAGTTACTCTTGTACAAAGCCTAAAAAGTCACTTAGTTAAAATTCTTAGCCGTGTTTTTTCTAAGTAAACTAAACCCTAGGTTATAAAATACTCAGTTGGAGTAAGAGTATCTGATATGTTAATGATTCCAACTCACGTTTCTCCTTGAATGTTCACGCTGTGAGATTCAGGCTTAGCCTCTGGTGCCCTTGGAGCATCCCACTTCAGATGGTGTTCGCATGAGTCAATATTAAGGTGGACGGAGAGAGTGCTTATAGTAAGTGGGTGAAGGGTGTGTGTCAACACGTCTTACAGTCTCTGTCATTAATTCACACCATGAGATCATTATGTACTCCCTCGTGGCGCCCTGGGAGCATCCCTTTTCAGATGGGTTTTGTGCAATTGGTCAAGATGAAGGTGAGCTCTAGAAATGGATAGTGTCGCTTTAGGTTTTTCCCCAATCAAAATTTTCCCCTTTGGATTGGCTGCTTAGGGAAGATCTCTAAGGCCTAAAATGGTGGGTCACACTTACGGGAGATTGTTAAGTAAGTTAATGATCAATTGGCCAAATCAATGATGGCTAGTCATTATGGGAGCAAGAGTTGTTCTAGTATTAATGACTGGTTGATAACTTTTCAATTCAGAGGAGGAAAAATTGACCTCCCTTCGACGGATTTTTTCTTAAACCTTTGATGCGTCATTGCGAAACTAGATGTCACATGGGGTTCATGTTATTTTTGCTAAACCTTTTTTAATGTTGTATGTCTTTTCAATGGGTATTTTCTTAAAACCTAACGTAGGTCAATGTGCTTTTGTTTTTAAGCAACGTGTTTGTATTTCCGTATAATGCCTCTAATTTGACCATTTATATACAGTGGAAAGAGTCTCTTAAAATATATTTCGTGGTAAACAACCTCGAATTTATCATGGTTGAGGAATGTCCTCAAGTCCTGACCCTTGATGCACTGCGAAGTGTTTGTAATGCTTATGAGTTGTGGATGAAGGCTAATTCATTGGCCCGACTTCACATAATGGCTAGCATACCTGATATTTTGGCCAAAAGGGTTGAGAACATAGTCATTGCACGTGAGATGATGGACTCGTTGCAAAATTTGTTTGAACATCAGTTTTTACTTTTCGAGCACAAAGGGATGGATGACAAAAGTAGTAGTGTCAGTTCCCAAGTTAAACTCCAGGAAGAGGAAGCCAGTGTTGCTGACTCCGTTACAATTCATAGAAGAGAAATGTTCTCTGAAATGGAACTTGGAGCTTGTTTAGGCTCTGATACTGATCCCACTACTCTTCAAAACAGAAGGATGTCTAAAGACAGTAAATATGATTGATTGGTCTTGGGGATGTGTTTGGTAAAGAATGATGATTCTTCCTGGATCCTTGGCTTAGGTGATACTAATCATGTCAGTTTCTCTTACTAAGGACTCAGTTCCTGGCAAACATTGCCACAAGGAGAGGTGACTCTTCGAGTCGCTACTGGTGAGGTTGTTTAGCTATTGCTGTTGGTAGGCTGAAGTTATTTTTGGACAAGAAACGTTATCTGTTACTGGATAATGTTTTCATAATTCCTCATATCAAGAGGAACTTAATCTCGATTTCTTGTCTCATTGAACAGGGTTACATCGTCTCTTTTTATGAGAATGAAGTGTTTATTTTCAAGAATGGAATGGAGATTGGTTTTGGTTCAATGGAAAGTAACTTATATGTACTAAGGTCGTTAGTCATAAAAGCCTTGTTTAACACTGAATTGTTCAGTACAGCGGAAAAAAGCTAAAAGACCAAAGGTTTCGCCTAAGGAAAACACCTATCGTTGGCATGTAAGGTTAGGTCACATCAACCTCAATAGGATTGAGCAGTTGGTAAAAAGTGGACTTCTAAAGAGTTTAGAAGAAAAATCCTTACCCATGTGTGAATCATGCCTCGAAGGCAAGATGATAAACGACTTTTTACTAGAAAAGGTTACAGAGCCAAGTAAGCCTTCGAGCTTGTACATTCAGACCCCTGTGGTCCGATGAATGTTAGGGCTCGAGGTGGGCATGAATATTTCATCTTTTTCGTAGATGATTATTCAAGGTACAGGTATTTCTACCTAATACAACGTAGGACTGAAGCCCTTGACAAGTTCAAGGAGTATAAGACTGAAGTTTAAAACTTGTTAGGTAAGAAGGTAAAAACACTACAATCTGATTGTGGTGGAGAGTATATGGACCTCCAATTCCAGGACTACATGATAGAACATGGGATTGCGTCCCAACTCTTGGCCCCAAGTACACCTCAGAAAAATTGTGTATCAGAAAGGAGAAATAGAACCTTGTTGGACATGGTTCGGTCTATGATGAGTTATGTTCATCTTCCAAACTCGTTTTGGGGTTTTGCAGTGGAGACTGCATGCTACATTCTAAACAACGCTCTCTCGAAAAGTGTTTCTGAAACACCTTTTGAGTTGTGGAGAGGCCGTAAAGGTAGTTTACGCCACTTCCGGATTTGGGGGTGTCCGACACATGTGCTATTGACTAAATCAAAGAAGTTGGAACCGCGTTTGAAAATTTTCCTCTTTGTAGGCTACCCCATGGAAACAATGGGTGAATACTTCTATGATCCGAGTGAGAACAAAGTGTTTGTCTCTACAAGTGCTATCATCTTGGAAGAAGACCACTTCAGGGATCATAAACCACTAAGTAAGCTTGTTTTACATGAAATTTCTAGTGAGACTGAGACTACTGAGGGTTCAACAAGAGTTTCTGAATAGACTGGTAGATCAATAAAAGTTGTTGAGGTCGGTACATCTAGTCAACCAGCTCAAGAGTTGAGACTGCCTCGACGTAGTGGGAGGGTTATGAACCCAACATAGCCACATTTTATAATCATGAGATATGGCAAACAGACGTCAAGACTGCCTTTCTTAATGGTAATCTTGAGGAGACCATCTCATTGGCTCAACCAGAGGGGTTCGTAGTTCCAGATCAAGAGCAAAGAGTTTGCAAGCTTAATAGGTCCATTTATGGGTTGAAACAAGCATTTAGATCATGGAACATTAGATTTGACACTATGGTCAAATCGTTTAGCTTTTATCAGAACGTTGATGAGCCTTGTGTTTACAAGAAGATCATCAATAGCTCAGTAACTTTTCTGGTACTGTATGTGGATGATATCCTACTCATTGGGAATGATGTAGGGTATCTGACTGACATTAAGAAGTGGTTAGCTGCCCAGTTCCAAATGAATGATTTAGGTGAGGCACAATATGTTCTAGGGATCCATATCATTTGGGATCATAAGAAAAAAAGGTCAGCCTTGTCTCAGGTGTCGTACATTGATGAAATGTTGATCAGGTACAGGATATAGAATTCCAAGATGGGTTTGTTACCCTTCAGTTATGGAATCGCTTTATCTAAGGATCAATGTCCTAAGACACCTCAAGAGGTTGAGGAGATGAGACGGATTCACTATGCTTCAGCTGTTGGAAGCTTAATGTATGCAATGTTATGTACTAAACCCGACATTTGCTATGCAGTAGGGATTGTTAGTCAGTATCACTCTAATCCAGGATATGATCATTGGACGACAGTCAAGACGATCCTCAAGTATCTTCGGAGAACGAGGGACTACATGATCGTGTAAGAAGATAAGGATCTGATCCTTATAGGATTCACCGACTCTGACTTTCAGAATGATAGAGAGTCTTGTAAATCGACATCAGGGTCAGTGTTCACTCTGAATGGAGGTGTTGTAGTGTGGCAAAGCATCAAGCATCTGCATCATGGACTCTACTATGGAAGCCAAATACATAGCCGCTTGTGAAGCAACTAAGGAGGCTGTTTGGTTGAGGAAATTCCTTACAGATTTGGAAGTTGTTCCAAATATGGATTTTTCGATCACTTTTTATTGTGATAACAGCAAGGCTGTGGCAAATTCGAAGGAACCTCAGAGTTATCGTCGAGGTAAGCATATAGAACGAAAATACCACTTGATCAGGGAGATTGTGCATCGCGATGATGTAATAGTCATGAAGATTGCATCGGAGCACAACATTGCTGATCCATTTATCGAGGCTCTTACAACTAAAGTGTTCGAGGGTCACCTGGAGATTCTGGGTCTGTGAGACATGCAACATCTTGTCTAGGGCAAGTGGGAGATGATACTGGGGTATGCCTAGTTTATTATATATTGTACATGTCTTTATCTTGTATTGTACATTAGTCTCCCAAGGCTTTAGGACAAGTGGGAGATTGTTGGGATTGGTGTCCTAGTTCTCTTGGAGTCTCCTTGTTTGTAATCTATACACATTGTTATGAATAAAATAAGAGTTATTTTATCTAATATTTATTCATATCCAATAAAAAAAGCTCCATTATTATCATATGTAAACTTAAGCATGTAGGTGAGATATACAAGTGAATCATGCCTTAAGTAATAATTTAAATAGGTTTGCAGTATAAGGATTAAAGTGGGATACCTGATCCTGGTGACACTACGGATATGACCCACTTTTTAGAGGTTTGCAAGTGTTGTGAACCACTATAGATGGTAGATCCTGACCATTCAGGTGGATACATGCGAGTGAGGGTACCCTATACAAAGAGATTGTATAAGATCGGACCACGAGATGATTCATTTCTGTATATAATGTTGTTGATACTGGAGACTTACATCTCACTGAAACGACCATAGGTGACATGAAGAATGATAACTATGAGTCAGACTCAATAGAATTTGATCAATCCTTTTTTCTGTCGTTAAGATGGAGAACTGAACCAAGAATTCTCTTTCTTTATCACCAATCGAATCACTGATCTAGACCCAGGATTCTATTTTATCATCAATTCAATCCCAATCACCTTAATCCTTAGTGTTTTGAGAACTCCTGGCTTTGAGGGCGGCCCATTGATTAGTATGGGTGAGAGTGGCCATATTTCCAGCTCAAAATGCCTACCTTTTTTGGGATTTGTCTGATTTGGGAGCTGGGAACTCAACTACACAAAATGGAATTTACTCCTTTACCGAAGCAGGGGTAAGTAGATAGATTGCTCCCTTAATGACTGATTCTAGGGCTTGAACATAGTGGCCACAACTTCTCTTTGGAAGAGAGGACTCAGTCATAGTAGGAATATGACTTATGTTCATTAGAGGGATCAGTGGTACTTAAGAAGTTAGATGTAACTAAAGGGGCATAACGGTTATTGGCCTAGTTGTACTTACGAGCGATCTATGAAGGGTTATCGCACTGTTGATTGGTTTATATTGACACATAATATATCTATAGAAAGAGATCTTAACTGTCGGTCTTTAGTGGACTGCCTGGCAATTAATGGATGGTGGATCCCATGACTAAAGAGTTTAGTCATTTATTCATGTACCGTTGGAGCTTCAAGCTACAGGTCCATAAGGTGCCCTTGGTAGCTCAATGGATTCAAGTTGAGAATCAGTTCTTGGTGTTGATTTGAAATTTTCAAATTGACAAGAGAAAAAATCAATTATATATGATATGATCGGTGTGATGTATTAGATACATCAAGTGGAAGATTAATGTAAATGAGATTTACATTAAGTGCCATGAAATAGGAAAGCTATGTTTTATATGTTTCATGAGATGAAATATTAAAACTGTAGGTTATAAATATAGTATGGTAAGTCAGTTATCATATATATTTATAATAATATTAATTATTGAATAATTATCTCTTTTTCTCTAATAACCAATTGAGCGGGAGGTTATTGATAGTTTAATGGTAATCGTGAGATAAAAAAAACGTTTTCCTAAATATAGTAGTGTTGTGAGAATTTCCATTCTCAGAAAGTTCTCACGGTGGCTGTCAAGTGAATGAGATTCACTAAATGATAGTTGAAGAGAGACTAGACGATTGTGGAGTGACATTACACGATAGTCACTCAACTGGTTGATTAGCTAAACGATCGCGAAGCTTTTGCTAAATGATCGCATAGCGTTTGTTAAATGATTGGACAATGTCTATAGGATAGACCTTTTCCATCTCCCACTTGCTCAATCATTTACACGATTATTCCTTCGGTCTCTTCCTCTAAGCAAGTCCACACAGAGTCCACACTTATAGATTCTCATACCGAGAATACTAAGGTAGCCATTGTGGTGGTGTCGTACTCAACTCGACATTGTTCGACGTTTTTCAAGGTCGTTTGCTGTGTTTGTGATCTTGGAGATCACTGAGTTTGTGCTTGCTGTGATCATGCTATGTTGTGATCGTAGTTTTCGAGCATTCGTGATTATAGTCTTGGAGATTGTTCGAGCATTCGTGATCGAGGGTGTTTGTAGATGAGTCTTCAATGGTATATATATAATTCTATCCCTTGATCATATGAAAAGCATTTTGTAATTTCGTATTATGCATAGGCTGTATGTTTCCGTTTTGTGTTTATAATTGTTTATGTTCAAATACGAATGTAATTTGGAACGATCATTTCACTGCTCATGGAAATCCTCATGTCTGATTTCCTTCAGCTAAACCTTTGAGCTTGCCTATTGCTCAGCACTTCAAGCTATCCTCAGCTAACTTTCTTAAAGATTTTGACCAAGAACATCAGAAATAGATGGTTGTCATACCCTATAGTCAAGTAGTTAGAAGCCTAATGTATTTAATAATTTCTACATGACCTGATCTCTCATATTCACCTAGCATAGTTAGTAGATATATGTCTAACCCAGGTGGTAAGAGACATTGGTAGGCTACTAAATGGATCGTAGATACTTAGTTTGGTCTAAAAACTAGAGATTAGTCTACCAAAAGTAAGCTAAACCAAACTTAGAACTAAATGGATATGTTCCTTAGTTCATAGTAGCCTTATCTACAACAAAAATTGAATATATGTCTTTAACAGAAGCAATCAAAGAGGCATTGTGGCTTAAGGGATTTATGAAAGACTTTGGAATAGATCAAACAGTGGTAAAACTCTACTGTGACAACCAAAGTGCTATCCATTTATCCCAAAATCCATAATATCATACTAGAACTGAACAAATTGATATCGAGTACCATTTCATCAGCGATAAAATTGAGACAAGGGAGATAGAAATTCTAAAGGTTCACACTTCATAGATTGCATGGCAGCGTAATTAACAACATAAAATAAAAGACAAGAATTACCGCAATAATTGACAGAGGATGATCAAAGTAAAGAGGCTAATGCATATGGAAAGAATAATTACCCACTTATATAAAATTTATCTAAGTATACAAAGAATCATAAACATCGCAACACAAAATTTTAGCATGTACAAAAGAATACAAGGTATAGCTTCTAAAAAAAGGAATCAATGGTTGTAAAGAAAAATTTGCAAAATTGAGGAGACGGTGGCACGCCCCCAAATTTAGAGTTTCGGCCGGGGATCTTGAGGAGGATGATTTGGAGGAGCTCGTTGAGGCGCTTCTTGAAACTGTAGAGGTTGCTGTAGATGGGGAGGCACCATGAGACCATGTAGATATGCCATTAGGAAATTGAAGTACTCATGGTTGAACTCTACCATCTGTCTCTAATTTAGACCAATGGTAAAGATATTGTGCTGAATATTAACCATCGCCTGTCACACCATTGTATTACTGCATTGCAACTCTGTGTTGCTCTCCTGTAACTCCGTTATTGCTTGGAGGAAGAAGTTAAGTTGATGGGAGAAGAGGGACTGCATTTTTGCTAAGTCAGCAACAAGGGTTTCGACGGTGGGTTGCGCCGTTGATGTTTCACAAGCAACGGTTTGAGGTTGAGCGGAAGGGCTTGCTCCCAAACCATGTGGGTCATCAACATGCGGCGATGGAGGTGAAAAGTGAGGTAGAGATGGATGGTTGAGGGACGCTGCTGGAGTTGCGGGGTTTGAATCTAGAGCGAGGAGAAGGTTAGTGAACTGTTCCGGAAGAGGGGAAAGGGGCTCTATTGGAGGGCTCGACGGGCAAATGATTAAAGGCAAAGGGTCCAAGGGTAGTTGGATTTGCTCTTGCGGTGATTGTTCTTGGACTTTTTCCTTTCCTTTATCATTTCAACATTCCTTCTTTGGCTTGGGTGTTGCGGTGCATTCAGATCTATGAGGGGCCTTTTGGTTGGAAGTTCGAGGCAATACGGGGAATCCTTAAGAAGCATTCTTAGGATCTTTGTAAGGATGAGGCCGTGAACTTCAGGCATAGATTCTTCGTCAATGCATATGCCCACAGAGAGGCACAGGCTTGAAATCGTCCACGGGAAAAAGTGTTGGCCTTTCACACTACCAACAAAGCCTCAAATCTTCTTCGCAATCAGCTGGCCTACATCAATCAGAATGCCTTGCACGATACAATATGCGGCCATGACTCGATCCCTTGAAATTGTTTTGTCATGCGTTGTTGGGATGAGTGATAACTTGTAGAAATACAAGTTATTTATGTTGCCTTATTCAAATATTGCAGCCAAAAGAGAGTAAATATGCGTCGATTGTATGAAAATTAGCTCAGAAATACAATGAATATAAATTAACACAATTACACGCACTAACATCATTAAGATAGTAGAAGAGAATATTTCTACTCTGTTTTGATGGAAACCAAGTCACCGCTTGTGATCAAGGCTCAACAAGAAAATGAACAACGCATCTCTATCACATTGCACCTGTCAATCAACAATGAAGAGACGATTAACACAATGACAGCGCAATGCGACAGTCGATCCCGAGCTGAATGATAACCACATGCGGTAACAAAAACAACACCGCATGTGAGCAACTGATCGAAAGATGCAGCTGAGCAACGCAAACGCGAAGGATTGTGACACGTGTATAACTAACCATTGTGCATATTTGACAGTCTGATTGCATAACAGAAGGAATATTTATTCCTCCATCTTTGAAATTTCCATAACAAGAAGTAGGATCTACAAGCCAAGAATCAAAGCTTTTCATCTATAAATACCCCCATAGAATTCAGAGATGGTATACTTGATACGAAGGCTAATTGATGCTAGATTATTGAAGGAAAGGCTTAGCTGAGTACTGATCTGAAGAAATCTAGGAAGAGAAGAGATAAGGTCGACAGGTGAGTCTTAGTGCAGTTCTGCCAGATCCCCGCCATGAAGCTCTGTGCTTAGATCCTTGCTACCGGTTGAGCAAGCCTGAGACGGATGATCATCCTTCTGCATGATCCATCCACGCCAGCAAGCAAATCTCCATCCAGATCGATGCCAATTGTTTCTGACTCTATTTCATCAATTGTATTTCATTCTCTTAATCTCTTCATTCACAAATCATGTATCAGACGTTAAATAGTTTTATTGAATATCTTGATCCTTTCCATTCCCACTCTTCAGTCTATTTCCGTTCTTCCATTAATCATTTTCTCCATGAAGTTTTCTTAATCCCTTGGTAATTAATATGCATTAAACGAGTAACTTAATCTGTGATAAAGAGATAAATGCGTTTAGCTAAGCCATGCTAGATGGCATCTTCACCTGTGAGAGCAGAAGTGAATATGTCATTTTGATCTGTCGAGAGAATGTTAGAAGAATGCGTTAACTAAAGCGAGTAGTACATCTAGAGATGGAAATAGCCTTGCATTTATTACGTTCGTCCTTGTTTCACCATAGAGATGTGGGAACGCGGCCGATCACCGAGAGGTATACGCTAAGAGAAATGCGGAACCGTACTTACATCTTTAACGCAATTAAGGAACTTGCGATGTTTGTATTAATTATCTTCTCTGTTTCTGCTTCATACATAAGACTTGTCACCGCATTGCACGATCTTTGTATAATCTTCACAGCCAGCCTTGACCTTAGTATCTTGTATCATGAAACCTGTATCTTGTATCATCCTAGCTTAGATTTACTTTATCGCAATGTATTTTATTATCGCATTTCTACCGCTTTACTTTACTTTATCGCATGTTTAATTACTTGTACACAAAACTCTTATAAATTGAAAAACCCCTGGTTGCATATATCACAAACACAATGCAATAACCTTAAACAGTCCCTGTGTTCGACCTCGGATCACACCGAGAAATTTGTGGTGAAATTATACTTGGTTTCAATG
The DNA here is from genome assembly GCF_009727055.1 of Benincasa hispida. Classification (NCBI taxonomy): domain Eukaryota; kingdom Viridiplantae; phylum Streptophyta; class Magnoliopsida; order Cucurbitales; family Cucurbitaceae; genus Benincasa; species Benincasa hispida. The sequence continues at coordinate 171,472 of NC_052358.1, forward strand.
CAAGGAAACTTGTGATAACGCATAGTATATTATAAGAACATTCATTAATAATGCACATCTAGAAGTAGTATCACATATCATCGCATAAAATCTATCATAAAGTTTATGGCATGGACTTGTATTATACTAAAAATTCACGTGACAATGAGTCGTCTTTTCACCAAATATACCTAAAGTCGCGCCTCTGGAAGCAATTTGTTGGAGGCGAGGGTCTTAATGCCTGTTAATGATACCGACCACTGAATGCTCGGTTGCATTAATATCTTCAGCGCATCCTCTATGTGTACTTCTTCAAGATCATCAATAAATTTGTTTCCTGGTGCATCCGGGAGGTTCTTCAACTTGTAAAGCTCATTGATGTCCTTTGCGCTGAATGGCACTACCCTCCCTTCTATGATCACCGCATCTTCGGTGTCAAGGAGATGGCCGTGATAAAAGGCCCTCACTATCACAGGGATAACTATGGATGGACATTGATAGAAAGTTTCCCACCCATGTTCCAACAAAACACTTGTGATCAAATCCGATAATGGCGTCAACGCATGGAAGAAACCCATTTCCATCATCATATCATTGTTGATGAATGATAGGATTGATGCTAAAAAGATGTGCTATGCTATGCTCGAAATGATGCGATACTACTTCTAGATATGCATTAATTATGAATGTTCTTGTAGTATGCCATGTGTTGTCACAAGTTTCCTTACATTGGAACCAAGTGTAATTCCACCGCAAGTTTCTCGGTGTGAACCGAGGTCGAACATAGGGACTGTTTGAGGTTATTGTTGTATGTTTGTGATATATGCGACCAGGTTTTTCAATCTTTAAAGAGTGTTTTGCACAAGTATATAAAATTATGGTAAAGTAAAGGAAAGCAGCAGAAAAATGAGATAATAAAATAAGTACAGTAAACCTAAGCTAGATGATACAAGATACAGGCTTCATGATATAAGATGCTGAGGTCAAGGCTGGCTATGAAGGTTATGCGAAGAACAGAGAATGCGGCGGCAAGTCTTATGTACAACATAGAAAGAGAAAGATAACTAATCTAAACAACGCAATTTTCTTAATTGTGTTGAAGCTATAAGTACGGTTCCGCTTTTCTGTACACCTTTCAGTGATGTCGCGCTCCCACATGTCTGTGGTGAAACAGAGATGAACATAATGAATGCAAGGTTGCTTCCATGTTTGGAAGTACTACTCACTTTAGTTAACGCATTCTTTTAACATTCTCTCGATAGATCAGAATAGCATCTTCACTTCTACTCTCACAGGTGAAGATGTCGTCTAGCATGCCTTCGCTAAATGCATTTATCTCTTAAACACAAGTTAAGTACTCGTTTAATTCATTTTAACTACCAGGGGATTAGGAATACATCATGGAGAAAGTGATTAACGGAGGAACGAAAGTAGATAGAAAATGGGATATGAAAGCAATCGAAACATTTAATATATCTATTAGGCGTTTGATACATGGTGTGAATGAAGAGATAAAGAAGGTGAAATACAATGACGAAAAGAGATAGAACAAATACAAATAAGCGCCAACGTCTTGGCACCCATTTGGGTGGAGATCTGCTTGCCGGATTGGATGGATCAGATGGATGGATGAGTTTCCCTCTCAGGCTTGCTCAACTGGTAGCAAGGTTCTTAGCACAGAGCTGCTCCACGAGTATTTGGAAGAATAGAACTGAGACTCACCTCTCGGCCTTGTCTCGTCTTCTTCCCAGATTTCTTCAGTTAAGCACTCAGCTCAGCCTTACCTCTCAACACTTTAGCAGTAATTAGCCTCGTATCCAGTAGCATATTTTTTTTCTCTAAAATCTATGGGGTATTTATAGGTGAGGCTTTTTGACTCTGGCCTTGTGGTCCCCACTTGTTGTTATGGAAATTCCAAAGATGGAGGGATATTATTCCTTCTATTATGCAATCAGACCATCAATTCTGCACAACCGTTAGTTGTACACGTGTCTCAAACCTCCACATTTGCATTGCTTAGCTGCATCTTTCGATCGTGAGTTCGCATGTGGTGTTGTTTTTATTATGGCATGCAGTTGAAAGTCTTCTCTGGATCGACTGTCGCATTGCGTCGTCATTGCGTTAATCGTCTCTTTATTGTTTATTGATGGGCGCATTGTGATAAAGATGCGTTGATCAGTTCTTCTTGAGCCTTAAGCACAAGTGGTGACTCAGTTTCCTATAAAATAGAGTAAAATCTCCTTTTCTTCCATCTTAAAGATGTTAGTTGGTGTAATTGCGATAATTTATAATTATTGTATTTCGAAGCTAATTTTCATACAATTGGCGCATATTTATTCTCTTTTGGCCGCAATATCTAGATAAGGCAGTATATCTAACTTGTATTTCTACAAGTTATCACACCCCCAAATTTAGATATATACTTGTCCTCAAGCATATCTTCTACTTAGGCAATAAAGCTTAATTCTTATCGCATATTTTTGCGTCGATTGGTTGCTCCGAATGTTACACTTAGCCATATTACTTCACATCGCAACTTCTTCCTATCCTTACTAATTCTAAACAAGCCCTACTTTATTCTTTTATATAACAAAATTCTGCTAAAAAATGCTTTTGTAATTTTTCACAATAGAATGTTTATCTCTTCTTTGTCAAAATAACTCGATATATCTATATGCGGTGAGCAAAAATTTGCATCATTTATTAGAGACTGTTGGTCATGGTTACACTCTTCGTTTTGGCTTGTCCCCACGGGTGTCATGCGAACATCCAACTACGGTTGTGTGCCAATTTCAATTTTAACTCATGAATTTCAGAGGAGTTGTCTCTTCCATTTATTTTTCTTTTCCATATATATATATATTTCTTTTTTTGCGTTGTTCTTGGAAACCCACCTTCATTTTGGCTTGCTTCTACGGGTGTCATACGAACATCCAACTACAAGCAGGCTCTTTTCACAACTAAACTCTTGTCAGGTTGGGAATATTTTTTAGGATTTCCCCTGCGCTGACATTGGAGTTTGGTATGGATTTTTTTTTTTGAATGAAAACGTACACATTTTCTTAAATACTACATATTTTGATCTTATCTGCTCAGACCTTCACCACCCCCAAATTTAAAGATGAGCAAGTTCCTCATTGCGTTGTTTGGATAGACTAGACAAACACTTAGAAGAAAAGTTCCAAAAAGAAGGTTTTAGTAGAACTTTGAAAGATAAAAGGTAAAGTACTGCTAAACTAAGAATTAAATAAATGTTAATCAGAATTTACAAAGTATTGGAAATGTTTCTAAGTATAAACATATATTACATCATAGCAACGCAATGAAGAACACAAAAGTAAAAGATTGAGAATATCGCAATTATTGACAAAGGATGATAAAGAAAAAGGCACATTCAAAAATGGAGTGAATATGCACTCATTGTATTGAATATTAACAAAGTATACGACAAATTACAAATTAACGCAATAAAAAAAAATTGTGCTTGTACAAGAATCAAACAATCGATTAACTTATAAATGAATAAATGAATTTAAAAGAATACATAATGGTCGCATAGAAGGAAAATATATATAGGAGGATTATTACTGAGGGGCTAGCGGGTCTGGAGGCAGATTGATGTGGTGCAGGAGGAGCTTCTTCAAAATTTAAGTGCTGCCAGAGATGTAGGGGTACCATCGGACCATGAAGATATGCGGTGAGAAAGTTGAAGTACTGTTGATTATGCTCTGCAATCATTTTTTGGTGCATATGGACTTTATAAATGTTACGCTGCATATTGATCATTGCCTCTCTTGATGTGGCAGCACTGCATTGAATATCATCAATCTGCTCTATTACCAGTTCAAATCTTTGGTTGATGAAGTGTTGTTGTTGAGAGAAAAGTTGTTGTTGTTAGGAGAAGAGGGATCTCATTTCTGTTGATGAGGCCACGGACTTTCGACATGGGCTCCTCATCAATGCCTATGGCCATAGACAGGCACAGACTTGAAATGATCCATGGGAAGAAGTACTACCCTCGGATATGCCCCACCAATGATCTGATCTGCCTTGCGATCAATCGCCCCATGTCGATAGGAATGCTGCGTGCGATATAGTATGCAGCTATGACCCGATCCCTTGAAATAGTTTTGTCATGCTTGTTGGGATCAGCTACTTCTTGACCAAGTAAACCCAGAGCCTTCCCTTCGGTAGCAAGGACCTGGACTCTAGAGTGCGGATGTCTTTAAGCGAGACCGACCACTTCCTGCACGATTGCATTAATACCCTCAACACATCATCCATCTGTTCTTTTGTGGGATCATCAATAATCTTGTTCCCTGGTGCATCAGGGTTGTCCTTCATCTGATAAATTTTGTTGATGTCACTTGCACTAAAGGATACTGTTTCTCCTTTAAAGGTCACCGCATCCCTGTTTCCAGGAAGACGCCCATGGTAGAAGCATCACAATACCTGAGGCACGATGATGGATGGGCACTGGCAGAATGTGTCCCATCCATGTTCCACAATTATGCTCGTGGTAAGGTCAGGTAGTGGATTCGACGTAGAAAAGTAGCCCATCTCGATCAACATATCATCATTCTCATTTTCCCTTTATGGATGCTTCCTGGTCGGTGTGGGTTCGCTACTTTCTGCGATCGCCTTGCCTTTTGCCAACGCAAGGCGGGCTACTTATCTTTCTTTATTTTCCCGCTCCTTATGCTGTTCTTCTTTCTCGCGCTTTGTGAGTTCTTTTTCCTTCTTCTTGTATAAGCGCTGCTTATTTGCTTCACGCTTTTTCCTTTTCTCTTCCTCCAATAATCTCTCTTCTTTTTTCCTCCTCCTCTCTTCTTCTTCTTCTTCTCTTTCTTCTCTCGTAAATTCTTCTTCAAATTGCTCAGAGGCCAGCAACAGACCTTGTTCCTCCTCACGCTTCCGTATCCCTTCAAGTCTGGCAAGCTCATTGTTGCATCGCATTTCTTCAAACTCCAATCTTCTTCTTCGATTCCCCTTTGCGATGATGAGCTTGCCCCTCTCCATCTTTTCTGGCTTCTCCTCCATTTTTTTTTCTCTCTTTCTCTTCCAATGCCAAAATTAAACTCTGAGGCTCAATAGTTGACCCCTGCGGCGCATTCTCCCTGCGACGCCGCATTAGGGGGGTTCTCTCTACTTCTTCTCCTTCATCAGTCACAACCATTTGCGTTGTTTTGGGTTGTGCCGATTCCATCAATTGTGCCATTTCCCCCTATCCTCCCTTACGGAGGTTGATTCTCCATCTATCTCCAGGCTCGCAGCCCTCTGCCTCGCTTCCTCTTCTTTTCTCAGGCGCCTTTCTTCATGCCAGCGCATTTTCTTTTCTTCTTTCTCCTTTTCTTTCTTTCCTTCCTAGCCTCCTCATCTTCATCATCATCCTTTTTCTCTTTATTCTTCTTTTCTTTGCGATGATGGGAAGATTCAGCCTCCCCAGCCTTCTTTTCCTTATTATTCTTCTTCTTCTTCTTTTTCTCTTCAGCCACCTCTTGTTACGCCTCTATTACAACCACCTTCAATGCATCTTCAGGGGCCTTCAACACAACTTCAACCTCTTGGCCTCCTCCATCGCAATCTCTTCTTTTTCTCTTCTTGGAGGTCTATCATAGGCTTCTACGTTGCCAATCACCTCAGGAATCTCTTGGGCCAGAACATCTTTTTCCCGTTTCTTCTTCAGTCGCCACTGCCTCCGTCACCACTACTCTATTCGCCACCACCACTATCTCCTCCTCCATAGGCAGTGGTTTATTTACAACCTCAGCCTCAGGTAGTCCACCTCTTAGCTCCAAGGTACTCAGAATATTGTCAAACACCTCCGTATCATCGCGTCTCTTCCTTTCACTCTCAATGGAGACGGTGGGTATTAGAATAGGAATGCTCCCAGTGCTTCCTCCACTTTTGAACAGAGAAGGCCTAATGACCAGAAGGTTTCTACAGGCTCTCCTAGAAAGTCTGGGGACAGTGTGGGCTTGGACGGTGAGTCTGCGACTGGCAGCCAAAAATGCTCCGTCTCACATGGCTACTTTGTTAGGGGTGGGTGGTGGAGAAGATTGGTTGGGAGTTTGGTCAGCCATGGATACGAACTTGGGAGGACTGGTAAAATGCTGGAATACTGGGGAAGAAAGAAGGTTTGGATGCAAGGCGCTATGGTTTCTGATTCACAAAAATTAGAAAAGGAATTTTCTTTAATATTTTATTCGAATGGACGCAAGATGAAGATTAACGCATTGTGCTCACCAACGCAAATGCATTTTCGCTGAGGACGGGCAACAATGCATATATCCCCGCAACACACCCCTTAACCAAACGCATTTCTGGAGGTTACCTCAACATAGTGCATTTAGCCCCCCTGGTTAGGATTGCCCTCCCCAAACGAAGTTGGGATGGCATCCTAGGCGAATTGAGAAGAGTTTGTGAAGCGAGTATTTCGAGATAGCGCAACTGTTGAAAGTCAATCGAGCAATAGTCTAGTGCCATGAGAGCCCAGCGGTTTCCACCAATTAACGTAATTAATTCGGCCACTTGAATCGTGCAGCATGTTGCGCTGGGGAAATTGTTAAACAATTTGGCTCTGGTTTAATTGCCATTGACTGAGATCAAG